>NC_089820.1:15901814-16506707 GCF_029633855.1 Hoplias malabaricus | reverse complement strand
TATGACAATGTTTTATTACTTATTTTGCTACTTCTTTGGGTTGATAGAGGGTTTCACCCACATAAAAAGACAATGGTTCTTCAAGGATTCTTGCTTAAAGACAATGGTTCTATTTAGACCCTGTTCACACACTCCACTGCTAACAGGCCAGTTGTGCACACATATCCATGGACAAGCATTGCTGTTAGAATGTGACATCCTAAAGTGAAGATCATCAAACCCAATAGCAAGGGCTAGCTAGAGGGCTATAGCACCCAGTGGCTGCCTGTGGAAAGTAGACCTGCTCTCTGTAGAGAGACAGAGCATTAGCCAATGCATTTGGGAAGAGCTGGAATGCTGTTTTTAATCAAGAACTAATCATTTAGAATTACTGATGCATATTGGATGCCAACGGCAATCAAATCCTCAGAGCAATGCTCCAGATTGTTGTGTATATTTATCCCTTAAGAGTAAAGACTGTAACTAGTTATCAGATGGGTAGCAAACTCCTAACTACGGCCCTTGATTTCAGAACAGAACAGAAATTCTGTGTGAACAGAGGTCTTTGTATAAACTGCACACCACAGAAAATACAGTTCCTTAAGAGTACACTCTTAAAAATAAAAATGCAATGGGTTGTTTGAACACTGCCACAGAAGAACCACTTTTGGTTCCATGAAGAACCATGTGTGTATAAGAGATGCATCACTTGATCTTAACATTCTTCACTGATTGAAACGTTAGCAAAAATGGCTCTTTATGGAACCGAAAAACAGTGGTTCTTCTGTAGCATTTCTCAAAGAACACTTTGTAGCTCCTTCATGTTTAAGAATGTATCAAAAACGCAATGTCCCCGTGCGGATGTGGTTCTCACGTCCCCAATATCTGTAATAAGGACCTTTGTAAACAGAGCTCTTTTTTTTGCTAGTCAAAAGGGTTTGTGCGGGGGGGGGGGGGGGGGGTGCACTGCAGCATTAAAAATTGATCCAGAGAGGTGGCAGGGTAAGGAAGGCTTAGCTCTCTGCCAAAGGACTGATTAAAAAAGGGATGGCTTTAATCTTTGCTTAAAAGCAGTGACGAGCTTGGCATGCCCTCCGCCCTCTGCCCTGCAGTTTGTAAAGTTTACAGAAGTGGGGGGTGGGGGGTGGTAGCAGAGGGGGGAGGGCGAGGACTCCATGAGCAAAAAAAATGAGGTTTGGGTTCTCCACCAAAATAGGAACTTAAATAAAGGTGAGTAGATATGTTCTTTGGAGGGGTGTTATGGAAGAATGACTTGGATTCTTGTAGAGAAGAAAAAGAAGTAGAACTCTTTGGTGAATGGCTCTTTACACCTGTGCTTTGTGATGATTGGATGATGGCTAAGTGGTCAGTGTAATGGGAACCACGAACTGTCCGGCTCCAGCAGAGTGCCAACACCACACAATGAAGTAGAAGATGTTCTCTACTACTAGACTTGAACATACTCTGACTACACTCTTTCACCCTCTCCCGCAGCATTGAATACATTGTATTGATCCCAACAAATTGACCCAGCTTCCTCCGGATCAATGCCCTATTAAATGGCATCATTGCAGGGTGAGGCACAATGGCCACAGGTTGAGCTCTCGGTTGTCTAACCTATGGCTTCTTTGTTCATCTTGGCCATGGTTAGCATTATTAAGGTGGAGGTCATTAAGGTGGTGAAAGCAACATAGATAGTGGATGTATGGAAGATGCACATGCAACAAAGACACCCACACAGCACACGCACAAAAAATACATTCCATAATGACTGTAATTTCCTCAGTCCAATTCCAATGACATCCACACTCCAAGGCTACGGGTCTAGCCTTTGACACCAACGCATACGCAGGGCATACTAAGTCCAATAGTGGGTCAATTACCAGTGAGAATGTAATTTCGAAGTGGGGGGGAAATGCTGCTTTCAAAGGAAATGGTCTTGACCTCAAAAGTAGAACATCAAAGGCAGGAAAATTAAATTTAAATCTTTTTTTTTTGAGAAAAATATAATTAGTTTACAATAGCTATAAAACCTGAAGTAAACACTCAGACACTTGATAAAACCTCTTATTCTTCTCCCAGTCGAAGTGCTGTGTACATCGCAGTATAGATATTTACAGTTTATGAAGCTGCTGAGTTCTTCAGAGCAGCTGCTGACTGTCCTTCACTACAAGGTGTGGTAAATACAAACCTAATGAATGAACACTTAAGTGTGTGGTTGAATTCTTTGCATTTTGTGTCCTATTCTGAATGGTTTTGATTGGTTAATAGGGCCCACTGAGTGTAGATTTTAGGAGACACCTCTCTTGACAAATCCTTGATAGTCGAATTCCATCAGTTTAGCTACTTGCAGCTTTGAAGATGGGATGAATGTCTCTAGTAACATGAAAGGCATACATATAACAACCCTATCTAACCATAAGGATCAACACCATGAATGTACGGCCAAATTTTGTGCTTCAATAAATCTGCTGCCACTGCTTTAAGGTATTAAATACCCTTTCAGGCCCCACTTTATATAACATATAGTTACACATTTAAACATCATGCAACAACAATGGAATTACTTATCTTTAGTTACAATGTTATATCCTTTATTATTAATGTGTTACTACACATGTAGCAGCACGGTGGTGCAGCAGGTAGTGTCGCAGTCACACAGCTCCAGGGGCCTGGAGGTTGTGGGTTTGATTCCCGCTCCGGGTGACTGTCTGTGAGGAGTTGGTGTGTTCTCCCCGTGTCCGCGTGGGTTTCCTTCGGGGGCTCCGGTTTCCTCCCACAGTCCAAAAACACACGTTGGTAGGTGGATTGGCGACTCCAATCCGTAGGTGTGAGTGAATGTGTGTGTGTGTCTGTGTTGCCCTGTGAAGGACTGGCGCCCCCTCCAGGGTGTATTCCCGCCTTGCGCCCAATGATTCCAGGTATTCTCTGGACCCACCGCAATCCTGAATTGGATAAGCAGTTATGAATGAATGAATGAATACTACACATCCATCCATCCATCTATTATCTGTAACCGCTTATCCAATTCTGAGTCCAGAGCCTACCTGGAATCATTGGGCGCAAGGCGGGAATACACCCTGGAGGGGGGTGCCAGTCCTTCACAGGGCAACACAGACACACACACGCACTCACACCTACGGACACTTTTGAGTCGCCAATCCACCTACCAACGTGTGTTTTGGGAGGAAACCGGAGCACCCGGAGGAAACCCACGCGGACACGGGGAGAACACACCAACTCCTCACAGACAGTCACCCGGAGCAGGAATCAAACCCACAACCTCCAGGCCCCTGGAGCCGTGTGACTGCGACACTACCTGCTGCGCCACCGTGCCGCCCTGAATACTACACATGTATTTCCATATTTTTATAAATAACAATACACTAGAAACTGTTACATATCTTTTTCAGAAAACACAGAAGATATGAAACTGCATAACTGTATTTTTTTTCCCACTGTTTCCTAAACTGTTTATTTAAGGTGGAATACGCCTTCAATCCTGCACTTGTTGATTATATGTGTGTGGTTACAGCAGAAAGGAAATCTCTCTGGAGACAAGTAGGTTAACTAACCACAGTCCTGTCAGTGGTCCTGCACCATATCACTCTGTCATTAGGCTGAGAGAGTGAGTCTATGGTTTGTGTTTGTGTGTGTGTGTGTGTGTGTGTGTGTGTGTGTGTGTGTGTGTGTTTGTTTGTGCATTAGACACCTTTCGCCCCTCTCCTTTCTCCTGACACAGGTAATAAAAATGAACAACAGCCCAAGCTGTTCCCACTCTACTTTGCAGAGGTGTGTGTGTGTGTGTGTGTGTGTGTGTGTGGTGGGGTGCTGTCACCAATTTGTGGTGTGTTTTGGCCGGCTGGGTGACAGAATGGCTGCTTGATAAACAGAGAAGCGGAGCTTCGATTTTCCATCCAGAAGCATTTGAAAACACATGGGTCTTTTAGCAAGGGAGCGGTCAGCAAGAGACTGGCTCTCACTGCCAGACTGATGGAGCACTGCCCTCTCCAAACACTACTGACTGACCGCACTACACAGAGGGGGAGAGAGAGAGAGAGAGAGAGAGGGAGAGAGAGAGAGAGAGAGAGAGAGAGAGAGAGAGAGAGGGAGAGAGAGAGAAGAGAGGGAGAGATAGAGATAGAGTAGAGGTAATAGAAACACCAGGAGGTGACAAGAGAGGACAACAAAGGTAGACAATGCTGTAAGTCTACAGTGTTTCACTGAAAACATCAGTGAAAAAAAAAAAATCCTTTAAAAAGTGATTGGTAGTGAAAATAGCATAGTCCACTTTTAAAATCTGATTGGCTGAGCAATATTTATTGTTTATATTTGTGCTAGTAACTAAACACAAACACGAATGTTTTGGCAAACCAAAATGGGTGCCACTTTAGAATAAGGCTACACTTATAAAGGTTAAAAATGGTTTAAAATCTCTTTATTAATAGTTATTAACCATGTTGTTAATACATTTATAGTAAATAATAATCAGTTAAAACACATAGATAGAAAGGATATCAGTGACCTGTAGTTTGCCAAATAGTGAACCCTCATCCATCAACATTGTTAAACCTCAGTTAAACCTTGCCAGATACTGACCTTATGTTGTTTTTTCCAACATTCAGCATGAAGCCTGTCATATTTGTTAATAAGTTTAACTATTTAATGAATTAACCACTAACAGAGTGTTTTTTAATACATCGGTGATAATGTGGTGGACCTTAACATGTGAAATGACTAAATTCACATTCTCTGACACTACCAGCGTAAGACAAAAAAGGGTCAATATTTCACTTCCTCGCTCTGTGTTTACAACCTAATTCATAACCACATAATAAACAGGCTTTTACACCATTTATTTTAAAGTGGTCATAGTTTGGTTTCATTTGTACAAATCCAGTAAAAAATATTTCAAACACTTTTTAACAAAGAAAAATAAGTAACAATAAAAAAAAAATTCCAACAGCTTAAAGTGATAGTAATTTACACAGTAGTGATATAGGTGTGGTAAATAAAGCAATGCTGCTAACATTACGAACTTTAGTTCAATCGTTTAAATTGTGTGAAGTGTAATGAAGTTGTTTGATGCACTGTAGGGAAGTGGTGTGTTTATCACAGATGTAGTGAAGGCCACATTTTCCTATTTTTCTCAGTGTCCCTTCACCTGTTTTACAATAATGTGGCATGGTCTTAAAACTATTCCTTTGTCCATTGGCTAATATTTGACCAATATGTTGCTTGGCAACCACAGGTTACTGTTAGTGTACTATTTTATTTATTTGAAGAAGCATGTGTTTTATTAATAATAATAATAATAAAAAAAAATAAAAAATATTATATATATACACAGCGCAGCAGGTAGTGTCGCAGTCACACAGCTCCAGGGACCTGGAGGTTGTGGGTTCGATTCCCGCTCCGGGTGACTGTCTGTGAGGAGTTTGGTGTGTTCTCTCAGTGTCCACGTGGGTTTCCTCCGGGTGTTCCGGTTTCCTCCCACAGTCCAAAAACACACGTTTGTAGGTGGATTGGCGACTCAAAAGTGTTCGTAGGTGTGAGTGTGTGTGTGAATGTGTGTGTGTCTGTGTTGCCCTGTGAAGGACTGGCACCCCCTCCAGGGTGTGTTCCCGCCTTGCGCCCAATGATTCCAGGTAGGCTCTGGACCCATCACGACCCTGAACTGGATAAGCGCATATAGATATAAATGAATGAATGAATGAATGAATATATACACAATGTAGTGTTGCCTTTGGTTTGAGGGTTGCCACTACTTAATTATCATGCATCAACAGCTCTGCTAAAATCATATTAAAATGTATTGCTTCATGTTGTTATTTATGTAAAAGTATTTTTCCAATCGAATGACGTAAAGTTGTGAGTTCAGATGAAAAAAGTGAAGTTCTTCATCATTCCACAGCTTCAAATCAATCTCTGCACCTTTACATGCACAAACCTACTTACAGATAATACCTCCTGAATGGATTATTTACCGCTGTGATGAGGTTGATGATATGGCAATACACTTCCATTACACACATGCACATACACACTCACACTAACTCAGTGCTGAAGAGTAATGTGCAACGTCATGCCTCTCAGCCACTATCAGGACTTAAAAGGCCTGCAGGCACGGCGGTGTGTCAAAACTAGTGCAGGGGTGCTGAACTCTCCTTCTCTCTGAGCACAGTTAAGGGGATCAGGTTGCCAAGCCTTCGCTTTCAAAGCCCTCTCCTACCTCTGCCTTCACCAGTGAGAGGACAACTCTCTCGGCTAAGCGCCGCTGATCAAACGGCCCCGCGCTACACATGTGTACAGCCAGGACACTTAGGCTAATAGGATTGGGAGCCCCCAGGTGAGAGGAAGGTTCACTCTCAGTGCTAACGATTAACGTACAGGTAACAAGGAGTTATGACAGAGAATGAGGGCAGGGGAGGGGGTCCCTGCCACAGTTTTAGACATCCACGCTGTTGGATGATTTTACAGAAGTGTGTTCCATCTTTAATACAGTGTGTTGTAACATTTTGAATTGCAACACATCTGCCCTCATTTCACATTATATATTTAACAGTGTTGTTACATATACCCAGTAAACATTTAGCCGTTGATTCAATGTTGAAATAACGTAATGACTGCCGTCTAATCAACGTTCTCTTAAGGTTGAAAATGAAAGTTGAAAAGATGTCCAAACACAGACATTGAAAAGACGACTATTAGACGTATTGTGGACGTCCATTGACGTTATTAATTGGTCCAGAAATAAATTACTTGTATAAACTGCGTTTTGGACGTCCACTGACGTTATCGATTGGTCACCACTTAACTAACTTATTAATATGTCCTTGACGGACAGACTACTTTTAGACCTATTTTGAACGTCCAGGGACGTTCCTTGTTTACTGGGTAGATAATACATACAACAACCGTGTAACATATGATAATGAATTCATAGATACAGATTAATACAGTAGTACAGCTTATGCCAACATATATGTGTCAGTTATAATTCATAGAATTACATGGCTCTTTTTAAATTTACCAAATAAATAAATAAATACATGATAACCAGAGTAAAAAAAATGATACATGTACAGACCTTCTGTAATCCATCTGTAACAATGAAAAACATCATCGCTACTTACAAGGTGGCGGCCTGATTTATTAATGTTTAATTAAACCGTGATTAGCGATGCTCTGAAGTGTGATCAAATGATGATACAAAGACATGTACATAGAAACTGCCCAGACAAATGGGCACTTAAAAATATCATTTTTATGAATCATTTATTTTCTAATAAAATATGTATTAAATACATAAAGATTTCTGGAGTCTCTTTGAGGTTTTATTTCTTAACTGTTTCCCACTGTAGTGAATGCTTGTGTAGGAACATTTTCACCAGTTAGGGATATGCTTAGTCAGGAAATGTTATATCCCATATAATATATAGTGTCTCTGTAACTCCATTTTTAGTTTACTACATCATTTGAACACAGCAGCTGTTCTTCACATGGTGTGGAAATTTCATGATGAATGAACCAATAGAAATGCTCCAAAACGACTTCAATTAAAATGTTTTTACATTGACTTTTATTGAAAGTTAAGAATGTTTATTGTATGTAATTGTGAGGTACTATTTCTGCAGATACATGTTTTGTAATTGGACAGCGATGATACATATATATATATATATATATATATATATATATATATATATATATATATGTGTGTTTTATTGATTTATTTTTTTAGATTTTATGGTTTCAAAGATTATTACGCTTTTATAAACACCTGGAACATGCAAAAACATCTGGAATGCCCTTAATGCTGGGCCCTGGTTTGTGTGCACACACTACTGTTTGGTTTATGATATGCAATAGTTACTGAATCATTTATAGTAGCTACTGAATGTGAAGTCTTAGAAAAATAGTAGAATAATAAGTCTGGGCTTCGCTTAGGACCCGAAAGTAATTAGTTTTAATTTTATTGTAAACTGTGAGCCATGTGTTTGTTGTAATACTGGATGCATTAAGCGCACCATGTAAATGTCTTATCCTTAGCACCCTAGCACTCTTCAAAATGACTCACGCACCAGGAAACGCTCACCAACAACTTACAAAACCATCAGCACTTCTCAAGCCAACACATCTAACTGCTCCCTGAAGGCAGGAGCCTGCGTGTGGGCACTTCTCAAATTGGTTTATATCATGGCTTTTTTCCTTTTTTTTTTCCAGGGTCAAATCCAGGAAAGACGTAATGAGCTTACCCTGCTGAGCTCGATGGTGTTACGCAAGCAGCTCTCTCTTCTGCCAGTGCTGGCCTGGCCTCACTCACCCCAAAACAAGGAGGGTGTCTGCAGCCATGGTGCCTTCAAAAGGCGACTGACCTTACGTAAGAGACACAGTCCTCCGGGCCCAACCAGCTCTAGACAAGTCACTAACACCTGGTAATATCAGAACCAGAGGTGGACAATAACCCTTACTCAGCTACAAGTGCTAAAGGTGTTTACACACCTTACTGTTATTTATATAACAATAATCATAGTTTACTTGGAAATATGTAATAGTTCTTCAATATACTTTGTTATTTTTTTCTTTTATTTTTATGGATATAAAGGATAGCCCATTACTTCTTATTAAGTCCTTGGTTGGGGGTTGGTGATGTAGGATACTGGGCAGCCAATAAGAAGAGAGTTTATTGACACATAAATAGCTTAAAATAACATTAGATATTATTATTATTATTATTATTATTATTATTATTATTATTATTATTTATTCCTGGGCTCCTCCTAAATTTGAAGAGTGGGAGGAAGCTGGTGGGGTGGGGGGTGTTGGGATTGTTTTCTACCCCCCGCAAGAAGTAATATTGTGCTGTTTCTGCAGTGCTGAGCCCAGAGTAGCAATGACACTCCCACACGCACACCTGTGGACAATTGCACACACTCACCCAGTCACTCACACACTCACTCAGTCACTCACACACTCATTCAGTCACTGACAAGCTTACACTGGTGGACAATCTCACACAATCACACTGATGGACACTTTTGCACTGCTCATACACCTACCAACTTGTATTTTTGGACTGTAGGAGGACACCGGGGCACTGCAGGAAACCCACACAGACACAAAGAGAACACAACAAACTCATCAGAGACACTATTCAACATCTTCCGCTGCAATGTAGAAAAACAGCCAAAAAACACATCTTTGGAGCGGGCATCTATTAATAACTATAATTAATAGTTATAATATATAATAAAATAGATATAATATATAATAATTAATAACAACAAGCATCTATTAATGTAATGTTATTTTAATGTTTTTTTAAATAGATGTAGGCCACTCTACCCACTTCTGGTCACAAGCCATGACCTCTGACCTACATGCTGCTCTCTGGGGTTTTAGGTGCTGGCTAGGGCCCACGGGATCCTGAGTGTGGCAACTACTGCTGGCAGCGTTTTTAGGGAGGTTTAGGGTTTTTTTCTGGAACTCGTTTGAGGAAAGTGTGGTTGAACTGAGTTGCACTGACAGGAGTTTTAAGGTGGAGAATGTGTGAAGGAACTTTATTATCCGGAACGGAAATGTTTGGGCCAGAAAGTAGTAAAATATGTCCCAGGCAGGGTTCCTTATAAGAGAGACTTCACCATCCACACGGCTGAAAAACAACCTCCTGTATAAGGAATGCCATCCCCTCAACACACACACACACACACACACACACTCTGAATGCTGGTGGCGTATTTAATGCATGGTAAGGCTCAGCAGTTAGATACACAGTAATTACACTGTGTGCTCTGCACGGTGGATGAGTTTCACTTAGTCACTGACAGCCGGCCTCAGCGTTAATTGTTTTCAAATTGTTTTGGCGAGTGATGTAGAGATAATAGCTTGTGTATGACTCAATGAACAGTGTGTGTGTGTGTGTGTGTGTTGGTGGGGTGGGAAATATGTGTGTGTGGGTCCCACCTCCACTCTTGATGAGGGCCAGAACATAGCAGGTTCTACAGGCCTCCATGTAAACACACGCCCACCAAGCCAAGCACACTCTCTCTCTCTCTCTCTCTCTCTCTCTCTCTCTCTCACACACACACACACACACACACACACACAGTTTCAATCAAAATTCAACCCATATTAAATTCGTAAATTAGGTGTAAAAGCAAAATGTACAAATTTTCAGCTGTTTTTCCTGAACCAATCAAACAAGAATGCTTTAAAATATGAACACGGCTAATATAAGATGTGATTTCTCAAAATTCAGCCCAAAGTAGTTCAAACAAAATATATATCTTTATCCTTTGGAATATTGCGAACATTTTATCATCTCACTTGATACTTCACGATGATTAGATTATTGTTTTATTGAATTTTAGTCAATGTCCCAACTTTCCTGAATAAAGGGGTTTCTACATACTTTTTCCATTACCCATTACACCCTCCCGAGTGTCCCTTGTGTATATGTTTTTGGACCACAGGCCTAGTCCTCAGGTTTCTATTTACACTTCCCTGTTTCCCTGCACTTACTGCATTAACACACTGAAATGAAAATGGACTGGGACGGCTTAGGCAACCCCACCAGAACAAGAACGCTACTGCCAGTCGTTTTTCTGTGTAATGCACACCAGCTCACTCAACTTAGTCCTTTTCCCCACCCAGACGCCCCCCTCGGAATTAGCCAAAATAACAGTGAACCCTGATTAAAACCATTTACCCAGAACTACCCATTAAGGCGTTAAAGCAGGGCTAATTCAGACCAGACATCCCTCAAACCTGAGACGTTTAGCATTCAGGAGCCACGGTTGAGTTAGCAGCATGCTTCAAGGGGTCTTCTATTGGACCCTCGCTAGCCTGGAGTTTCTACCCGTCAAAGCATGGCATCAACGAATTTATATTTACTGCCTTTTTCCGTTTAGGAATGTTTAAATTATGGCACAATAAACCTGGCACCGGCGTCTCTGAAGCTCTTTTCAGTGACGGCGTTAAGGCCGTATCGTAAGCAATTTTCCAAAGTGGATTACAAATTTGCCATGTAGGGTTTATTGCACATTATGACAACTTAACCACATCTAAATGTGCTACATAAAGGGGAAATATGCACTGCTTAATATGCGCTATTTCTTCTTGGAGGAAACGCTTTTTACAAAGCGCCGGCAGGGCACCGAGGTTGCGACGCGAATACAGCGGAAGAGTCAATAATCTTTATGAGGTTGATTTTAATTATCCGGAGATAACAGAGTAGCTGCATCCATCTACATCACACATGCATCTGCCACCCCCACAACCCACACATGCATGCACACACACACACACACACACACACACACAGCACTGTGGCTACCTGCACAGAATGGACAATGTGAAGTTTACATCAGTTTACATCAGTGGACTGCTGAGATGAGCTGGACTGGTTTCAATGCTCCAAAAATAAATAAATGAATGACTAAATGACACTATGTTGTGGAAGTGAGGAGAAGCAGTTAAAGCCCTTAATCCCAGGCTTATTACATAGTCATTTCATGGATTACGATGCAAACCAGCTGAGTTATTCTAAAGTTGTAGAAGTAATTAATAAAATGATGACTTAGACCAGGGATTCAGATAGTTTTTAATATCCCTTACCGGGGAATGCACTCAAACCGCTCTGACAATTCTGTTCTGCTGATAGTGTATGTGTGTGTGTGTGTGGATAATGGACAAAAATAATAAAGCCAATTCCTGTTACACTTGTCTTATATCAATTTCTCAAACCTACTGAGACCTACCCAGTAAATAATCATGAAACATTTGATGTTGTCATTTGCTTGTGAGAAGAATTTGCCTCTGAAAGGAGAGAAGGGACACTAGGTTCTGAAATTTTTATGTAACTCAACATTACATACCAAACACTACCTGCTGGTCCTTGTGTGGGGAGATTTTCACAGAATGTTGTAGGCACCTGGTGATTTCAGATCAAATACATGAAATAAACACATAGATAACAAATGTTATGAGGTTTTGTTACGACAGCGAAACACCAAAACACAAAAGTGTCCATGGTCCCCAATGACAGCAAGAACAGCACCTGGGAACAGAATTGAAACAGACTGTCATTATTACCACATTTCCTTCTCCCCGTATTTACCATCGAAACTCAACAACGGTGCAAAAAAGGCCAAGGATCATGTTTTTCCTGCGATACAGTCATCCAGGAAAGGTCAAATCAATCTGGCGCTAAGCATGCCACACCGGCGATCCATAAAGAGCCTTGTTTTAAATAATAACGTTTTATAGATCACCTAAAGACATAACTGCGGCAGAGTGAAAAGACGAGATGCTGTGCAAATTGGAATGTGCAAATCCAATATGTTGACCGTGCTGAGCTAATGAACCAGTGGCATTTTCTACAGGGTACACAGCACGCTGCGAGCTATGCACCACACACAGGAGTGTGTTTACAGCGAAATGAAAAGCAGTGTGGCTCAAACTTTCACATCATTTATATACAAATATGCATATATGTGAACTGTGGCATAATAGAGATAATTAAATACTGTAAGTAGCAGTTAAACCCAGTTGTGAAACATGTAGTTCCAGATTGATCTTTTTTTTTTATAATAGAAGTGTTTTAACACAATGTATAAGTACATGAATACCACACTGTAAAACACAAAACAGTAGTAACAAAAACTCAATGCTTTATAAATGCATTATAACATGGATGTGTTAATAAACTCTTATAAACGTGGTAATGATATTAACCTGTGCCAGGTCACAAAGCTATTTCTGTATTAGAGCGTAACAGCACTTATACTACCATCCCATCATACGTACATAAACCTAGAGGTACAACAGGCCTGAACGGAGATGGAGAGAGTGAAAGAGTGAGAGAGGAAGATAGAAAAGAGAGCTAAAGGAGCAGACAGCACTTGCCCGTGTGGCTTCTTGTGAGGCGCACACAAGCATGACTGCTGTTGTGAGTCGAGGCAATAATTCTCCCTCATCTTCCAATTGATTTCTACACGGGTCTGATGAATGTGTTTCTAGCTCGGGCTCATATTTTAGCCCTGGCTCAAAAACTTCAGTCTGTTTATTGCTGGCATAACATCCTACCCCCATCTCCCCTCAACATGGGGGCTAATGCATTTCTATTGATTGAAATGGGGGGGGTCCAAATGGCTGCTGTGTTCAGGTTTGACATTAGCCACCTTGCGGTGAAGGAACACCTTTTGCTCTGTATCTGATCTCTCTCTCTTTATCTCTCTCTCTCTCTCTCTCTCTCTCTCTCTCTCTCTCTCTCTCTCTCTCTCTCTCTCTCTCTCTCTCTCTCTTTGTAGAGAATGCCAAAACCTGAATTAGTTCAGACAGGTCTGTTCATTACCAAAGGCACGTGGTGGGAAAAGATCTATGGGCGTGCAACCCTTTGAAAACATTTTAAAACATGCGCGGCGCTCACAAATGGCAATGTATGACACCACATTCTGGCTGCCTGCCTGCCTCCCACTTAAAGGATTGTCATTTGGGGAGAAATAAATTTTGTTAACAAGACAAAAGTCAATGTTTCCCTGTTTCGCTACAATCAAAGCGGCGTGGCTGACAGCGGCGTGTCTGCTCACGAGACTACCTGCAGAGCGCTGGAATAATGTGAATCTATCATAAAGCAACGTGACAGCAACTGCTCCAATGCTGAGGATTCACGGGTATTTTGGCTTGTGAGGTGTCAATAGCCGTATGATGTAAAATGTGGGTAAATAGGCAGCTTTCTCAGACACAGTAATGTGATAAAAAAGGCTCAGACCTTTGAATTTTATTTTGCAGATCGTGAGAGAAAATGGAGCTCTTAATAACAACGCAAGGCATGGTATAGGCCATACTTTCATAATCAGATAAAAAGTGCTGTCATTCTTCTCTCACATTCACGCCCACCAACTGAGCGATGAGTCCGAGCTTTTACTTCAACTAGAACTAGACATTGTTCGCCTGCATCACTGTCTTTTATTAACACACTCGTAACTTGACGTTAGTCTGAATTCCTTACGACTCCATTATTCGTCTTTCATACTGCTCTACTTTAGACGCTGCTCTTTCTTTGTTGTTTTAATGTAGCGTCAACCAGAGGAGGATGGCCTCCCCATGCTTCTTCTCAATGTTTCTTTCTCATGTTCAGAGGGAGATTGTTCCCTGTCACCTTGGATTGTGTGCTTGGGACTAGGACTTAGAACTCGGTAAAACTGCTATGAGCCAACTCTGTTTTGTCGCTTTACAAAAAAAAAAAAAAAACATCTCAATTTTTGTCAATTTTTTTTTTGTCAGTTGTTAAATGCATGAGCTGAATTTTTGATGAATGGACCAATAGAAATGCGCCAAAATAATTAATGAAATAATATAATCTTTAAAAACTGACTTCCACTGAAAGTTAAGGTATTTTCTTCTTCTATAAAGCTACTACATTGGAGATACATGCTTTATTTTGGGGGCCTCCGGTTTCCTCCCACAGTCTAAAAACACACGTTGGTAGGTGGACTGGCGACTCAAAAATGTCTGTAGGTGTGAGTGTGTGAGTGAGTGTGTGTTGCCTTGTGAAGGACTAGCGCCTCCCCCCAGGGTGTATTCCCACCTTGCGCCCAATGATTCCAGGTAGGCTCTGGACCCACCGCGACCCTGAACTGGATAAGCGCTTACAGATAATGAATGAATGAATGATTTACTTTGGACAGTGACGATTTTGTAAAAACTGGACTGAATATAACTGAATGGAATTGAAATTCTAGCTCCACTCTGATTACGGGTATGAAAACAAATAAAGTGATCTTTCTGTCCATCCTTCCACTGCGAGAACACAGCTCAGCACTCTGGGTCTGAAAGGACGAGTAGATGTCAAGAAGCAGAGATTGTTTTCAGACCTCAACATCAATAAATACGTTGAGTTCATTGCTTCATCAGAAGCAAAAGTTGCAACCAAAGAAAACTGGAGCCAAGTCTAAAAAGAAAACAAAAGAAAACGGGAAAATTAATTTTATATTGAGTCATGAATTCTTCTGTATAAATGGCTAAATGTCTGCTAAATGTATGATATTGTTCATGGCATTAAAATGAATCATTTCTTGGCCCATTTTACTTGGAAATAAAATAAATAAAGTGTTTACTCTGATATGCACAGCACTAGAGAGTCATTTTAACTGAATGAAAAATAAACAACAACAAATGGGCTGTTTATGTGGTACTTAGTGTCTCAGATACGTTATGTGCATTATTATGTTGTACGCACATGAATAAGCATATTTATACACTTTTACTGCTCGAACACAGTTATCTATTAATGGTTCGCCTGCTGTTACAGTCATGCTTTATGTGCGCCTGCACACATGTGTGTGTTCCCTGCGGCTGTGAATCAGTGCGTGTGTGTGTGTAGCACTGTCAGGTGCTGTACCACCCTGTGCCAGCTGCAGCTGGAACCATCTGGGTTGGGATTTGGTGGAGGGGCAGCACACGACAACGTTACACTCCCTGACACAGACACAATACGTAGTGAACCTGAAGCACCACCTCACACTGAGACAAGTCTTTGTTAGCAACAAAGTCAACAAGACATCTGTGCTGTCGATTTCTGATTTACGTATTAAAGTGACACTAGGTATTTTTAATATAATATTACAGCTTCAAAAGTCACTGTGATGCTTCGCTGACATTCAATAGAGACAACAGAACATCTGGTCTTGCCACTCCAAGCTCAGCACTGCAGGAAGTGCACTATGTAACTTTTGGTGGCAGCCACTTAAACTCAGCTTTATTACTTCACAATCAAAAAAACGGATGCCCCTCCTGCCCACACTTAGCACTGGGTATGGAAACCTGAGGATCACATTCAGCAGCTACAGAGCACCGTTTCATTTCATGCCTTTTAATGGACATTACACAAGCTCATACATCTGTGTCCAGACTAAGTGGACCTTAAAGTGGCCGAATTCACTAATTACAAATTTGGTCATGGAGAGTATTTTAGAGTCAAGGAAGGTTTATTTAAATCATGACAATCATGGCACTGTTAAATATTCCCTGGAACTGAGATTGTAACATGTTATGAAAGCCACGTATAATGCAACATTGTTAGCATCGTGCATTATAAGCCAAGGTCATTATATTTTATGTTTATAATGCTTTGTATATGTAATATAACATGTAGATAACACTTTATATATGTATTATAACATGGTATTTATAGAACCTGTTAAATTCAGCTCAGTTTTAGCTTTCAGGCCAAGTTCTGGTCAGCTTGACTGAACACAATATAGCTGACCCCTCAAAAGCAGAGGCTCATTTCAGCTCAAATCTGTTATCAGCCTTTTACGCATAGAGTGTTACGTTAATGATCTCCACATCAACAGAATGATTAGCAAAGTGCGGAATCAATTAATGCCGGCCAACTGAAATCAATAAGTGCTGCTCAACGTATATTATGTCCAGAGGTTAATTAATAACCCCAAAAAAGGGCTTAAGCATAATAAACCAAGCTAAGAAAAACTAGCTTGGGATGACCTTGACTAAAACAACAAGGGACATGGGAAACAACTTCCTTTCACTGAGTGTATGTTGTGGGAGACCTATAGCACAGTGGGTGAGTCTGGAACAAGCCCAGGTTTCGATTAGTAGCCCAGCACCTCCGACACCATTCCCCTTCTGGAACTAGGCCCAGGATTCTGCAACACAGTCATTAGTGTTCATCTGCGATGATGAGTTTCTGCATGCGCTAATCACAAGCAATGTGCAAAATAACTCCACTGATACTCTTAAATATTCAGAAATAGACGTAGAGCAGGTGGACTCTGAGACTGTTCTGAATGTTGACATGATACCATCAGTTTCAGTCCTGCGCATATCTAATACACATAAATATAGTAAACAATAACCCGCTCCAGCTCATGGTTCAGAGTGATATATCCAGACTTAAGGAATGTTGCTGAATATCTAAAAGACCATAAATTAAAAGACATTAATGTCTTGTAAGTAACGTCAGTTCTTAATAATTCCTCAGGAAACAATACAATATATGATCAGCCGTAACATCACAACGGCCACCAGGGCCTGCTTTCTACATTCACTGTGCATTTTATCACCTTTGTAGTTCTGCAATTACAGGCTGTAGGTCATATGTTGCTCTGCATACTTTGTTAGCCTCTCTCACTCAGTGGCCTAGACCCCTACATGACCTTTACTGAGCAGCTATTATTTGGCTGCTGTTACACTGGCGTGGTGGTGGTGTATTAGTCTGTGCTGTGCTGTTATCAATGGATCAGACACATCAGTGCTACTAGAGTTTTTAACCCCCTCAGCGTCACTCTTGGACCTAGAACAGTCCACGAAACAAAGGTGTCCACAGAAGAAGGACTAGAGGACGACCAGCACAAACTGGGTAGCGTTAGATGAGCTGCTGTTACTGACTTTAGATCTACAAGGTGTACCAGTGAAGTAGATGTGTCTAAAAGAGTGGAAAATGTTTAAATACTCCAGCAGCACTGCTGTGTCTGATCCACCACCTACCGTATAGTGGTCCTGTGGGGGTTTAGAGGATGAACTCTCACAGTTCTTAAGAACCTTCTCATTTCATGAAGAATCACCCATGTCTTTTTCAAACCCTTTTCAAGGAACCAGAAATGTTCTTCTAAGATTGGGTTTAAGGAACCGTTTTGTAGAACGGGGCTCAGATGAGACACTGCTTTATAGCATTCATTAACTCCTGTTTTCACTTGTTCGTTCTCAGCACTCGGAGGCCTTCCCTTGCAGAGGTGGCCTTGTAAGAGAACAAAAAAAATAAATCCCTCAGCTGGACCAAATGCGGTTTGGCAGCGAGGAAAAGTCATCATTAGCCGCTTATAAGGTCAGATCAAGGTGAAGTGGGCGAGCCTGTAATTCAGCCCTGTGTCGAGACTAACTCGCCGAAAGGTCGCGAGTGTCTCCTCCGCTGATAGCGAGAGAGGACAAGGCCTGGAGATGACCAATTATGTCCCGATGTGTTCGCCACTGTGTCTCTGTGCTATCTGTCTGCGCCAATAATTAAGAATCGATGCCGTCTCTCGGCTGCGGGCGGCTTCTCTGTCTGTCTGGAAGACCTAGAGCTGGAGTTCTCGCTTTTGGTCTGGGTAACGATACTCTTCGTACAGGGGAGTCACATGTAACACACAGGGATGCTGTAGATGCTATTGCCCTCTTGTGTTTTCCCTCTGCTAGGGTGGATGAATGCGTGATCTATTGTATATTAATGCAGTAGGGATTTTCCAGGTCTTTGGTCAAATCCACTAGGACACAAAGAAATGTATGGGCTTGGGATTATGTCATATAGATTAGTGTAGTATAGAGGCAGGGAAAGGTATGCTCCATTTGGAAGGTTCATGGCTGGGAAAGGCCCTGTTAAATTCTTCTCGCAGCTAAAAAGGAATGCACTGAAAATCTGATAAGCTCTGTCCATAGAATACGTGCAACTCCTTAGAGGTCAGGGCCGGATTATTCTGACTTGTTTGCAAAGACATGATCGATTAAAGGCGGCTGCTATAGGAAAGGGTTCACTGGCTCGTATTTCCCAGGTTTGTTGGCATGATGACCCTGCGAATCCACATCCCTGCAAGATAGGCCTCCAACCTCCAGCACAATTTGAATTCTCTCTTGCTTCCCTCATGTGACACTGACCATTCGTTTCCCTTCCCTTCTTCTACGGAACAATGCGATTTCTATCTTTAATGTTATTACACCATCGTAATAGCTTTAAAGGCGTGTCTGCTTTACATTGCTGAAGTTTATTGGGTTTAGGACCTTTGCTTTTCTCCCTGCTTTGTGTTGCAGCTGATATAAACTGCTCCTTAACCCCGGCGAGAATGCAATCGCTCTGGACGGGAAAACTTTAGCGCCGTTATCTGCGAGGAATGAAGAGGACTGTTTCGCTCTGCTCCTGTTTTTTTTTTTTTTTTGTGCTGTTGATGTCTGTTGTGCGGAGCTGGCTTGGTGGGAATGATTACTGCAGGGGTCTTAATCAGAAGGAGCCGCCGTCCCGGACCCCGGGGGCCTAACGCTACTACATATCCTGTCAGGACACACTGAGAAACAATCAATCATTTCAGGAGCCTCCGACAAGTGGAGGAGCTAGTCCTGCTCTGCTTTAGGGAGGGAGGGAGAGGTAGGGAGAGAGAGAGAGAGAGAGAGAGAGAGAGAGAGAGAGAGAGAGAGAGAGAGAGAGAGAGAGAGAGAGAGAGAAAAAGAGAGAGAAGGAGACAAGGAAGAGAGAGAGAGCATGGAAGAGGTGACAGAGAAGGGGAGAAGGAAATGACAGAGTGAGAGAGAGAGAGAGAGAGAGAGAGGGAAGTAAAAAGAGAGACAGGAAGGTTTGAGGACAGCAAGTGCTATGAATATGAAATGGCTCTTGTTAGCGCAGCTGAGCTTCAGAGAGGACACGGACAAGCAAGGCCACGTCGACCCAGTTTACAATTTACGTCAATTCACTTCTGTCCCCACACTCCATCACCTCGACCTGAGCTTGTTTTCCTGTCCACTCCAAGTCACGCTTCATTCTCCCGCACTGAGAAGACCTCATACATTTCTATAGAGGTTACATGGTTCCGGGTGCACACTGAAACACAGCGGGGAGTATGCTAATTAGCTAGAGCTTCTGGACACTACTGGACACATGCACTTTAAAAAAAACGCAGATTCTTAAATGGTTCTTGAATGGTTAGAATAGACGTAGAGTCTACATCTGATTTCCCGGGTATAGATCACGCTAGTTTTTACAGGCAGCTCCAGTGGTTAATCATCACACTGTAGTCTCGATTTGGGCTTACGACACAGCAACTCGTCTAAGTCCCGCCAAAACCAAAGGGGGTGGTATAGCTCCTTTGTTCTGCAGTAACAGCCTCTAATCTTCTGGGAAGGCTTTACTCCTGGGAATGTGTTTCCGTATCTGGAAGGTGATATTGCACATGCCAACCATAAACTCTTGTGGTTGCTCCAAAATGTTTGTCCAATGAAGACACAGAAGCAAACAAAATGAATGGGTGCACCTTAAGATACCTGAATCCTTCAATTAAATAGTCCTTGGTTTCAGAAATCTATGGTCGGAGTATGGTCTTTATGTCTAGTTAAAGAAACACTAAGTGGTCATTTTGCAGTAAAACAGCTTGTAAATCATTGTGATGATCCACTGATCTGTAATAGGGAGTAAACAACCTCTACCATCACTACGCTGGGCTCAGCACTGCAGAAACTGCACTATGTAACGTTTGCAGGGGGGTTCATATGGATAAAAACCAAATAAAAACAGATAAGAAAGAGAAACGAGGGAAAAAGTCTGAAAACCAGAGATTCTCCTCCTCACTCCTCACTCCTGGGCTCTTACTCTTGACTCGAGCTGTGGCTCGTTTTCATTTAAAGGAACAGGTGCTGAATCCAGTCGTTCTGAACAGTGCTGTTTAGATGAGGGAGAACATTAATTCTTGTGGTATTTTGACCAAAGCATGTTACAGATGCGTCATTAAGACTCCAGAACTGTGTGGAAAAGGTCTATAATATTTCTAAAGACCTCTTTTTTCTTTGTGAGTTCAGTACATTCCTGACGCTCAAAAAACGCATCAAAACTGTGTTGAAAGCCAAGGCTAAGAACACACTTTTAAATAACATCTTGGCTGCAACCCTCCAGGGGCCAAGCAACACTTGCGCCCTTTTAGAGACCAGGCCTGAAAAGTCAAACGTGAAAGGCCAAAGTGCTGTCCGTGTCAGACAAGATGCTTTATTTGAAGTGCCAGGGGCCACAAGAAGGACTTGTCAGAGAAGCTGCCGACAGCCCTCAGCCCAGCAGTTGCTGCAGCCACGGTGTGAGCAAATCCCAGCCATCGCACGGAGGATTTCCTCCAGGGGACGAGGAGCCGGAGAGGAGTTAAAATAGACAAACAGTCGGACCCATAAACATGATTTATATTATTTAAAAAGATGTGCGTTCTTGGCACACTATGAAGGATATTAAGTCCTCAAAGGGAGGCAAGGGCCCATTCCTCCTTCCTCCTACGAAAAGCCCTTTAGTCTCTGATAGCAGGATGTGAAGGGGTTTATGTGTGTGTGTGTGTGTGTGTGTGTGTTGTTTGGGGGGAAGGGGTGTTGCTGTGGTCTACTGTTGTTTTTTCACTGCCTTTCTTGGCAAAACTCAAACTGGAAAAATGTTTGGCTCACCTCTCGGCCCATCCCCCCAAGAGTAGATGTTCCCACCATCTGAAAAAGACAGAGAGAGAGAGGGAAAGGGAGGGAGAGTGAGAGAGGGGGAGAGGGATAGAGCAAAAACAAACAGAGAGTGTACGCAGGATTCATGTCGGAGGCATCAGGCGCGTAAAACCCAATGGCGGCCGAGAGCAGAGAAACAAAGAAATGCATCTCTGACAAAAGTGGCTTGAGGATCATACATCAAACACTTGTTACCCCTCCTGGAGCTTCTGATTGCACATGACTGCAAACAAGTCAGTGATAAAAATCTGAAGAAAGATGAGAGCGATCCCGCTCACTTTGGAGATCATCAATCACGGCCTGTAAGCCCTGATATTATTAGTTCAAGTTAAGCTGCACTCTTCCATTTTATGGACATCATAAAAAGGGAGTGTGCTACGGGGAAGGGATTCTCCAGCTTTTTTACACTGCACTTTAACTACAGGCAAAGACAGAGCTCACGGTAACTACGGCCATGGGAAGCTTAGATGAAGCTGTTGATTGAATTTAGACATTAATGCTTGGCTTTTATTTACATACACACACACACACACACACACACACACACACACAGGAACGCACTCTTATAAATTATTACAAATGAGTTTGAGAGGTTGCATGATTAAAACACATTCTCACACAGAGCAGTGGCATACTGTGACTTTTAGAGCTAAGTCTTCAGATTGTGCCTTAAAAAACACCTCTGAGACAATGCTCATTTCTCTTAGCGCTCCTATGGGATTCTACTAATATGTTAGCACTCAGCTAAAAGCAATTTTTTTAAAACTGCTCTAAATTAAAGTGGAATATTTGGAATTGAGTCATTTCATGAATTATTCGAAACTTGTAATACACGCTCTGACATGATGTACATGTTTCCCTGTAAGTTATAGTGTTACTATGATTATTTAATTAGATTAGTGCCATTTAAAGGACTTTCAGAATGTTTAGATTCAGAGTGAAAGGAAGCTGTAAATCCACTGGTTTTGTTTCCAAACATCTGCAGTAAATTAACGATGACGTTCATGATTGTAAAACTAATTAAAAACCTTTATATAATATTCAAAATGTTCAAAATACAACAATTAAAAAATGATTCTTCACCATTTACTAACTCTCCAGTCTGTTTGTGTGATCAAAGCCCCAGTGTCTGTAAATGAGTAATAAAATAAAACACACTGCCTTGGTTTGGTGTGCTAGGCTTTTTCTCTCCCTCTCTGTCTCGGTCTGTCTGCTCATGGCAGAGGCATCTGAAGTGTTTTTAGACAACAGAGAGAATGCAAAAAGTTGAAAAGCACAAACTAATATTGCTCTACTCCTGCTCCATAGGTGAGTAATCATTTAAGGTGGAAATGTCTCAAAACTCAGTAGACGGCTAACTACATTATCGAAAGTGCTACAAAACTAAACAACTCAAGGTTCTGTGGTAATTCAGACAGCGAATAGAAACTTAAAGACAAGATAAACTTCAGCCACGAAAAACAACTGTCTATTTTTCAACAGAAACACACCACTCAACCTTAAAAGACACAGAACTGCTGAATGTAAACAACCAGAGAAAACTGCATTTCCCCACAATCATAGACGTCCCCTCTTATCTTATCTTAGGCCTTCTGTTCAGAATCTGAACTTCTAAACAGTTGAAGACCTAGCTGGACTCTCTGATTCGATACGTTTCAAGTGGATATTTTTAAAGAATCAAATCTTTTTATATTTTAACCTAAAACTTTAAAATTACAGTTTTAATATTTCTAGAGGTTTAGTCCAATTAGGAAGATTATTAAAGTGAAATGCTTTAAAATATATTTCATTTTATTTCAAATAAATTACTAAGAAAGTCCCCCAGGGTTTATTTCTGTTAAAGTAGACTCTGTACGTTAAGGTTCTACTAGATTTTTCAGAATTACAATAATGCATGTATTACTTATATATAATTAGTTTTATGCAACTAATATGATAATTAAATAAAAAAAGTAAAAGAGCATTCATGGGTGGCCCATATATGAGCCCTGAAGTGGTAACATAGCCCTACACTATCTTATTTAGATTGTATCAGTCTAGGAGTGTCCCAGGGCATTTCTATAAACAAATCCATGGAATTCCACAGTATGTGACCCTTTCCTTTCAAACCCACGCTTCTGATATACTATCCCCCCTCACTCACGCTTCAGCATTACCAAATCATTAATCACTATCTTTTTCTGTTTACTAGCCGGCCGCTTGAGACAGCTAAAGTTACTCTGCTTGGTTCTGCAGGGAGCTTGTTAGGCCAAACTTTAGCATCTGAGCTAACAAAAGGGCTCGGCGGGGCTCTGGCCAGCCCTGGAATGTCAAAGGGTTCACATTTCACATGCAGATGTGTGACCCCGCTGACCTTTAGCGGGAAGGTGCGCTTTAACGGCGAAGGGGAAGAGGCCTGAGAGGGGCCAGGGGGCAACTTTGGAAGCGTAGGAGGGGTGAGTGGACAAGGGGCAAAAAAACAAACCCCATATTAGAGTACAGACATTCTGAGCCCTACAAAGTGCTCCACTTTGGCCATGAGCTGAGGCCTGTGGAAAAAACGACAAGCTGTTTTCCGTTTGCCTTTATTTACATCCTGAATTGTCTAGTTCGGAGTCTTAGCAAATGACGTCACACTCAGTGCTTGTAGCTTCTGCTGAGCTGGCATCAGTATGTGCTGCCTGTCCTGTAGCTGATGTGTCAGACTAATTTGTCAGTCATTCATGGCCCTCATTATTTTACAAAAAAGGAGGCTCGTTCAAAAGCGTTCTGCATTCTCACACATCACTGTGAAGACTCTTTCTTCTATCAGCGCCAATGGGCTGGACAGCCAGTGCCAGATGTCTACTGAACCACTTAATAACTATAAAAGCTCCTATTGCCTGATGAAGCTCATTGTTGTTACTCCTTTGATAGTAGGTAGCTCAGCATCAATAGAAACACGAAGCAGACTCATCCAAATTGATTGGACTGTCTCGTTTAACCCATATCATGGTGTATATAAAACTCTTTTAAAGTAAGAAACATGGTCTAAATTGGGAAAGTGCTACAAGACCCCCGTCATATGCAAAGGCACATGCATGAACTCCCAAATATTTCCTGCGCAGTGCCCAAGTAAGAAAGTAAATCTGTATTCACAATTACAAATCTCTCTTTTTCTCTCTCTGTGATAACAGTCGGTAGAAGCAGAAGACAGCTGTATTGTATGACAATTTCAGGAATAATATCTACCAATCTTAATAAATTAACATCTTAGCTGCTAGTAGTTGAACATAGTCGTCCAATTCTTGCTTCTTCAGTGTTGTGTTCGCGCTACAGTGCCAGCGCTTTTAACAAACACTAGAAGTCAATATTCATAAATAATTTCTGTAAATATATCTATATCTAATATATAAATATATTCTGTATCATTTTACATATTATCATTAGTTAACTGAGATATAACCATTTTGTAACACTTAAGATTGTCACGTACTGTCAATATATAACAAGTGTCAGTAATAAGACACTGCATAACCATTAAGTACTTTTCATTTATGCACCTTTATTCTAAAGTGTCACCCTATCAGCCTTGAGATCTGATTAACATTTAATACTAGAGCATACGTAGCATGTAGCAATGATGTAACGATATTGTAATGGTAATTTACTAGAGCCACACGTCACAGGAGATGCCTTCAATGTGCTTGAGTTAAACATGTACACCATTCCCTTATGAATTAATGATGTTATACAATTATTTCCAAAAGATTTAAGCTGAAGAGCATTGTGTTGATGTAATATATTTGACTCCAGGCAAGTCTCTAAATGATTTTGTAAATATCTGACTAAAAGAGCACATCCAGGATTTGTACAAAACATAACTGGCACATGTTAAATGTGTACCAAATATATGCATGGGTAATGAATCACAACATTCAAATATTAGACTAATCCGAAGTGCTCTTTTGTATTATTTTGCTTCTTATTCATGAGGAAATAATATGTACATCTGAATCCAGAGTCAATTCAGTGCACTACTTTCCTCACTGTATGTTATTTGTTATAGCACTGAAAACTTTTCAGTAGTGATCCCAAATTTTTGAGCAGTAGTGTCTGTTTGATTTAGTGATGATATAGAGAATACTACCACACATGTACACTCTCTCTCTCTCTCTCTCTCTCTCTCTCTCTCTGTTATGACTTCCTTCAGTAGCGAGGAGACATTTATATTGGGTCCTGTGGCACCACCCATCACGGCCGGCTCGGCGTGGTGCTCGGCAGAGAAGCTGGAAATATGATTTCTTTTTGGGGAAGTACAAAGCCGGCCATTTATCAGTGGCCCAGGCCTGCTCCGAGCCTCGGCTCTGTCATAACACCCAGACGGAGGCCATAAAGCCGGATGAAAAATACAATGGCGCGCAGCACACCAGCGCGAGTTATTATTCCCCCATCCTCACACAATAAAACAAAATCAAAAGAGATAGAAACAGCCGATCAGTCGTTTCTCTTTTACACCCACTGCTAAAGGAATCAGTGGAGGCGAAGACTGTTGACCTTGGTTGGGGGCTGAGTGGGGGCGGAGTGTGTGGAGTACACTGTACACATAAAGCAAAGCAGCTTCAGCTACATCTTGTGACTGCTGCTGCTGGCATAAGGCAATGAATAAAGATCATCTAATGTTCTGCATATAGCATGACGAGGGCCTTCAGATAACATTACGTCCTGCTGCCTGCTACTTGACATGACACAGAAGAAATAGTTCAGAGTACTCCAGGTCCAAATGACATTCCGCTGCTTAAATACTTCTTATGAAATGTTTGAAATGGACCAGATTCAGACAGTAATACACCATCTAGTTTGACTAAAATACTAAGGTATGATCTTAATGTAATCTAAGTTTATAGTAAGCTGTGCTACATCCACAGCTTAATGTACACCTCCAAAACTTCACACCACTGTGTGAAGAACCTTGCTATCATTGTTGAAGTCTCTGGCTATAAATGCAATCAGAAGAAGAATCAGGAGACTTACTTTCTTGTTAAATTCTTTGTAACTGGACCTTATTAGAGAGGCATCACAAGGTCATCAGGTCACCTAATTGGCTGAAACTTTTACAGAAGGATTTGCTGTGAACCTGCAGTAAACTGCAGTTACTTCTATGCATGATAAATGTTTTACGTGACCATATTTAATCTGTTATTAAATCCATGGGTTGCATTCAAGCTTTTCTGATATTTGCTTTCAGAGCACAGCCCCAAAGTAAACACTTGGGAAAGATGGATGAATCTGGAGAGGGCCTAACAACACTTAGAAGCACAGAAGCCCACCACATCCTTGCATCGGTGGTGGTTGGGTTAGGGTAAAGACCCCACTTTGTTTCATAATGAGAGAAAATAAAAAAACATTATAAACTGTTAGCCATATTATCATGTTTTTCTTCATCATAAGATCCAATGGAAAACTGTTAGCAGGTTAGACCCTCATGCATTTCTCTCACATTTCTTAAATTTTATCATTTATATGAGGACTTAAAGTGTGTAACGAAACAATACAACAACGGAAACATCACATTCTGTTTGAGTTGTGTGTTTGAGTAATGAGTAGTTTCCCAATATGGTGGCTACTATACACAGTGCCATCAAATGCAGTCCAATCAATAGTCACCATTGACGTAGAACCATCTACTACTGCAGGAAAAGAAATGTAACTGACTACTGGTAACTTGTCTATTTTGGCATGACGTGTATAAGGAGGCGATTCACGTCAGATCAGTGAGAGCCAGCACAAGATGATACATGGAAGTGCATATATGCAGTTGTACAGAGAGCCAATCAGAATGCAGCTGGCAGAACTCTGACAGTGAGGCCAGGTTAGAGCAATGAAATGATCAGACTCTCTGTCATGGGCAGAGCATCTGTGGCTGAGACTACCATTGATGTGACGTATGATGATAAAGAGGAAGATGAATAGATGTCAGGGCTGTGTGTGTGTGTGTGTGTGTGTGTGGTGTTGAACTGTGCTACAGGGATATGTACATTTTCTTAGTGTACAGTTGGGCCAGTATCTAAACGAGGGGCCTAATAAATATTTTAGAGGGCCCGGTCACTGTCAGGCCATAATGTCATATCCTTGATTATGCATAAGATGTTAAGGTGACATAGTGTTGTGTGTGAATGTGACTGTAGTCTCCAGAGGGCACTGAGTATGAATTTAGAGACCTGACAAGCCACAAACAGAAGAGAAGGAGAGTGAGGGAGAGAGACATATGGAGAGACATAGGGAGAGAGAGAGAGAGAGTGAGAGAGCGAGAAAGAGAGAGAGAGAGAGAGAGAGAGAGAGAGAGAGAGAGAGAGAGAGAGAGAGAGAGAGAGAGCCATCTATAAGGTCTTGTAGCCATGGCAACAAACAAGGAGTATATGTCAAGCCTGCATCACTAAATTACCCATTAACACAGGCAGGAGTGGAAGAGAGGACTGGCCAGGCCACCAAAGGCTAATGGAGAGATAAGATGGCAAACACACGCAAAACGTGCTCACGCACACACACACACACACACTCACACACACACACACCACAAGACAAAATGGTTTTAATAAAGGTGCCCTCTCCAACCCGTCTCCCCACAAATGCCATAGAAATGTATTAATAGAAGTTCTCCTATGAGAGCCTCCACAGAGAAAGAGAGAGAGACAGAGAGAGAGAGAGAGAGAGAAAGAGAGAGAGAGAGAGAGAAAGAGAGAGAGAGAGAGAGAGAGAGAGAGAGAGAGAGAGAGAGAGAGAGAGAGAGAGAGAGAAGGAAAGGGAGAGAGCTATTAGCCTAGACTTTTATCCACTCCCCTCTGACACTAGCGGCTCTGACTGAATGAATGAAATAAATAAATGCGCAGATTAAATATATAAATAAGTGGGCCATGCAGTAGACAGCGCATTTGCATGTGGTGTAATTAGCGCAGGCTGCAGCTCACAGCTCGTCCTGCGGGAGGCTCTCTGATAGCTTCTGCCTCCTCCTACTCCTCTTTCATTTCACTGTGTCAGAGAACTGCTACATCTTCATCATCACACCGCAGACCAGCCCTCCGTTCAGAGAGAGAGAGAGAGACAGAGAGAGACAGAGAGAGAGAGAGAGAGAGAGACAAAGAGAGAGAGAGAGAGAAACAGAGAGACAGACAGAGAGAGAGAGAGAGAGAGAGAGAGAGAGACAGAGAGAGAGACAGAGACAGAGACAGAGAGACAGAGAGAGAGAGAGAGAGAGAGAGAGAAAGAGAGAGAGAGAGAGAGAGAGAGAGAGAGAGAGAGAGAGAGAGAGAGAGAGAGAGGACAACAAGCTATTGCATAAGACATAGTGGACAAAAAATGAGAGAGAGGAGAGAAGACAGGAGAGATAGAAAGAGGGAGAGCAAAAAGATGAAGAGGATGAAAGAGAAAGAGAAGGAGCAAAGAGTGTGAGACAGCATGAGATTGATACAGAAAAACAGAATTATACAGATATAGTATGTAGAGTGAGGGGATAGAGAGAGAGAGAGGACAACGAGCTATTGCATGAGAGATAGTGGACAATAAATGAGAGAGGGCAGGAGAGAGAGAGAGAGAGAGAGAGAGAGAGAGAGAGAGAGAGAGAGAGAGAGACAGAGAACGAGAAAGACAGAGTGTACGAGAGGTAGTGCGAGTGAGATAGTGGACAGAAAAAGGGAGAGAGAAGGAGAGATGGCAGGAAAGATAGAGGAAGGGAGAGAAAAAAGAGCAACAGAAAGAGAAGGGACTGAGAGTGAGAGAGAAAGATTGTGTGAAACAGAGAACGAGAGTGATGCAGAAAACCAGAAAGAGATACAGAGAAAGTGAGAGAGAGAGTGAGGGAAGAGATAAAGAGCGAGAGAGAGGGAGGACGAGAGAGATAGGGAACGTCTCAGACAGTGGACAGAGGCCTGTAATGAATGCAGTTATTAAATTGTTTCAGCTGCAAAAGAGGGCCTCTATTCTTATGCCATTATAAAGAGATCCATTTATCCCCACTGATCGGCCCTGTCTCTTTCTCTCCCCCTCTCACTTTGATCTCTCAGCATATTGCCATGATGTGTCCCATTCAATAGCGAATCTGGGGCAATTTTAATGCTTTTGTACCTCACCACTGCTCCATTTCCTTCTCTCTCTCTATCTCTCTCTCTCTCTCTCTCTCTCTCACTCTCTCTCTCTCTCTCACTCTGTTTAAAAATAGCTGTTAATTATAAGTGCAGTTTAAATGTCTCTCGTGACCCAGAAATGCAGGTTGAAGACAGAGAGATGGAGAGAGAGAGAGAGAGAGAGAAAGAGATTGTACATTACTGTAGGTCTTAGTTTTCATAGGCGTCAGACACTTAATTCTTTCTTTCTCCCTCACACACTCTCATCGTTTTCTCTCTTCTTCACCTCTCTATCCGTGCCTCTTTTTTCCTCTCTCAGCTTCGGGGTCCCTTTCGGCTCCAGAGCGCCGGTTATCAAAACCGAACCCCTCCGCTTCTAACAGATGTAGATGCTGCGGCAGCATTTCGCCAGAGCCCAGAAACTGAAAGAAAGAGAAGAGGGAAAGGAACGGAAGGCACTTCTCTTCACTGGGAGAGCCCCACCTGAGCCCAGAGTGAAGCCTGATGGGGGACTCTACCTAGGGGCCGCTTAAATACGGAGTGAAAACCCAGACAGGGGAATAGAGATATGAGACAACGTCTAGCTGCAACTCCATCCACCCCACCACCCCATCTTCTGCATACCTGCTCACCTGAGGGCATACACACATTCTCTCTCACACACAGTCCCTGCTTCCTGCTTCAGCACCTTGATATGGTGGGATTTTCACAATGCCACCAGAGACGAGGATCAGGGGCATATCCAGATACCTGCTGTGTGCTGTCTGTCACACTCAAACACTCCCACACACCTAACTGTCTTCACCTCCTTAACAAAAAAAAAAAAAAAAAAACAGTGTTCCTACAAGCAAGGGTTTCTGCAAGAAGAAAGCAAACAGCTGAGAATGGTTATAAGGGCTGAGCATTTAGGCCTAGACCTAAACCCTATTCTGATATGATTTAATTTCCCTGGGATTCTGGAATAAGTTCCCCTTTCACAGGTGCTCCTCTGTGATTTTATTTCCGTCTGGGTTGGGCAGCGTTCTTCTTATTTCTGTTTTCAACCCCACAGCCAGTTCGTGAGAATATTTTCAGGAGACAAATGAAGATAGGATCACTGGGAAGAGCGAGAGGGGAGCTAATCCAGTTCATAGTGGATGTCATATTGTGAATGGACCACATGATTCTAAATATAGCTTCCTGTAAAACTCATCCCATTAACTCATTGCTCCTACTGTGATTTCACCTTTGTCCAGATGTGAGAGTTCTGACCCTGGAGAGACATGTGGAAAAGATCTCTCTCTGATATACTAACCCAGTCCAAATAGTGCTGAGAAACACATCAAAGACCAGTGAAACGTCTGACGTGTGGTGGTCAGTAGCATGGATGGGGTCATTTCTTGTATCCAATTTTTTTAAACACATTTTTTCCTTTTCAAATAAATATAACTTAAAAGTGGGAAGTATGGTGTTACCGCAGTTAGCGTCTTAGCTGGTTCCGTTCAGGATTATTACAATCTTGGTGCTATCCAGTGAACAGGCCTGTGTTTCCACAAGTTCTGACAGGAACCAAAGATATGTCATCAGCGGGGGGCCTTGTGGAATTGCTCAGTTCCAGTCTCGCTGTGGATGAATTCACTGTTTACAGTGGGGTCAAATCAGAGTGAGATATGATACAGGTGTAAATGAGTTCCAAGATTAGTGGGGACAATTAGACAACGCTCATGGTGCCACAGCCCCAGAAAACACACAAATGGAGCAATTTCCTGTTTATATTTCCTTCTATTTTTATTTACTTTATTTGTGGCTCTGGATTCTTTCTGGAGCTTCTTTAAGTTGATTTGCCCACAGTTTGTGCTAAAGGGTTTGGCAATCAATTTATGTTGGTGGAAACACACCAAATGGTTCCACATTAAGTTTGCAAGCAAGAACCAAATGGGTTTTACAATGGTGGAAAAGGAATTTGTTGTGTTCTCCCTGTGTCTGTATGGGTTCCTTTGGGTGCTCCAGCTTCCTCTCACAGTCCAATAACAAATGTTAGTAGGTTGGATGACTGTGTAAAGTAGTTCAAAGGTGTGTAACCCTGCCCATGGTGTGTCAATTGAGTCTGGGGAGGTTACAGATGATGAATGGATGGACAGTTCGCAAAACTCCAGCTGCTATTTAAAGAGGCAAGAATAAGAAGTTGGTAAGAGGACACCTGAGCTGGCGAGCTTTGAGCTAAAGTGAGTGTGAATCATACTGATGCTTGACCGCAAGACGAACGCTGGGGTCAATGTCCCAAAAACATTACACTATGTACAAAATCCAGACTTGATCCAAATCTCTTTATCACGTACAAGAATTTAGAATATTACTGTTACCTTCACAAGAGAGACAGAATAATAACACTAGTCTCTTATACATGAAGATCCTCTCCACTCACCATGTGTCTCTACTGATCTAATCTGATCACAGACAGAATGCAGACAAACTTATGGTGCATTGCCCCCAGTGGAATCTTCTTCACTCACTGACTTAAAGTTATCTAATTCTGTCCAAACCAGATTATCTTTGTCTGGTGCCAGTTCAAAATGGCTGCTTAGCCCATAGGGACATAGACTACGTATAAAGGAGCTAGTATACCGTGAGCAATTATTATATATGGCAGCTGCTGCTGTAACAAAACATTGTATATCAAAAATATATACTTTAAATGGAAGTTATACAGCAATTATTTCTTTACATAAAGTACATTTTGGTGCAGTTTTATTGAACCCTTTTTGACAAAATGATCTAACCACTTCAGAAAAGTAGCTGTCATTATAAAATACAAAATCTTGTAACATTAACTTTGATATACTCTACCCTGGTTTGACCCAGATCTGGGGTCTTAGTGAAACGTCCTGATCAAAATACTACGAGGATCAAAAAATACAGCACCATTCATCCCATGAACAGCTAGTTTCAGCCCCTGTCGAGAACAAGACTCTGGGTAAAACCCAATGCAAGCGGCTGAGGAGTGAGGTGCTAGAAAACGATGGTTTTTGTTCATTTTTGTTTAGTTTATTTCTTCACCATATTTAACCAATTTCTATTTTTTCTTTGAGCTTGCTGTGTTTGTTTTCTCTCTTTAACCTCGTCTTGTTCTCATATAAATGTGGGTCTCATGTTATCTTATGTTTTCAGACTTAGATCACAAAAAAATGACCGTGTTAGTAGTCTCTAGAGTGAACATGCATTCAAAAACAGATATTGATCGCCTACTATACCCCTTTTAATATCAATTATATGGTAAATGGGTCATTATACATGTTGATAACCGCAAACTGACCACAAGGGGCAATAATAGAACCTGTTTGTGATTACATTTGGAAGAAATCCTGTGAAACAGTCTTTGCTATTTCTGAAATCAGTGCTGAAATTTATATCTCTCCCTGACTCTTCCACGGCACTCAGATGGATATGAGTAACAACAGCCTCTGGAGCAGTGTTTAAAGTGTTGTTAGTCCTGCTTAACACAGGGCTGTTCAACTGAAGCATGGCCTGGGCTCGTAAATAAGGACAGTGTATTGGTTCGTGCACAGCTTTGACGGTATTGACAGAGCTCGTAAAACAACATGAGAGAGACACACAGTGACCTTACTAACATAGTCCTGACAGTAAATAAAGAGTCCCTCTGCAGGGCTGTGTGACCTACATCTACAAACAGTGGTCAGAGAACAACAGCAGGCAAATGTTAAATTACTGTCTTAAATTACAGAAATCTACTAAAAACAGCGGGCGGCACGGTGGCGCAGCAGGTAGTGTCGCAGTCACACAGCTCCAGGGGCCTGGAGGTTGTGGGTTCGATTCCCGCTCCGGGTGACTGTCTGTGAGGAGTTGGTGTGTTCTCCCCGTGTCCGCGTGGGTTTCCTCCGGGTGCTCCGGTTTCCTCCCACAGTCCAAAAACACACATTGCAGGCGGATTGGCGACTCGAAAGTGTCCGTAGGTGTGAGTGAATGTGTGTGTGTCTGTGTTGCCCTGTGAAGGACTGGCGTCCCCTCCAGGGTGTATTCCTGCCTTGCGCCCAATGATTCCAGGTAGGCTCTGGACCCCCCGCGACCCTAAATTGGATAAGCGGTTACAGATAATGGATGGATGGATACTAAAAATAGCCAATAATCATAATTGGAAAATGACTTAGAAAAGTGAAATTTTAACAACATTATTTTCCTGATTTGAGATTTTGATTCTGAAAAAGGGCGGCCTGGTCGCAGTCACACAGCTCCAGGGTCCTGGGGTTGTGGGTTCAAGTCCTGCTCCGGGTGACTTTCTGTGAGGAGTTTGGTGTGTTCTCCCTGTGTCTGCATGGGTTTCCTTCAAGTGCTTCGGTTTCTTCCCACAGTCCAAAAACACACATTGATAGTTGGACTGACGACTCAAAAGTGTCCCTAGGTGTGAGTGTGTGAGTGAATGTCTGAGTGTGTGTTGCCCTGTGAAGGGCTGGCCTCCCCTCCAGGGTGTGTTCTGGCCTTGCGCCCAATGATTCTGGGTAGGCTCCGGACCCACAGCTACTCTGAGCTGGATAAGCAGTTACAGACATTGAATGGGTGATTATGAAATAATTAATAGAAGGGACTGTATCATTAATAGGCTTCCGAGTTCTTATTTGAATTTACCATTCCACCTTAAATGATGCACACATTACAGTTGGTACAGGCAGAATGTAACTACTACATAATTTGGGTGGAACTCACTCATTCTTTCTGGTAGCACAGAGTGTACAGGAGTGTTATCCCCCTGGAATATTCCACACTGTAAAGTCAGGTTGTTTCCCTCAGAGGTTTAAAAGTTGTTAAGTTTATTTAGTTACAAGGAAAAGCTAGCCTGCCCTTATTAGCGTTTTTAGAGAATGTTTGGATGAGGGATGTGTAAATTGGAGTGTGTTCACTGGTGTGTGTTACTATGTGCCATTACCGTTGATCCTGTGTGTGTGTGTGTGTGTGTTTGTGTGTGTGTGTCTGTTTGATGTTTGTCTCAGATAGCTGATGACTATCAGCACTTGTTAAGAAGATTAGAGAGTGAGCTCATTTGCATGTGTTCGTTATCTCATTAGATTGATATCAGGGAGAAAAGGGCTTGACCGTGGTGCCTTCACACTTTTCTCTAGCTGCAGGCTAACTATGGAACTATAGCACGCTTCATACAGAGTTCTCCCTAACAACCCGCCAAACTCTGCTGCTGTGCCCTGCTCTACACTTTGGAGTTCAGTGGTTTATAGTGATTTTTTTTTCTTACATGGGGCTAAAGGCCATTTTTCTAAATATTTATGTGTCTAAGACAGTTTGCAGGGTTTGCTGCTTCTTCATGTGGGAAAATCACTGTCCCCGATCAGTTTTGTGTTTAAAAAATGATAGGCACAGTGTCTGTGTACTGTGTAGCTGCACTGTAAACAAGGGCCATCCCGTCTCAAATATTCAGAGTGGAAATAGCTAAATAATAAAAGCAAAAAAAAAAAAAAAAACAAAAAAAACATCTTTTTACTACTATCTTATTTTTCATTTAATACATGGATCAGAAGTGATACTGAAAAAATGGTGAAACAGCTGGTGAAAAAGCTCATTTTCACAAATGTATTCTACAAAAGGATTTAAAACAATCAGTAAATGCCACATGTCCATAAGTAGAAACGTCAATATTTTATGTTTATTTTAAAGCCTAGCTATGGAATTATGAAGCAATCACAAAGAAATTTCACACAAATAACCTGCCGAAGTCTGCTTCTTTGTCCTACTCAACCTATCACTGGGTTTTTTTCCAATCATGTTTGGGGCTAAAGGCTTTTCCCTAAATATTTATGTATCTAAGGCAGTTTGCAGGGTTTGCTTATACTTCATGTGGGAAAATCACTGTCCCCAATCAGTTTCCTGTTTCAGTAATTATAGGCACAGTGTCTGTGTATTGTGCAGCTGCACTGTAAACAAGGGTCATGCCATCACATTGTATTCGGTTAAAATAAGTCAAAAGACATAAATAAACTATCATTTTTTATATCCTGAGCATTTTTGCATCTTTTCACTGAGATGAAAGGGAAAATAATATCAATAAATGAATCAGACTCCAGCCTCAGTATATTAACCTTTTGTTAATAACAATGTAATTAATCGCAAAACATATATTTTTGTTTTAACCAATAAATCTGAGGGATTATTAAAGAGGTTATGACACAGACAAGCCATGGTGGAGAGAGAGAGAGAGAGAGAGAGAGAGAGCTACAATAGCTAATGTTTCAGTAGGGTAAACAGTAATTGGGGGCAGAAGGAGGGAAGGGGGCCAGTGGTGTGTAATGAGTTGAGGATGGCTCAACTCAACTCAACTCTATTCAAACACACGCCCTCTCTAATACACTCTCACAACTCACTCTCCATTCCCTTCTGGCCCCCTTGTGCTATTATTAGCTCCAGGAATGTGGGGCATTCCAAATGGTTAAAGAGCCAACTCCTGACCAGCCGTAAAACACTGGCCCTGAAATAACACAGCTGCCAGCATGCCATCTCACCATGTCCCCCCTGTGCGTCTTCTCTGTCACACACTGCTACATCAGAGCTGCTGGTAGGAGGATGCTCAGCTCAGTCACTTCCCCCTTCCACCTGTGTTCTGGCACAGGTATGACAAGCTTCACAGAAACCTGGTAAAACCCCATTTTGATAAATGCCACATATGAAAGATATGATTTTCTCATATTGTCTCTGTGAATAAATAAATAAATAAATAAATAAATAAATAAATAAATATGTTGTGTAATCAAACAAATTTAGCATGGCTTCAAATAAGTTGGCATTTCCACCTTAACTCAAACACCTGACACCTTAGGTACCACCTTAGCTGCAACACATACCAGCTTAGGTACTACACCTGCCACATTAACTACCACATTAGTACAACACCTGGCACTTTAACTACCACCTCAGCAACAACACCTGCCAATTTGGCTCTACACCTGCCACCTTAACTACCACCTTAGCAACAACACCTCCCACTTTGGTTATGTGTGTAGTTTGGTTAACTACAACAAGTGCTACTACAGCCACCTCCATAAATATAACACATGCCACCTTAAGAACAAACTTTTCTTCAGGTAGCCGCCTTCAGCTACCACCTTAACTACAACACCTGCCACCTTAATTACCAACTTTGCTGCCACATTAAATAAACACCTGCTGCCTTGAATACATCACCTGGTATCTCTTAGGTATAGCACCTGCCACCTTAGCTATAACACTCATTTATTCATTTGTATTCTGTAACTGCTTCATCCTGATCAGGTTTACAGTCAATCTATTAGGTGCAGAGCAGGATCACACCCGGGCTTAGCTACAACACAGAGCAATTCGGTAGAATAAATTTATAAACTGGAACCTACACAGAGTGCAGCTGAATGTCTGCCTGACTGATTTGGAATGAGTTGAATTTTTGACAGTACTGTTTAAAGCTTGACAAACGTGGTAAAAATCTCTATGCAAGCATGTCCTTGTGGGTGGACCATATATGCAGCCACTGAGGATGTTGCAAATGAATATGATTTAGACTTACAATTTAAAAACTATTCAAGAGCAGTCAGCAGCCAAAATACCAAAATAAATAAATAAATAAAAAAATTAAGGAGACTCTCACCCCTCCACGTTCATCCTCATTGCTCACTAGCAGCTCCATGCAGAGTCATGTTTCACACCCAGAGCCAAATGCATCCTCCAATTACACATTTAATCAAATAAGGCATAACCTTTGACTCCTGACATGCATATATAACCACTCAGACCACATTAAACTCTTGTGGTCTAAGTACTATCACATGTAATGTTCCTCCCTCATTTAATGGTGCTGGAAAGTTGCAGGGAATTATATGCCACTTGGAGCCTGAAGCATTGGAAAATGCTATGCTCTGAATAGTGCAGGATCCTACTGAAGGGCTATAGGTGTTAAAGCCTGGTTGACCTTTCTATCCCCCCTCCTCTTTTATTCCAGCACCCGAGACCCTCCATATGACATTTAACACTAAGCTACCTATTACAGCCAGCATTTCTCCACACCAAGGGGTCAAGAACCTGCACACCACTGGCAGCACCTGATATCTACTCATCAGGAAGAGTGTGTTCTCTACTGTATCTCGCCCGGGTGACTGAACTGTAGCACTTAATTGCCTTTGGCTGTTTGTAGAGATGCCGCGTGTATTTTAATGACCTGGCGTATTATTGACTGGAATTCTTCTTCGTATCAGTTATCAGCGGCAATAAAAACAGCTTGGAGTAGTTCTGATTATATGTTTTTTTTTGGAATCTTATAGAAAAAAGCAGAGTACACCTGGAAAGAGTACATTATTATTAATATTATTATTAATAATTCATTCATCTTCTGTAATCGCTTCATCATCAGACACAACTTGGTTTACAGAGCGGATATCTGACACTGACTGTAATTAATAGAGCCGAATGGAACACTAGGTGGCCTGAGACTACAATGCAGCTCATTACTGACAGTGTTGGTGTGTGTGTGTATGTGTGTGTGTGTGTGTGTGTGTGTGTGTGTGTTATGATTTAATAGACATGGCACTTGCAACCAAGGGTTTTATATCCGTTTACAAAAGTAAATAATCTCATTAAACACACTACATATTTATTGACAGTAGGTACAATAATTTTTTATACACTTAGTGTCTGTAAGAATAATAGTCTCTACAGTAAGACTTCATACACACTCACACACACACACACACACACACACTTAAAATATTCTAACTCATTTAAATATTCCAGACATTCTAACACTTATTCTTTCTAAAAAAAATTGAGCACATTTTTAAAATCCTTTTTCTTTCTTTCTTTCTTTCACTGCATTTCTCCATATACTAAAAAGCCCAAATTTGATGATTTCCTATTTGTAAAATGGCGTAAATAAGCAGTAATTCTGCATTATCGTGTGCAGAAGTGTGTTCTTTCTAGAGGAATTAAAAATCAACAAAACATGTCCAGTCTGAGCTTCATCTCCATATCTCACCTTTAAAATTGACCCGACATTTAGTTCAGTTGATTTACACGTCCATGTTCACAATGGTTATGTTAATGGGATTTTAATTTCAGTGGTCTTGGGCTAGCTGGAGTAGCATGAAGCCTGTTAGAAGCATGTTAGAGGCTTCAGAAGAGCAAAGCCCTTTACTACACCGCCATTAGCCTTTAGCAGGAATCCTAGTAAACCTTGTTTCCACTCTCACTCCTCCGCTCCTGCGCCCAGGGGAGGCCGACTAAGTCAAGACCTTTTCAGCCCCTCCAATGACTACTAAGCCTGTTTGCCAACAGCTGCCCTAGCCCTGTGCTTTTTAAAAGCCGCCCCCCACCGAGGCTGAGGAGGGCTTGAATCAGCTGGGCGTGTAGGTGCTCTCTTTCTCTCTCTTGCCCTGAGTGCCTTCTTTATGAACTTCAGCCATTGTGGTCCTCCTCTCTCGCTTCCCTGCCTTTTCTTTTTCAGCCTCACTCTCACTCCCTCTTTGACCCATAATTATACCCAGCCTGGGCCTTCAGAGCTCCTCTACATTACAGAGGCATGGGCATTGTTGGAGCTACTGATCTGAATGCAGTTTAACTACTTCACTCTTAACCTGTCATAATCAACATCTTATAGTTAACCATTAATGCAGAGACTTTTTGTTCAGTAACTAAGCACTTGTTAACTACTATCTAATTACTATGCGAGTATAAGTTATGAACAATTAATTGAAGGCCCTTGAAGTTTAGATGGGGTTGAAGGAGCACTAATCAAAGTAAACTTTATCTGCATTTCTGTAGAATTTGACTTTTACCACAGAATATAGTTTCATTACCAAAACAAGACCCTCAGCAAATCACAAGGCACTTTGTTCATTCATTTGTATAAAACTACCTTCATTACAATCGCAGATCTATATCAGAATACTATTGAAGAAGCTGCCCATGCACTGCCTTTGAGGCAGCAGGTCCATGCAAAGAAAAAAGTTGCCAGTCCTGCTTAAATTAATTACCAGCTTCACGTACAAACCAGGCAGTGTGTCCACGTAACATTAAAAAAAAAATGTAAGCAGATCAAAACAAATATAGCAGGGCTACATACCCCCCACCACAAAAAAAAAAAAATAAATAAATAAATAAAAAAAATTAAGAAAACCTCTGGCACTATACAGATTGGAAATAACGTTATGATAAAATGGAATGATTAAATTAAAGTGAGCTGTTTTTATTTATAAGTTAAAAGTCAGTTTCCTAGTTGCTAACAATTATTATTCAGTAATTGTACATATAACTAGCTGTGAAATATTATTGTGTTTACCCCAAATAGTGCTTCTGCTGATGTATAGTATCAATGTAAAATACAGATAATTACGGTGAAACTCTTTGGAATTAGAGCTATATTTGTCAACTTCCAAATCCTCAATATTTTACAATGGAGAAAGACATTTTTTCTTCTTTATAATTTCCAAGTCTTGTACACATTAGTTTCTCTAGTGTCGCTGTCACACAGCTCCAGGGTCCTGGGGTAGTGGGTGTGATTATTGCCTCAGGTCACGGTGTGTGAGGAGTTTGGTGTTTTCACCTTGTCTGTGTGGGTTTCCTCTAGGGGCTCTGCATTGCTCCACAGTCCAAAAACACATGCTGGTAGGTGGCTTGGCTATTTAGTGTCCATAGGTGTGTGAGTGTATGGTGCTTTGTGATGGACGGGAGCCCAGGGCGTGTTCGTATCTTGCATACATTGATTCTGGGTAGGCTCCAGACCCACTGCGACCCTGAAAATGCTAAAGTGGTTCCGGAAGATGGATGAATTTGTAAGACTCACAGTTATATTCTGAAAATTGTTCTTTAAATTACAGTTAATATTTTCCTAAATAAAAGCTCTGAGATAAACATAGGAACCCATACACTACACATTACAGTTAAATCAATTTTTAAATTCTACTAGAGGTTTTAAAACATGGAATATTTTCTTTGGAGTGATTCCCTCACAATGGCTGCAGAAATCACTCTAACATGTTGCAGTAGCTGTTTTCAGCCATATTTCATTTTGGAGGTGGGTAAAGGACTTGGTAGGTGCTCTTTTGAAAACTGCTTTTGCACTTGAGGAAAGATGTCTTTCAAAACTGCAGCACTTTGAACTAGCGTCCAATTTGATTGAAACATTTGCTTGAATTTTTTGAAGATGGAAACACAAACAGAGTTTTGGGAATGTTACTATTTTGTCTTTAATAGATCAGAGTGCTTTGGAATAACTTACTGCATTATTAATCGCTGCCGGTGATGTCAGAATTACATTTCATTTCATAGCATCTCTGTTCTTTAAATATAAGGGAAAACCTTCTGGATTTAAACACAGTAACCATCTTAAAGTTATTTAAAGTTAATTCAAGTTATTTCTGTAATGTGTAATGTGAAAAGTTGGATATTTACATATTTATATTTTCACTGTTCTTCGTATGAAGGCATATTGTGTGGGTAATGGAAAGTATAAAGTACACTGCCAGAAGAAACTCTACCATTACAGTGCTATTCACTAAATGTCCCTTCACAGATAAAGCAGGGGTCTTAAAGTCCAGCTGAAAACCATGAAGTTCCAATACATTCTCTTCTTGAGAAGGCAAGTTAAATACTTTTAAAATACCTGAAATCACCTTCAATACCTACAATAAATAAAAAACAAAAACATGGTAGAACTATGTTCCTGAATTAAAGATACTAACGCTACCACAGTGATTAAAATTTTTCTGTGAATGTCCAGAGCAGCAGACAAATAGTAGATTGAAAAACACTGGGGCAGCACTGTGGTGCAGCAGGTAGTGTCATAGTCACACAGCTCCAGAGACCTGGAGGTTGTGGGTTCGATTTCTGCTCCGGGTGACTGTCTGTGAGGAGTTTGGTGTGTTCTCCCTGTGTCCGCGTGGGTTTCCTCCAGGGGCTCCGGTTTCCTCCAACAGTCCAAAAACACATGTTGGTAGGTGGATTGCGACTCAAAAGTGTCCGTAGATGTGAGTGAATGTGTCACCCTGTGAATCCTGCCTTGCGTCCTGCCTTGCGTCCAATGATTCCGGGTGGGCTCCGGACCCACCGCGACCCTGAGATGGATAAGCTGTTACATTCAATGAATGAATGAAAAACACTGGAATATTCAGTTAATGTCCATTATGTGTCTGACACTGGAGCAGTTGAACAGGTCACCCTTCAGCACTTGAAATGACTGCATGTGGTATTAACAGTACAATACAAATGTGGCGGACAGATGCTACGTTTTTCTAGCTTTAGGACCCCTTGCCTATAACTATTTTTGATATAGTGTGGCTTGCCTGCCCAAGTGGGGAACTGAACCACAGTGGTGTCAGCCACAACACAACACTGATCAGTCCAGAAATGATGAAGAACCCCTGGTCTCAGCAGTTGGTCTTCCTAGTTCCTCACAATAACTAGAGGAAAGCTACAGTGCTTGCTACTGACTGTGAGCTGTTCCTGATGGGTACATTGGCTGGGAGCGGAAAGCTTGGAAATAGAAGCGCAAAGGGGCCAAAGCCCTGGTGAGTATTTGCCCAGTGAGCTGGGTTTAGGCTGGCAGGCACCTGTGGAGCAGGCCTAATGCTCCTCCTAAGCCCAGCATTTCCTGCCCAGGGAAAGGCCTAATTAAGATGCTATTGGGTGGCAGTGGGACCAGGAGATTTGGGTGAATTGAAGAGGGGATTTTGGGATATACAGTGGCAGGGGAGGACTAGAAGGAGGGATAAAGGCTGACACGACTGGGACACACACATATACACACACACACACTTGCTCCCACAATGCCATATCGTATCCCACAATGCTAGAGTGTCACAGACAGCTGTACTCTGAAGCTCATGAAAATGCCCAGTTGTCACAAGGGGGTGATTTATATGAGAGAGATGCCAGCAGTTTATAGACACTGTGGGTGACCTCGGATACGTGTTCCTCTGTGTGTGTGTGTGTGTGTGTGTGTGTGTCCTGCCCCAGGTTGTGTACAGGCTCATTCCTGAAGGCCTGGGCTTGTTTGATGTTGTTGTGCTGGCCTTGCGAAGTGTGTGAAAGCAAATCCTTCCTTACACTTTGAACCTTACTCTTATATGATGCCATGTGTCAAGCAGGCCAGACATTTCCCCACCATCAGAGGTCAACACAGCCCCGGCAACTAACACATAGACACACATACAAGATATTCTCTCTGAGATAAACAAGCGCATATACACATCCCCACCCCATACACACATACTGGTTTTTATACAAGGTAGAGACCCACATATAAACAGTATAAGTATCTATTTGCAGTAATACCTCGACTATACCTGTAGTAGTATGTTTTGATATGCTGCACTTTTGTCTACCACCAATATGATTTCTCTGTTTGGGCTTCTTTATAGATCCACATCCTTTCAGACCCACATATTTGTCTTCTCACAAGGTTGGACAAAACCAACTGTTATTTATTTTGAGATCTGTGTGGAGGGTTTGTGGACGGTAATAGTTTTTGTTATACCAGGACTCGCAGGAGTCCCATTTAACTCTAGAGAGGAAACTATACATTTAGTTTCATAACTAAACTATACATAACTATAAATTCATTCATTGTCTGTAAGCGCTTATCCAGTTCTGGGTCATGGTGGGTCCGGAGCCTACCCGGAATCACTGGGCACAAAGCAGGAACAAACCCTGGAGGGGGCACCAGTCCTTCACAGAGCAACACACACTCACACCTATGGACACCTTTGATTCGCCAATCCACCTACCAATGTAGGACATGTACAGAACACACCAAACTGCTCACAGACAGTCACCCAGAGCAAGACATATTCACACACACACACACACACACACACACACACACACACACACACACACACACACACACACACACACACACACACACACACACACACACACACACACACACACACACACACACACACACACACACACACACACACACACACACACACACACTTTTGAGTCACCAATCCCCCTACAAACTCTGTGTTTTTGGACTGTGGGAGGAAACCGAAGCACCCGGAGGAAACCCACCCAGACATGGAGAGAACACACCAAACTCCTCACAGACAGTCTCCCGGAGTGGGACTCGAACCCACAACCTTCAGGTCCCTGGAGCTGTGTGACTGTGACAACTACCTGCTGCGCCACCGTGCCGCCAACTTCTACATATTTACACATATTTTCTTGTTTTACTTCTGTTCTCTTTACTTAAAGGGGACATTTGGGATTGTGGGGAAACAAAGTTCTCTCTGGTTTGTTCACATTCAAACGCTCTGCATCTTTTAAGGTGGAATGGTATGTGGCTGAAGTTTAACTTGTAAGTTTTTATTCACTGTTTGAATTACCACAGAAGCTCATTTGTAACTCGAGTTTTGTAGCACTTTCAGTAATGCAATTAGTCCATCTCCTGAATTTGGAACATTTCCACCTTAAGTGATCCAAAACAGCAAAAATACGTCAATATTACCCACTTATGGAGCAGGAATAGAGCAATATCCTTATTTTGGTTCATGCTTTTCAACATTTGGAGTCCTCTCAATTGCCTAAAAGCTCCAGAAGTCTCTGCTGTGAGCAGAGAAAGAGAACGCCTAGTATTCCAGACTGAGACAGTTTGTGTTTTTACAGTGAATGGTGGGGAAACATCCTCAGAATTTTATATAAAGCGTTGTTTTTTTTTATTTGATTTTTTAAAATTAAAAACATGAACATCACCTTTTATCTCTAGTTGAGGAGAATCACTGTTAAAAAAGTGTCCTTCCATTTGTGTGACCCATATGTCAAATACATATCAAATACACTACCAAAAAAGTAAGGAAAACGATCATTTTGTTACAGATTTACAGCAGCTTACTATATCAAATATGTACATGTTCAGACTGTGATCTGTGGTGTAAATAGATGCCTTGTTTCAGAGCTGATCACTGTTTGTGTGTGTGTGTGTGTGTGTGTGTGTGTGGTATTTTGGTTGTGAGCTACTAATTTCACTACAAGTGTGTGAAATAGCATCAGCTATCTGCAGCATCTGACATTGCTCTATGGCATGTCTCTGACCTCACTAAACACACACACACACACACACACCCACACACACAGACACACACACACACACACACACACACACACACACACACACACACACACACACACATACACACACACACTTTTCTCTGCCTGTGCTGGATCTTTAAGTTCTTAAGCTCATATCCATATTGTCTCTCTAATTACACATTTTGTATTTGAAAATCTGGATCATTCTGAAGGATGGCTACAGCCGTGACGTGCCTATCATGGGCTGAAGAATGTCCATGTTCACATACTTGTGGTCAGTGCTAACCACATAATGAAGCGCATCAAATATTTCAGGTCTCGGCCAAAACTATGCATGCTTATGGAATCTTAATGAAGGAGAAAAAGGTTTACACATCGAAGACCACACCAGACACTGCTCATTTAAGGTGGACAGACGAGGATGTGGGGTGTAATCATACCCAGCAGTACTGTCCCTCTCACCTTCCCAGACTGTTCCCCTCTCAACACCCTCTCTCTCTCCTGTTTGTCTGTTTCTGTGACTCATGTGAAAAATGGAGCTAGATCCCAGCATTCCTGTAGTCCTGAGGGGGACAGGCCACACTGGAGCTAAAAATAGAGAGAGAGAGAGAGGATTAAACGGCTCCACTCTCATTTCATTATGACTGAGGTTTGATATAAAGACCTGCTGAGTCAGAGGAACACCACTGCTAGGAATACAGTCACCACAGATGTGTGTGTGTGTGTGTGTGTGTGTGTTCACGTACATCACCCTCGTCACTGACAAGGGCACAGACGCTACTTCACGAAGGTGGTGCGCTGAAACAGAAATCTGGCCAATCACACTCCAATCCCATTACAGCTCAGTCTGCCTCCACTGCTACAACAAGCAGGACACGTCCAGTTCGGCCTGGACAGAGGTGACCCCCTGGATTTACAACAGGTCCCAGCAGACACACACAGTACTCACAGAAGTGATGCAGTCTGCCACAGGCTCCACTTCCTTTCACTGATGCAGATTTACTGAAAACATAACTATAACACTATAGTTTTACCAAAATAGTTATTGAATAAAGGGTAATATTAATAATAACAAATGAATAATACTCTGATTAGAGCCTGTTACTGCATTCATTCTCATTCCTAAAGAATCGAATCTCAGCTTTGGTCTGATTAAGAAAACCCAATTAATAAGAGTTGGGATACCCCTCTGTTCATTTAACCCCGCCCATCCCTGCCCTTGCCCACCTGTTGTCATGACCTAAAGCCCCTTTAGCCCCGGTTTTGAGTGTGAGGTGCTGTGTGAGTTCAGACCTCACAGTAGGACTCTGCTTTCCTCCATGGCTCATTTACAGCCCTGCTCCGTTCATTTCGCTTCTCTTTCATTTATCACTCCATCCCTGACACACACACACTCTCCTCTTCCTGCTGCAACGTGAAGGAAAACACTCGTCCAGCCTCGTTTTTCCCCCCCGTTTTGCCTCGCCTCTCCTTCTCCTCTTTCTTTCTTACTCTTCTATCTTCTCTTATTGTACTGCAATGAGCGACACTTCAGTTCTCACTGAGACGAACAGTGAGAAGTTTGAAGGAAGTTTATCGATCATTGATTGTATTCCTGAAGAATCCATTTATAGAAACTACGTACAATTTGTGTCTTTCTGTCTCATCCGTCAGTAAGTGATCCTAGATCAAAAAGCCGTCCAGACTGACCTTATAGTTTCAGCAGGAATGGGTGGAGCCCTACTGCAGCTGGAGGCCTGGTGATCTTTGGTTACTACATCATTTGAACACAGCAGATGTTCTTCACATTGTGTGAACATTTCATGATGAACGGACCAATAGAAATGCTCCAAAATGGACTTAGGGGAAAAAAGAAATAAAACTTAAATTGATATTCTACTTTCTGTTGGATGTTGTGACGTCACAAAAATGATTAATTCGGAACTGGCTGAGCTTATTGTCCATATACAGGTATAAGATCATCACTTTTAGATTTCACAGTACCAGAGAGAGAGGGGGGCAGGGAGAGAGAGAGAGAGAGAGAGAGAGAGAGAGAGAGAGAGAGAGAGAGAGAGAGAGAGAGAGAGAGAGAGAGAAGAAAAACAAAATCAAATTGCCTGCACCCCTGCCCTCCCCCTCTTTTCCAAAGTGTGAAAGTCTCAATAAACCCATCAGCTCCAATAAGAGAGCAGCAGGGAGAGATGGGAAACAGAAGACAGGGGGGAGAGGGGGGAGGAGGGATAGAAGCCAGGCAAGTCAACACACATTCACTTTCACATGGGCCTGACCACTCTCCTCCAAACTCTCCTGACCACTCTCCTCTTATTAATGTGGTCTGGAGTTGTGGTTACCAAGGCTGGGAATTAAACCGTGGTGTTCTGCACAGAAACAGGGTCCTCACTGAGCCACATGTAAACTGACTGCTGACCCAGGCAATGAGTAGGGGTACAGTACGGTGATTTAATATAACAATAGATAAACAGATAGACAGACAGACAGATAGATAGATAGATAGATAGATAGAGAGAGAGAGAGAGAGAGAGAGAGAGAGAGGGAGAGAGAGAGTATATTTCTTTCCCCCCTCTTTCCAGCCGAGTGAGGTCAACAATTGAGGGGAGGGGATTATGGGGGCCATGGCCCAGCAGACCCCTTAAAGAGGCCACTCACTCACACTCACACCCTCTCTCTCTCTCTCTCTCTCTCTCTCTCTCTCTCACACACACACACACGTCTCTTCTTCCATCCTATTATTCAATCCCTCAGCTGCCTTTGTTGCAGCTGATTCAGTATCGAACGTTAACTAAAGCTCTGCAGTGTGTAGAGCGGCAGAAATCAGATATCAGCAAAATACAGGGAAATAAAAGGCAATAAAGAGAAATAAAGAGAAATAAAGCGGGAGGGCACAGTGGTGGGAGATGAAGAGAGAGAGAGAGAGAGAAAGAGAGAGAGAGAGGCCCCCCGTGGAAAGAGTGTTTGGGAAGGAGCGCTTCATTAACTTTCAACACCCTGTCTGATACCCTCTGTTACTCTGCTTCTCTGTCTCTCTCTCGATACCTTTTTGCTTTCTGTCTCCCTTTTCTCTCTCATTCTCTCAGTCTTACTTTCTCTTGCTTTCTCTCTCTCTCGCTTTCATTGTGGCTTATTGACCTGAAAGAATGAGTGAAACAGTTAGGAAGGTGAGAAACAAACACACTCACACAGCAGTAGGTAGCAGATTGTGTGTGTGTGTGTGTGTGTGTGTGTGTGTATGGGTGGGTGAAGGTGTGTTAATACCAGCAAGCACTCCAATCAAAGGGATTTTCCGCATGAAACAATCAGCGCCCCCCAGGGACGAGGTCACAGCAGTGGTCTTTATGGATGTAGACATGAAGAGGCCAGTTTGCTCATAATGAGCAGGTTTACCGCTAATAGGGGTGAGACTGTGAGGGCTCTTTACCAACAGTACACCTCTCCAGCCTCACCGTCCAGTACACTTCCACGCAGTCTGGGTTAGAGCTACGGCTCAGTTCAGGCGCTGCCTTACAGCTCCTTTTGATACAATTTGACTCCTCTTAAGGTGCCTATTATATGTTATTTAATTAATGGATCAATTTGATCAAGAAATTGACATTAATTTAGACCCATGACCTCCATGAAAATGAAAACAGAACTTGTGAAGCGATACAGACAGTTTAATACAACGATTCAACACATTATTTAGTGCCGGAATATGCATCATTCTGCGCTGCCTCAGTTCTAGAATTCATCAATTACAATCATTTTTAATGATATTATTATGCTAATGCCCCAAAAGACTCCCTCAGGCTATTTTAAGTATTAAAAATATTTAGTGCAATGTCCTTTGCTGTGTAAACATTGTCTGATTTGTGGATTTAAAAAATGAATACAGAATTCGGAACACACACGCACACACACACACACACACACAAATCAGAGATGATTAGCACAGCAGAGTGTAAACATATTAATATCATTAAAAATGAGATAATTGTAAATGATGTATTGTAGAACTGAGGCGGATCTGACTGGTGCATTTCCCACCACCACTAAAGTGTATCTATATATCTCTTAAAAATAATAAAAACTATATATATATATATATATATATATATTCACTGTATAGAGTTATGCACCAGCCCCTACCTCTTCACAAACCAAGTTATGGTCTTGACCACATTAAGAAGGGGTGCAGCTCTAAAAATTAACTCTTGTTTAACAATTTCTTGTTTACTACATAATTCCATATGTGTTCCTTCATATTTTTAATGCCTTCCTTAGTCATTTACAATGTAGCAACTATTAAAAAAACATTGAACGAGAAGATGGCCACACCTTTGACTGGTACTGTACATTCACAATATGTGGAAAATGGCCCAAAACAGAGGAAACCCTCCCTGAGTGGGCATGTCCAAACTTCTGATGGGTTTTGTATACAGTCAAATTGAAAGTTATTGAAATATCTGTCACTGGTTCGTATTCATTAGAGTTTCATCAGAAGCACTTATTGATATTTAAAATTCTACTCTATTTTGGACGATCATTCTTGGATCTGTGAAGATTTCTGCACTCGTAATATTTCAGTCTAATTACAAAGAGAATCTGTTGGTGGAGCGTCTTGGGAGATTCAGCACACACTCGGCATGGGAACACACTTTGTCTTTGTTTAGAAAGTACTGTGTCAGATTTTCGCTGGCAGTTTACGTTTTTCCCCGTTCAACAGGCGAAAGGGTCAAACAATTGTAAACATTTCCATAAATCAATTTCAGGCCTTTCCAGCGCTCGCCAGCTTCTCGGGCCGTGGATCAGTCGTACATCTCTGAGATTACATTTGCACACGTCTTAGCTTTCAGCGGACGGCTCGAGCACAATATGTAATCACATATGTATTTCACATATCCATAGGATTCATGCCTAGAGGGCATGTAGCTCATTATTCATTCAGTTAAACAGTGATGCGGGGTGTGGAGAGATGGGGCGGCAGTCGTGGGGAGAAGCAGAAAACACTGACGGAGGAATCTAGATGACTTCATTAAGGATAAACGCCCAACGTCAGCATTCTGCCACGCTTTGCTATAAATAGGCCTAATCTGTTGTGCAGTTTGGAGTAACCATGATGGAAACTGATGATATTACCATGAAGCTACTGACTCATCAGGAAGGAACGAAAAGGAAAATGAAAAAAGCAAACAAAGCGCTGTTTTAACAGCTAATCACTGAACTTATTACAGAAATAATTAAAACCCTAATCAGAGGCAGATGCTTTGGTTGGAGGCTTCATAGCTTTTCATCATCTTTTAATCAGAGGCCTTAATACATCAGCAGTAAGAAATCCAAGCTTGTCGTTATTGTGTTTTTTTTTCTTTTTTAATCTTTTGGTCAAAAATGTCCCACAACCCCTCCCCCACCCAACCAAAGTCATCTAAGCGTTCCTGTAAAATGCCAAGCGACCAACGAAGGACACAAAGGCCCCCCTGAATTATCCATTCCTCCGCCAGCAGCCTTCCCTGCCACTTCTTCCCAGCGCTGTGGGGAATTCTGAGACCGATGCTTAAACTGATTGGCTAATTTGGGCCTTGGACAGCACACCTGCCTGGGCCTGGGCTTGGTAAATAAGCCCCCTCTCCTCCTTCGTCTTCTTCTCCTTCTCCCTGCTGGCTCCAGCTTATTTCTTTCAGCTTCCTATCACCACACCAGAGGAGAAAGAGAGAGAGAGAAAAAAAGCCAAGGAAAAAAAAAAAGCAAGAGGACTCATATCATGGTCGGGCCAAAGGTGACGCGCCCAGAGAGAGCGTGGGGAATGAAATTCTCCCAGCCCCATTTTAGCAGCCATTCAAAGCACATTACTCGCCGAGAAGGGAGACTTATAAAGGATCCTGGCGCCTGAACACATTTCAGTGTGTTTATGGGCAAGGAGGAGAGAGAGAGAGAGAGAGAGAGAGAGAGAGAGAGAGAGAGAGAGAGAGAGAGAGAGAGAGATGCATCAGGATCCGTAATAGATTCCCAATTTAAACGCTCCCATCTCTGCCTCTGTTTCTGCCTCTCTGCCTGTACCTATTCAGTACACACTTAACACCAGCTCCACAGCACACTGCCAATTTACTTCACTTTTTTATCAACTCCAGATGCTAAAGAATGTGTACCATTTGTCTAACTGACACTAACCTTTATCTAACAGTGATCAGAGCTCACTCTAACAGTCTCAGAAAAAAACTTCTGAATATAATACAGAGGTTCCCTGGAAAATATTAGGGATAAGATCAAACCAAACATGCTCTTGTTTGTCAGAGAAGAACATTCGTTATGAATAAATTATACTTATGTAGATGTATATAGTTACCCATATTTGTATATGTACATATTACAAGTTAAAATTCCCTCTACAGGGAACAACACATTTAATTTATGCACATTTATTTACTGAAAAAATATTACACAACTCTGTAAAAGTAATGGCACTTTAAAAGTTGCATGTTTAATAAATTTGATAAAAATTTGACATGAAATGTAGTGTCTTACTGCTTTATTTCATCTTCATTTAAAAATAAAAAACAAGAAATAAATTAAATATATAATCTTTGTTTATTTGTATTTATACTTTTCCCTTTATTAAGTGTGACAGACTTCCCAAATGTAACATTCCCCTCTGACTGTGTGTAAAACCTCGCACTGTGAACGCCTCAGAAACACAGAGAATGTAGCTCACATTTACAGACTTCTCTTTTGTTCTAAAGTAAAACAAAGGAGGACCTGCCTATTCCACTGAGCTTGAAAAATATTGATATCATTCACTAAGTAGGACATCAAAAGTGTCAATCATCACCTCGATATTGCTCTGCACATGACGGCTGGAGATGAGGTAATTGTAAATCGTGTCACGTCTTTATAGTCAATGCCCTTAACTTAGGTGCTGTCGCCATATTTTTATTGACACAGATAACTTTGAGTAAAACTGAACTAATTAAAAGGATTGAACATGTCAATTACACAAGACTTCTCAGAGGCTATGATTAACCCCCGGACCTCTCTTATTTTTACATCCTGACGGTCATTAAACATCAAATGGAAGCATTTTTAATTAGGTTATCATGTTACCTTTAGCTGAATGACTCTGGTATAATATATAGCTCCATGAGCTTATTGTCGTTCTGAAATTAAGAAATAAAACTATGTTTGGTAAAAAAAATAATAATAAAAAATGATATATATATTTAAATATTACAGAAGTGATCACAATGCATTGACAAAAAGGAGCAGACACGCAAACAAACAAAAACAACCCATGAATGTGTTTTTTTTTTTTTTTTAAATTATATAGTATTTTAAAATAACTCATAAATTTAAGCTTGTTCCTTGTAAACACTTCACTCAGAAAATCAACAAAACATTTAACCAGGTGCCCAAACTTTTGCATATGAATGTATGTCTTTTAATATAAAAAACATTTTATACATAATCAGTTATATTTATATTATAGAAATCAATCAATAAAATATCATTAGACAAAGGGTTTCCAAATTTTTGCATCATATTAAATATCAAACTATATCATTCTAATATCATACTAGTAATGTATTATTTTAGATATGAATTAAAAAAAAACATTCTAAGTGATATATGGAGCTGTCTGTATTTCATTTAGATTGGCACATATTCGTAAATATTGTATCAGAAATATGATATTACATGAAGAATGCACCAAACATGTCATTTATTCCTGTGGTAAACAGAGATGTGTTTACCTTTAGTACATCATTACGGAGCCCCAAAGCCCTCTGAATCCCCCTTTATCCTTCTGGCATCACTGTAATGCCCGGCGTGTGCTGAACGGCGAGTGAATGAGTCGAGGTGAAGAAGAACATGTCAGATGGGATCGTAGCATTGCAGATGCTGGAGCAGGTGTGTGTTGATGGAGACCGATGCTCGTGGATGTTATGGTGGGGACAGTGAGAGATGGACGATGGCAGGTGGACTCTAGCCTGGGGTCAGGGCTGGACACACAGCTGGGCTCTACCTGCAAGACCCTGAGGTGCTGTGACAGTGAGCGAGAGCTGTCATTCACTCATACAGCTCACTGTCAACAGGCCGAGGCCTGAGACTAAAGACTACAGACGTTTTTGGAGGACGGGTGACACGTGACGCAGGTGCACGAACTTTCAACACAGGATTCTGAACATTTGTTTAGTTTTTGGGCACTCAAACATTTGGGGCCACTTAGATGAAACACATAGTAAAATGACTGTGTGTATATAACTATAGCTGGAGCTTTTAATTCATAGATGAAGCTGTAAGAAATGCTCTACCATCCTCCAGATCTAATGGATAGAGATGTTTAGAAAAACACCACTTTAGGACACAGGTAAAGAAATAATAATATAGCAATATTAGACAGTGCTTTTGGAACGTGGGCGGAAACAGGAGCACCTGGAGGAAACCCACGTGTACACAGGGAGAACACATGAAACCCCTCACAGACAGTCACCGGAGCAGGACTCAAACCCCCAACCCCCGATCCCTGGAGCTGTGCGACTGCGACACTACCTGTGCCAGGGTGTGAGTGAATGTGTGTGTGGGTGTGGCCCTGCGAAGGACTGCGCCCCCTCCAGGGTGTGTTCTTGCCGTGTGCCCAGTGATTCCAGGTATGCTCCAGACCCACCATGACCCAGAACTGGATAAGCGCTTACAGATAATGAATGAATGAATGAACTAATAATAGTAGACTGTATTTAGGGAAAAGAATGTGTAAAATTTGGAGAACAATTATACATTTCTCTATAAAAAACAAACAAACATAATTTTAAGAGAAAAACATAGCGGTGTATTAATACAATTTTTTTTCAATTAAATAAAGAAAAATAATTATAATCAACTCACAATATTGTGGCTATAATTAGGGACAGTTGACACTCATGGATGGTTTAGATGAAGTATCTCATTTTAAAGTATTGCTGTATACTTTTGAACAGGTTTCATAAATGTTATGGACACACATTACAGACTCCAGCGAGACAGAGACGAGAAGTTTCACAGATCATCCTCCCAGCCGTGTTCTGAAGCTGTAACAGAGAGCTTTGCACACGTATGAATAAAGGAAAGCAAAGAGACCTTGAACAGAGTGTGAAGTAGTGATTGGTATTTGTAATTCCTGACACTAATAAATGCTGTACCATTTTCCATTCCAGAATAAAGCCAGGGTCCTGACATGTTCCTGATGAATCTGAATCTAGCTGCTCTTTAAAGTGGGAATTTAGTAACGGTCAAGTTTCGGTGTAAAACTAAATACTACTTAATAAATAGCAGCATAATTATTCATTCATTCATTCATTCATTCATTCATTCATTCATTCATTCATTGTCTGTAACCACAGATCCAGTTCAGGGTCGTGGTGGGTCTGGAGCCTACCCGGAATCACTGGGCACCAGACGCAGCAGAATTATGTTATTACATATATACCAATACATTTAAAATAACTACATAAAAAGAACTAATCATTTAAATGTAATTATATTTTTATTTATTATAATATTATCAGTGCTTCCAAACCTGACCAGGCCTCTCAAGGGAATAAATATTGGACTCACCAGCTTCATGTAAAATCTTAATTGTTTTGAAGCACTGTAACAACAATCTCATCTGGCTCCATTTTTACAGTAGATTCATGTCTTGTCCCAGATTATTTCTATCCTTCCGTAAGATGTTGGATTCTTTCAGGCCAGAGATGCTTCAGTAAATGGTGTCCTTGCTGCTTTTTGAGACGTAGCGTCCCGTATTAATCAGCATCATGTGAAAATGAAATGAAATGTCGTGGCCTTTAATACAGGAGCACTGAGGGAAATGTCGATTAAAATGTCAAGTGGTTGTGGGTAATATGGGGCTGGGGGTGCTAATGTCATCTGTACACTAATGCACAGGAGCCAGTGGGCATACCCAACCTTACAGTGGAGGCAGAACACTCACAAAAGAACATTCTGCTGAAAAACACACCGATCGCTTCACAGACACTCACCCGGAGTGGGGCTGGAACCCACAACCCCAGGACCCTAGAGCTGTGAGACAGGTTGGTGTCACATTCCCTCACTGCCCGTGTACACATGTCTGTGTGGGTTTAATTTGGCCGCTCCAGATATCCTCCACAATTCAAAGATTTGACTGATTGATTTTTGATTTTTTGGGTTATTCCTTGGCAGTAGTATATTAAATTAATGTGTTAATAACTATATAATTATTAAATACTAACTTGATAATTATAGCAATAAAATATGAGCAATGGAACTCTAATTGTATCTAATTATTTACTCAAATAATACAGTGATGACTTAAAGTGGCCCGCTGTCTTGGTTACCACTGGGATACCATTGCCTAATCATTTTACCATATTATATACAGAGAGAGAGAGAGCGAGAGAGAGAGCGAGAGAGAGAGAGAGAGAGAGAGAGATAGAGAGAGAGAGAGAGAGAGAGAGAGAGATAGAGAGAGAGAGAGAGAGAGAGAGAGAGAGAGAGAGAGAGGATGCTACAGTGCTTGTCCTGAATCCTGAGCTGTATCCTGAGCTAAGCTCTAAATTAGCTGTGCAGCAGGCGGGACTGTCAGCTGCAATTATCTGCTCTCCTTTTCCAGCCACACACGCGCACACACACACACACACACACACAAACCAAATATCTCCAACAAACAGGCCCCCATCAGTTGTGACATCCTAATAATCACAGCTTCACCTGGCCCCACTCTCGCACATGCAGGCTATTTAGAGCTATGGGTCCTCTCTTCCACACCATATTATGGCACAATTATTTCCCTCTAGTCAGTGTGTGTGTGTGTGTGTGTGTGTGTGTGTGTGGCTTTGCAAAATTGAATAGCCATAGGCTGCCATTGATTGCCTCTCTACTTTTATTAGCTGACTAATTAGATTTGAAAACTCTGAATCTGGTTGCTAGTGACCACTCAGTTCAGAGAAGTACATTATGCCAGAGGTCCTGCACCATGACCCTTACTGATTTCCTCACAGCACACACGGCCAGTCGCTCATTACCGCTGTCTCCACCAGGCTTCTTCATCAGCGAGTGTGGCTAGGACTCAGAGAGAGAGAGAGAGAGAGAGAGGGGGAGAGGGAGAGAGAGAGAGAAACAATAACTGGACCATTCGTTTCCTGCTATTTCCAATACTCCATTTGATTTGCACTGTGATTTGCTGATAAGCCTGTGTTTCTGATAGATTTTTAAAATTAGTTTCCAACTTATCGTGTGGATCTTTGCTCTATTTGATTACTCTTCTGGACTCTTAGTGCAGGACTCCTATAGTGATGTAGATGCCTAGCGTCTAACTGCTTTAACGGGTCTTATTAAGAAAGATGGAAATGACCATTTTCTTTGTGTTTAAAGGGTTAATTTTACTTGTGAAATGCTATTACTCGTACATTAGTGGCATTAACTATTAGGAGGATAGATTCTGGTTTTGAGTCTTGGTTGCTTTCACTGTATTCACTCTCAATAGGGCTCTGGGTGATTAGTGCCCCATGCTGTTTTTGGACAAGGTTAATATCTCAGAAATTTTGATAAAGGATTGGTAATTGATAAAGAAAACAAGGTGAGTGAACATCACACAGTCTGGCAAATGCTGCTTAATTTGGTGGAAAAGTACCCTGTGTCCGAAATGGCTCCCTATTTACTATCCCCTGCATTATTCACTATATACCGCACTATTATAGGGAACTGAATTCAGGAGGGTAGTGAACAATTTTACATTAGCTCATGCTAATTTTTTTAACCAAGCAAAACAGTGGATTATGGGTAATCTGCTATCTGCCAGTGTACATGGGTTGAAAATTATTTTTCCAGTGCATTGTGGGTTTGTTTGAGTGCACTGAAAATTGTCCACTATGTTTTCAGACACTACAACAATATGGTGGAACCCCAAAAAAGTGCAATATATTTATAGTGAACTAAGTACAGTTTTGGACACAACCACCAATGTGTAAAGATTGTTGAGAGTATAAAGAAGACCTCTCGGCATTAGTTAGTGCCCACCCTTCAATTTCAGTCTCCATTGTAGCAGCAACTGCACACACTGTTCTCAGATCAGTGAATAACACAGTCTCAGTCTCCACAGTGCTAGGGGCCACTACTGCCGGACAAAATGCCTTGGCCAACGTCCCGGGAAGAACAAACATTTAAGGAAATGTCCACTAGCAAAACATTCATAGCTCGAATTAGCATGTAGCCATCTACAGTGCCCTTCTTGTTAGCTTACTTGTTAAAGTTAGCATGCCCCTGCCCTGGTCGCTCTCCAGTTGGATCACATTAACTGAAGGCATGTGAAGTGTGCAGGGTTTCCCTCAGGCTGAGCTCAGCCAGGTAGCTGCAGAGCGTCATTAGCCTTGCCAGCATCAGCTTGTAGCACCAGCCTCCCTCCACACATGACCAGGACAGGAGCGTTAAAGCTGATATGAAGTCGCCGACCTGTTCGGTAGACTGCCTTATACATCAGTGTTCACGCTTCCCTTCAGCTCCTGCTTTAGGTTACATTAGGCACAGGCCACTGTTATATTGCTAGAATGTGGGCTGGATACACACACACACACACACACATACACACACACACTCATACATACAATCTATGGTCAAAATATGGCAGTTCTGAAAATATACAAAACAAAAACACTATGGGGTTCCTGGATTCTGGTTAAAAAAAAGTAAGTCAAAGCTGATTAAATTGATCAAATACTACCAAAAGTAGTTAATCTTGTACTACTTATACACTCAACCCTCCTCCAAAACTTACATAGCGCAGTTTCTGCAGTGCTGAGCCCAAAGTAGCAACAACTGAGATGCTATTCTCTGTCAGTGAAACATCACAATGATTTTGAAGCTGTTATTTTAAGTTTCAAAAAATATTACAGTGTTTCTTTAATCTCAAAGGCACTGAGCTTTTCCATCCACAGACCTTTTGTTTTACCTTGAACAAATGAAAGTTGCTATTTGTGAGTGACAGCTGTCACCATAGAAACGTGCATAGCTAGGTGCCTCCATTTGTCGTGTAATATTGTCGTTTTACTCCAGCTCAAGGCATGTAAACAACATGGAAACACATCATTAGAATAGAATACAATGCAATACAATACAAAATAAAATCGTACTAAAATGTAAAGAAATACTAAATAATAAGTGATATTAAATCTTTTAAAGAATGTGATACTGCAGTAAAGTGTGATGATAAAATAATAATAAACAATGTTGATTTGATTATCCACTATTCACAGTAATCTAAAAGGACTCAGCTTTTGACAGCAGTCAAAAACACTAATATAATAAGCCTGTAACACTCTTTAGAAATTTGATTAGGGAACTCTTTGTCTGGCTCTTGATTCACCCCTTGATTATCCAGAGTTATGCCACTGAGCTCGGTAAGTAGTGACTGAATTTAAAATCTGCAGCCATAGCTTCCAAAGTGCAAAAAATTTGCTCTTATGGCAACAAGGCTCTTCCATATGAAGAGTGAACACTCAGATGTTGTGTTTAAGTTTTCTCTCAATGCTAACGGTAGAATGAAGTCAGACAGGAAGCAGTCACTGCCGCGTCCCCTGTCCTCAGCCTATGACCAGCCCACCACTCTATCCCACAGTAAACCCCTAAATGAAATAATGGCTATACCACACATACACACACACACACACACACACACACACACATTTAATAAAATACTGTCCTGAATGGAACCTCACCTTTCAGGCTTTTCCACTCTACTACAATATAAGTTCAGTGAATTCCAGAGTATAGTGAAGAGAGAGAGAGAGAGAGAGAGAGAGAGAGAGAGAGAGAGAGAGAGAGAGAGAGAGAGAGAGAGGACACTTCAGGCTGGATATATTGCTGGTTCCAGTCTATTTCCATCCCTACTGTCAAAATGAATTTCACATCTTAATATGGAGAAAGTGCTTACTTTCTGAAATAACAAAAAGGGATAGAGAGGAAGGAGGGGTAGAGGAATGGAGAAGAGGATAACAATGTGAGGGTATAATGCTGACAGTAAAATAAAAGAGCGAATGAGAACTCAATTAGAAGCCCCAAGCTGACAGCATCGCCATCAGCCTGCAGGTGGGAGAGAGAGAGAGAGAGAGAGAGAGAGAGAGAGAGAGAGAGAGAGAGAGAAAAATAGGTGAGACAGTCTCTTGCTCTAATTATTATGCCCTCAGGGCTTGACTAGGGCTGTGCCTGTATGACTGGGACACCCCCCTCCCCAACCACCCACCAACCTCACCATTCCCTTCATGATCTGTCCTATTCACTGAATCCTATAAATACTTAACATCATCTGTGCAGTTTTAACCATTAGCTTCACTGTCAACACACGGCTCTGCTCAGCTTCAGCTCAGTCTTCAGCGCAGCATCGATAAGGTTTCTTCATTTGCATCAAGTGCAATAACTGATGGAACTCCCTACAACTGAAGAATCACATTCACCTTTTCATTTCTGGTAATAAGCATCATTTAGTTTTTAGAAGAATTTACACCATAAATGGCAAGTATGTGTGGACACCTTTGGACACATGCTCATCCTACATTTCCTCTGAAGTCAAGTAGCCAAAAAGATCTGAAAATGAGACCGTCGCCGTCCAAAGAAAAACATGTATCTTCAAAATAATACACTTACAGCAAAGGAATAAATCATTCTTAATTTTCAATGGAAGTGATTTTGGAGCATTTCTATTGGTCCATTCATTGATATTTTTACACAACGTGAAAAATGGCTGCTGTGTTCAAATATCGTAGTAAACTAAAAATACACAAAAATGTAAGATACATGGTTTTGATTGGACAGCGATAAGTGGCTTGCCCCAGATATTCTACATTATGATTCATAATTATACATTAATACATTAAGATATTTTATGATCACTAAGAGTGAGCTTCTATCTACTTGTTTTAATACATTCATCCAAACTCGTATTAGACTCTTATTATGTAACAGACCCAGGGCTTCAGTGCTGTATTCTGTTGTGGAAGAAGAGTGTGCTGTGATAGTGAGGTATGGGGTCCACTCAGTGAGCACCGCTACAGTAAATGGAACCAGCATTCACCAGAAGCCCTGCACGCTCACTTCTGTAGACTGAGCCCTAAGGTCCAAAGTAATACACTAACCAACACGTGCAGGTCAGCATTAGGTCCAATGAGCATCAGAGATTTAGCCCAAACTATGTTATATTTACAAAATATATTGGAGATAACACTGGGTTTAGGGTCTAGGGTTAGGATTATGATCATGGATAAATGTATAGGAGGGTTTCAGGAGTGAATTATTATTTGTACACACTGTATGACGGTGAATTATGTTGTTTACATTGTACAAAGCTTGGAAATGGACTTTTAGTAAAAGATATCTTTGTTGTCCAAAGAAAAACATGTACCTCCATTTTTGCGTTTTTTTATTTTACTACATCATTTGAACACAACTGCAGTCCTTCACACTGTATGAACATTTAAAGATGAACGGACCAATAGCAATGCTCCAAAATGACTTGAAATATAAAATCTTTTTACGTTGAGTTCCATTGAAAGTTTAGAAGGTGTTTATCCTCTTAAAAAGGTACTATTTTGGAGATACGTGTTTTAATTTGGACAGTAACCATGTGCACATTCACACTGAGACGAGGCTGGCAGTGTCTGGCTCTACTCTCCTGGAATGGCTACAGGAGACGCTGAAACATCACTGTGAAGGTTTGATGGTATTCAGCCATGAGAATAATCATTAGGTCTGGATTACCGAAGTCACTCAAACTCATCTCTTCAGTCCAAAGTGTGAAAACATCTGGTAAACACATGTGTATGACACTACAAAAAAAACAACAACATTAATTTATATTTGGATTAATGAAATAGGCTTTTTAATGCAATCTGAAATAACAAAAAAGCTCACGCTCGTCCACTGCACACAGATTTGTAACAAAGCTTCACTTGTTGGCTCCGTTGTGTTGGGAGGTTGTTGGACTGGTGTAAATGTGAATATATATTGTTATATAATTTGAACTCTGTCCACTCTGTCCACGTGTCTAGGCCATGACACATCCCCATTCTGCTCACTAAGCGCTGTCTGAGAGGAAAAACGAAGAAATAACTTTTTTTCTGTGGAAGTTTGGCAGCCAGGCGCAGATATTGTTGAAGTGATCTCCACAGGGAGCGGGGAACAGTGGGGATAATGGTGGGTAAGAGGCAGATAAGAAACTTTGGGTAAAGAAAAAAAGCCCCGAGCCAGATTCCTGCTCGAGTCGCTAAAGCACCTGCCACAGCACAACTCTGACTGACTCAGTGCTGGCTGCTAGCGAGAGCACCAGGGCTCCAGGGAACACTTCCACTGGGCTGGAGACTGAGTCACTGCTGGGAGCGGAGAAGCCCACGCTGCTGGGACGGAGCAGGGGCTTTTGAACATGGAACGCAAAGAATTCCGCTTAGTGTTCAGTGTTGTGAGCTTTTACCGTCTTAAACATTTCAGAACACTTTAGCTCAGAGAAAGAGAGAGAGAGAGAGAGAGAGAGAGAGAAATGGAGGCAAGAGAGATAGAGAGCAAGAAATTAAGAGAAATAGATCTGGGAAAAAGGGAGTGACCAAGAGAGAGAAAAAAACGAGAGCCAGAGAAAGAGAAAGAGAGCGAGAGAGTAAAAGAGATGGGTGGTGAAAGAGAGAGGGAGGGACAAAGAGAAACAGGTTTGGAAATATAGAGCAAGAAAGAAAAAGTGAGACTTTGTAAAGAGTTATAGAGAGATTGAGATAAAATGAGAAGGAGGGAGCGAGAGAAGAAGAGGAACAAGAGAGAGATAGAGAGGGAGGGAGAGAGAAGAAAAAAGGGGAAAAAAGAATGTGAGGGAGAGAGGGAGAATGAGAGAAGAAAGACAGCGAGAGAGTGAGAGAGAGACAGATAGAGAGTACAAAAGAGAGAGAGGAAGATAGATTAAAGGTGAGATAAGGAAGGGTAAGAGCATAAATAGCTGTTTTAAAAAATAACTATATAAGCTCACTTCAGGAGTTAAGATAAACATACCCTCTTCACACATCTGCAACAACAACAGCAGCGAGTCTGCAGAGAGTCTGCTGTAGACACATTCAGTCAACAAACACTGCCTAATATATGCTAAGTTCACTAAGATCTTGATCGATGAGGATTCTGTTTGGCAGTGTTACACTGAACTACATCAAATGGGCCATAAATCATGAATGTAGTCATTCGTCAAGTGTTACATACCCCCATGGCTTCTCCCCAGGCTTAAACATCAACAGAAGAGCAAGGGGGAGAGAAGCCATCTCCAGACAACCTCCTAGTGGGTTCTGTCATCTGCACCTCATGGTTCACCGCTTCCAAAGCACCATAAAAGCAATTAATAAGTAAACAACACACTCTGAACTTCCAAACATGCATCTTTCACAAAAACAGGATCAAGAAGATGATGAAAAATGTCTCTTAAATCTCTTCAAAATGTAAAAGTATGCCCTGATGCTGAGACTTTGGGAGGAAATGAACAAATAGGGAGTAAGAGGGGTGGAAAAATGGGAGAATCTGAGGGTTTATTAGGTTCATTTTTGATGAAGTGCTTTATGATGGCACCAAACCGAAGGAAACAGCACAGGATTTTGGAGAACTGAACACATTAGAGCTCTTAAAGGGGACATAATATACACCTTCTCCACAAGTGAACGCAGTTTATGGTCTTAATGAAATGCCTGTGACATGTTTTGGTCATAATCAACCCAGCAGCCTTCTCCCTCTGTCTAAACGACCGGTTCAGAACGACCGGTTTCAGCGCCTGTTCCTTTAAATGAGAACGAGCTACGGCTCAGTCCAGTGCGAGAGCCCAGTAGTGAGGATCTAGGAGCTTCTGCTCCATTCTCAGTTAATTTCTTTTCTTTCTTTTTCTTTTGTAACCATGTAACCTCATCTTTGTGCTCTATACATAAGAAGCAGAACAAAACCAGAATCTTGTTTTATCCCATTTTTTGAAATTGGGTAAAAAACCCTAACCTGGTGGTCTTATTTCACAGCTTTTCCAGCAATGTGGGACTGTTCAGGTCCCATTTGAGAACCTAATCTGGAACCGTTCAGGCACATTCCCACCAACATAAACTGACCTGAAAAGTTCATTCAATTTGGAACGAAAGAAGAGAATGTTCTTCAGCATGAACCGTGATGATGTTTGCAGGTGTGTTGGACTAAAGAAGATCCAGAAAGAGCACAGAGCCTCAAATAAAGCGGTGTGGAGCAGTGGCGCTGAATGTTTCAGCATGTTATAGTATTTAATAAAATGAAATACAAACAGGAAAATGCTTCTTTTGTGCATGTTTCTGGGGCTGTGTTCAATGGAAAAACGAGGCTACTTTTCTCCACTGTTCAGAAGCTTAGCAGGACGGCTCAGACCTCAGCATCATTCACACGTGTGTCACTCCAATCTGAACCAGCGGTAAACTGTGTATTAACCATGACTCTGTCCCGACTCTATCCATTTATCTCTGTCTCTAGCACTGGATTCATTCACAGTGACACTGGAACCAAGCACCCACCCCACCACTGATGACGTATCCCTGGTTCCCATCAAAACTGGTGGAAACATGCGCTGATTCACTGGATGGTACCAAGGTTCTAAGAACCCTGAACAGATTCAGTTCAGGAACCAGAGTTCCTTTGATGAAAAAGAGGAAAATATCCATATTAATGTGCATATGCGCTGAATACATGATTTTTTTATTATTATTTCACAGTTTTTGACTGAAATGTGAATATAACAGTGAGAAAATGACTAAATGAAGCATGTTCAGAAACTCTTAGAATTCAAGGTAGACAGAACTCCAGATGCTTAAAAATAAGAAGCTAAGACAGACTTAGGAATATCACAGGCCTGGTAGAAAATAAAATAAAAAAAACACCCACCAGCTGTGTTTCTGAAACTTACTGTAGTCAGGGCTGACTAGTCAATAAGCAGAAAGATAAACATATTGATATTTAGTGTTCTAGCACATTATTGCTCGATATCCCACCCCCTCCACCACCTAATTCCAGCGAGCAGAGGTGTCCTTATGAAATTGCAGACACGTTTCCTTAAATACAGCAGAAAAAAAGAAAAAATTGATTGAGATTCCTTTTTCCTAAATTGTGGTGTACATTAACACCATCCGTAGCGGCTGAATTTAATCCATCAATTACCGAAAGGAGCTGTTGCAAATTCTTCCCTGTCACTTGCAAATTGCCGCTCCACACACCGTCTCATCGCAGATTTGCCGCTCACTATATTTATCTCGTCCCGATGCATATTTATTTCTAATTCTTATATGGCCGCGGGCTCCGTGGTGATTCGCCATCCTGCACAAGCATTAGCTACTCAATAATAGGGCTTAGAATTACATGTGGAACTCTGCTGGAGCCTCATGGTGGGATTTATGTTGGAAATTATTCACGAATGAAAGAGTGAGTTCGGATTCCGCGGCAGCTGCTGAAATATGGAGATGGGCAGTCTGGAAGCGGGAGCTTTGGGAAGCCTGGGATGGATGTATAGAATTAGCCCTGAAACTCATGAAGCTTTTACAAAAGACCCAAGTGAACCAGTTTAAGTGTCAAAGCACGACATACTGACTGAGTGGATGCGATTTCTAACCAGGATCAGGAGAGAGGAGAGGCCTCAATATAAGAGTAAATAAGTGTTGACCACGTTCAAGTGAGTTTGCAGATCAAAATGATTGGATTATGACGGCCCGAGAGTGGAAATGATGGAGAAATTCACGTCTGGCTGTACACCAGGATAAGGCAAGGTGTTTGAAGAGGTTTTGGATTCACTGACATTGTCGAAATTGCATATTCACGACAGGTGGCTTTCTAAAGCATGCGTATTTCACGTGCCAACTCCCCCATCAGGATTTTTAAAAGAACGTTTATGTGCACAAAGCCAGGTCTGTTGGATTTTCATTTGAAGAGGTCAGCGATGCTTTGAAGGCTTCACTCATTGCCATTCTATAGGCAATAAGTGGAAACAAATAGCTCGCTTTCTTAAGCTTGTTTTGGTTGCTCTGGCAATTACAAAGGAATCTTTCTCTGTTGTTCCACGACCTTTGCCCTCAGAAGGTAAGGAAGACAGCTGCAGTAAACCTGATCTTATTTCCAGCCCGGAGCACTTTTTTTCCCCATTTATCAAGCATTAGATTTCAGCCAAACTTCACAACACAGCAAGCCTCCTCTACCTTCCAGAACATGATGAAAAATGAAAAGTCATGAAAAGCAGCCCAAAGGCAGGAGAGTCTTTCCGTCCGTCTTGTTGACAGATGTCAGTCTGGGAGTTCTTCCATCACCTGCCAGGAAACCATGCCGGTAAACCGGACACTTGGTGTCCACACAAAGCGAATACATTTCAGAGAAAATAGGCAAAAAGTAAGCCGACATGACATACCACCTAGAACAAAGTCTGAAACCTTGGCATTCCAAAAGGCCTTGATTAGATTCTTTCGCATACCTTTCAGAGCGGAAAAACGCACCATGTTAAAAAAAAAAAAAGTAAGAAAATAGTTCTGTAAATGAAATAAGCACTAAACTGCATTTCACACTTTGATTCTGGCTGTAAGAACGGTGCTGAAATGGAGGGGGAAGAGAGCGAAAGCAATAACAGAGCTTTAAAAACACAGCAGTTGACCCTTGGCTACCTCTGGCTGCAAACCTATCACCAGAACCCATATCCAAACACAGATGCCTGCAGCCAAACAACATCCACACATGAGAGCAAGAATCCAGCTCACCCCAGCTAGAGTGGGAGGCTTCAGTACTGATTTGTTCTAGATTGCATTCAGCCAAACTTCATTCTATTTATTCGGCTCGACCATGAGGGACTTCATTTCTAAGATATTTGAATGCAGTAGTAAAATCAACAAGTCATTTATGAATTGATTGATTTCGTCTTTAATCTGATTCATGCCTATTCCATACTGCTTCCTCACAACCCTCCTCTGTCACTAATGATAGCAATGTTTATGTATTTAAACGTAGTTCTGTAAGGAATCAAAGGGGAAGGAGATGCGACCCATGTGAGTTGGACTAGTCACACTTATTGACAACTTCATTAAAGATATGGTGCATTTGAATATCAGTTATTTCTCACAGACAGCGCCTGTTCCTTTAAATGAGAATGAGCCACAGCTCAGTTCAGAGCGAGAGCCCAGAAGTGAGGAGCGAGGAGCAGAAGCTCTGGATTCAAACAGTATTTGGACTCCATTTGTGATTATTCCACACTTAATCAGTACTCATTTCTCCACACTTCTCTCTTGTCTTTTTGTCCTGCTCCCTTTACCCTCGTCTTTAATCATGTGTGAAGTGCTGTGATTGGAGCGTTTCAGACAGGTCCAGCATCGAGACTAGAGGGACTCCAATAGTACGGGTTTATACCATGTATTTAGACTTAGGCACCACCAAACATGCAAACAAAAACATATAAGTAAATATTGACTGGGTGGTGCTGTGTCACGGTTTGTGGGTTGGTAGGCTTTGAAACCCCATTTTGTTATCCACATGCATTGAAAAAATATTTTTTGTTTTAAAAAATATGCAAAATAATTAATAATTCAGGCCTATAGCAGGTAGAAGTTCAATATCATGAACTTCATATGATGAACAGGAATCCCAGTCCAGGCCATCGCCAGCGAGAAGTCTGTCAGGAATTAATTGTAGAATTGAAGTCAGAAGCAAGTGAAATCACCACTGCACTGTATTCTATTTTACTGAATAAAAGACCTCACATTCTGAAGCTTAGTCTGCAAGTTTCAAACTGTAACTGAGAGGAATTCGAAATGTTTCCCAAACGACAAACACGCATCAGAGCAAGGAATAGAAGAACACACATTAGTGCCTGAATTCATTTTACAAATATCTCCTGCTCTCCTCTCTATCTCTTTCTCTCTCACACACACACACACACTAATCAGGTTAGCAGAGACACACGGTTTATGGCGGGTTTGTGAATTTTCTTGTCAATATTCAATTAATTTGCAAACACACGCAGGCCGGAGATTAAAGAAATATATATCGGATTATCAGGAACACAGCAACAGTGAAACACTGCAATGACTCATAATAAAAATCTAAGCAATTACACTGCAGTACTTTGGCGTGTTTTATGTCCTTAGATCCATGATATTGCTGTATACATTATCCAGCAAAAGAGAAATTTTGCATGGAGAACCACATTAACATTAAATACGGGACCATAATCAGTTTGGAGGAAAATGTAGGCTAGGTTTAATAGCTGTTCAAACCATAGTAATCCACCTAAATCCAATAGCAGGTGGAACAAACATGGTAAAGGCACAAAGGATTACACATAAAAATAGAGTGATGCATATCAAACAAGAAAAACACAGGGCTGATGGACTAGATCTACATATACCTTGACTTTATATCTGTTAACAATACACATTTGAGTGATTTAATGCATGATATTCATGAGAGGAATCTTGTAGAGTTCAGTGCATAAAAGAATCTGGAGCAAACAATGTGTATAAATGTATAAAAAGTATAAGATTTGAAGGTGAAGGAAGTTTTTTCCCCAAACAATTAGCTTTTTTTGTGTGTGTTCTGAGGGGAACTTTTGGAGTTCAGCCACTTTGTTTTTGTGTTAGCTCCATAAAGGAACTGTTTACCGTGTGACAGCTTCTTATTGGTTGATTCCCTTTTTTTTTAATTGGATCAGTATCAGAGTTCAGTGTCGTAAACATGATCTACAGAGACATGGACACAGATGGGTTACCTTCATATTGTTAAAAAATGGGCAAAAGCAAGCTTATGTAGTGAAAATTGAGAAAAAGTACAGTCCTTAGTGTTTGACCCCTACATTGCCATCTCACTGCTATGGATTGGGTGCACTACACTACATCCTCAGAGAAAACAGTCACAAACCAATACAAACTTATTCTGATCGAACTTAACACAATATGACAAAACATTCCTATCCTGATGAGTTTGTCTTCCAGGAAGTCATTACCCAATTATACCTGGGGCGTCCCAAGAGGGGTCTCAAAATGTCTTTATGAGCAATTAATGCTAAGTTGATATGCTATGGCTAGTCACCAGATCTCAGCATTGGTTGGTGCAGTGTAGTGGGTAAAAATGCAGCTTTTCCCACTTCACAAAGACTACCACACATCCTGAAATACCAAGAAGAATGCTTGGGCAAGAATCCCCATGTATTAGCATGTTAGCATTGCAGTTGGGGCGGCACGGTGGTGCAGCAGGTAGTGTCGCAGTCACACAGCTCCAGGGACCTGGAGGTTGTGGGTTCGATTCCCACTCTGGGTGACTGTCTGTGAAGAGTTGGTGTGTTCTCCACACAGCTCCAGGGACCTGGAGGTTGTGGGTTCTCCCTGTACCCGTGTGGGTTTCCTCCCACAGTCCAAAAACACAGGTTGATAGGTGGATTGGCAACTCAAAAGTGACCATTTGTGTGAGTGTGTGAGTGAATGTGTGACTGTGTGTGTTGCCCTGTGAAAGACTGGTGCCCCATCCAGGGTGTATTCCCGCCTTGCGCCCAATGATTCCAGGTAGGCTCTGGACTCTAAAATTGCTGGGTTAGTCCTAATTAACTGGACTTTTTTTTTTTTTTGCACAGTTCCTGTCTCCTTCAATTCTCAAAATCTGCCCGACATATTATTAATGTGTACACTGGCCACTGGAAAATATTTTTAAACCCTGTCAAATTTGACCAGGGGTAAAGTGGGAGTATGCTTATGCTGGCAAGGAATCAAACTAGCCCTATTAGTGTGTGTTTGTGTGTGTATGTGTGTGTGTGAGTTGGATTAAAGGGGTTGCTGGTAGCAGGGAAGCCTGGGTGTGGGGTATCTTGTATAAACAGTCTGTGTAAGGGCATTATTTTTTTAAAAATCCTGCTTACTGGGGGCTTAAAGGTAACATTGAACGGTATTAAAGTAAAGTAGTATTACTGTTATTGTGGATAGGGTTCATAAGTTCACTTGCGGGTCTTGCCCAATGGACCCTGGCGGGCCGGTGATAATAGCACAGCTCGGATTAATCCAGTGACCTTCTTTTTTTTTTTGCCAACTCTTAATACAGGGATGTGGGGGCTATGAATGTGTTCGGAGTTTAGGATTAGCCAAGAGGAGTTTACTCTCCAGAAGTGCTTTCTTACTGTTAACACTGGCTGTGCTGAGCTGGCTGCTGAACAATAGTGAAGGGGTCTCACACACACACACACACACACACACACACACACACACACACACACACACACACACACACAGAGAAAGAGAAAGACAGAGAGTTGGTCAGTAGATATAACCAAATATCAGTGATGCCTAAGCTGATCATTCTAATGTTTGGGAGATTTACTTTAGATATTAACAAAAAACACATAGTAAAATTGTTATGAATGTGAAAAGTAGTGTATCTCACTGACATCACTGCAACTTGTTCTAAAACATAAATAGCAGCACAAGCTTAAAATACCCCTATCAGGCCATGGGGTTATATTTGAAAACACATTTGGGTCAAGAGCTCAAGTCATCAGGGAGGATGAGCCTGTGTTGATCCAATAGAGCAAATGAAACAGATGCCCGATCAAAGTTCTGGCAGACTGAAGTCACATGGGAGTTCCAGAAGGCAGGGCAGGTTCTGGGTCAGGGTTAGAAATAAGGTCACATTGACAAGGATTAGTGTTCTAGACCCTAACTAATAGAAACACAGAAACACCAAGAACCTACACCCTAAACACGGCATATTCAGTGCTGTAAACATTGTACATCAAGTGTGTATTTCACTAGGACGACTGGAATCAACACGATAACAGTGGCTTATCCATGATGCTATCCATCCACTGTGGTTTAGCAACTGTAGGGTATTCCATCAAAACATTGAAAACATTAACATTTCATCAAATCAGATTTAAGGATGGGATAGTGGCTAACACACAACAAAAGTTATAAAAGTAATACCGTTACCGTGGCTACAAGCTGTCAGCTGTATACTGCTCTAAAGGGTGGTATTTTTGCAATTTATTCATTCATTCATATTCTGTAAGTGCTCCATCCTGATCAGAGTCACAGTGGCTCTATCCAGAGCCTACACATTAACACACCCTGGATAAGGTATCAGTCCATCACCCAGTCACTCACACACCTATGGACACTTTCACACAGTTAATCAACCTACGAGCATGTGTTTTCGTAGCAAACAAATTTTCTCAATCATTAGTTGTAGCCAGTTCCATTCATTTATCCAGTACTCCCACACAGTGCTACTCACTTGGGAATGGGAGGCAAGTCACTTGAAGCCCACTACGCCTCCTTTTCTAACTGCCTCCAGTGCTGTGCCATTGGACAGCTCAACACACAGGAGGAGAGTGTCAGCTTTCCAGATATATTACATCGGCTAAAAACAAAGCTCCTGCTGCCCAGCTTGTGTTATGGGATGCTGAGGTGGGCATCCTACCCACCCAGAGAAGGTGAGGCCAATTGCATAGTAACTCAGAAGAGTGACACTTGTACAGATTCACTATGCTTGCTAGAGAAGGACGGTTTAACGCTGAGATTTTCTGACGAATGTCCAGTCGTGGGTCAATCAACATCAATAAAAATGTTTTCATCTACATAACGCCTTTCATAAACCCATGATCCCGTCATAATAAAGCCACGCGGACAGCACAACAAAAATAAGGCTGAAAGACATACATAATGAGAGGACACATATCTGAAGGCAGATTTCGAGCTGGCAACTCTTCAGTGACACAGTGATACACTGGGGGCAGAACAGTACTTAACCCATAGCCAAACTCACCCCCTTCTTCCCTCTGTCCTGCTGTAAGCCTGGCCTCATTTTCATGCCCTCTGTGCTACAAGACAGAGCGTCCAAACACATTTCTAATCCACAGTCGAGCAAATCGTCCCTTCCCCAAAAACAAAAGGAGAACCCTCCTGGCTCTGAGTTCTAGAGGAGTTCCACTGCTGGAACAGGGCTGTAGGCTTTGCTGGAGTTTCATTAATTGTTTGCTTGAGCAGAGTCGTTAGTGTTCGCTTTTCACACACCATCCTCTGACACCGCTTGCCATGCATTTTTAATTGGACTCCGTGTTGTTTGTTTTGGTGCGACGGTGTTCCAAAAGCCGCGTGCAGCCGAGTCAAAGCACTCGTTTGCACTGTTTTACAACTATGATCAAAGATTAGGTAATATGAGCGAGAGAGAGAGAGAGAGGGAGTAGAAAGTCTCTGAAGAGCTATATAATTGTCACCATAATGTGTTTGGTAATTTGCTTGCTTTATTTTGTAAGAGAAGAATTGCTCTCTCATGCTCAGACTTCCTCACAGTCGCCCGCAGACTGAGGAAGGGGAGAAAAAGAGTGCAAATGAATGTTTTTTTTTTTTTTTTAACTCTGCTCATATGAGCACCACTGAAGAGAAGAGGAAACAGCTCTTTATAAAGAAACAACATCAAGTGCCACCTCCAGGTTTGCCATCTCTCTGAGGGAAATACAGTGGTGATATATTTATATTACATACACATATATTCATTCATTCATTGTCTGTAACTGCTTGTCCAGATCATGGTCGCGGTGGGTCCGGAGCCTACTCGGAATCACTGAGACCTGCTGCGTGTCACTGTGCCCCCCTTATATACCTCAGTCCATACAAAATAATAATAGGTCCATAAATGAGAGAGAGAGAGAGAGAGAGAGAGAGAGAGAGAGAGAGAGAGAGAGAGAGAGAGAGGCTTTGTTAAAGCCTGGCTACTGTGTGTGGTCAGTCTCATCATGTAATTAAGCTAGAGGATTATGTGACACACACACACACACACACACACACACACACGCATAGTCACACAGGTCTGACAGGCCCAATAAGCAGAGGCAAGGTCATATGGGTCAGAATGACTTACAGAAAGGGCAGTGGACAAGTGTAGATTTGTTTTTACAGTGTGTGCAGAATAAGCTCCAATTACTACAGCTGTGTTCACATCCACTCTTTTTTACAGCTCCTGTTCATTATAAAGGGGGCGATCACCAGGGCTGTGCTCCAATTCACCACTTATTAAAGAACTAGTGCACTATGAATTCTTAAGGCTGTTCCCTGGTCAGTTCAGTATATCCCAAGTGCTAGTCCCTGATGAAGCACAACTTTAAACAAAAACGCCTAGAGAAAGCGCGGCAGAATTGAAGAGGACGTTGTCTGCAGCCCTCCAGCTGCCACGCAGCACTGGCATGAAGGAGTCGTCACTGAGGCGGGACGAGGGTGACCCTGGGGTACGGATGAGATCCGTCCATCAAAAAAGCCCCTTCTTCCTCTCCTCTTCCCCAGTGCACCTGGAGTATCCCGCCAGCCCCCAATCCTCCCCAGTTCGCCCCCCTCAGAGCCGCAGAGCTAACCCAGATGTTAGCCCAGGCGGATCAGGCCCGGGAACGTGTGCACTCTGTTGTGACTACTACCAGATGTGCTCCATTGACCCAAATCACCAGCCAGTAGACATGCCACATAGGCATCATCCAGACCCACCGCACAATCAGCGACACACACCTGTTTCTATTCACTCTCCGGCCTGGGAGCCCCGAAACGCCGGCTAAGAGCCGTCAGCCCTCGCCACATGTCTGTTTTCGCTTTTCTTTCCCTTCACCTTCCCTCCTCGCCCCCCACATCAATTCCCTGGCTTTATTTTTTTATCTCCTGTCAAACTCATCTCTGAAGTGTTTACTCTGGGGGCTAATAAGGAACTAGAACAGATTTATTCATTAAAACACACCGGCTAATGATATGGGGGGCATAATAATTGAATTTCCCATCCAAACACTGAGAGCCATTTTCAGGAGTCAGTGGCAGAGGTGGGGTGGAGGGGGGGATGAAACGGGATACGGGCAGAAGAGAAGCCCTGTTTGATTTGAGGAGCTTGTTTCATGTTACTGATTCTGAATTAGCTTAAGTAAACACACCTGTGCGACCTGGGGGGCACCGGAGAGGTCAAAGTCATTCAAACATTTAAAGAATGGGTAATTAAATTACCCTTGGTGCTGAATAACTTTAATTTGGTGGCGTCACAAATTGCTTCCAGCCTATATCTCTAGCCCTCGCTTCTAGTGGAGGAGACCTGTGGCTACAAACAAGCGCTCTTTATCAGAGCCCAAAGTAATCAGAGCTAATTGGCCTCCATTACGCGCATGCACTTCACTTGTGGCTCACTTGTGGAAGAGGCCGCCCATAGACGACCGATACGAGTGGAAAAATCATTTAAAAGGGAAACAAACCGCTCGTGATTTACAGATTGAAATAAAGTCGTCTCGGGCCGGTTTTAAAGGGGGTCACTCTGAAAGGGGACTTAGGGGTCCTATTTCAGCAGCCTGCGGTCAAGCCCAGGGGCCAGGTGGATGTACTTACCAGTCGTCTATGCGGGTCCTCGTGCCGTCGGAGCACAATAACTCTTCATTTAGAGGCCTGGCCTTCATCCAGTGGCTCTACTACCTGAGTCTGTTTGAAGAGCAACACGTTGGACCTGGGTATTTAACCATGCCGTTTGAGCTCTCTCGCCTGGAGCACACAACACGGCCGCCTGGCAAAGCAATTCGCCGCCATCCCGTGATGAAATCATTCACTCCAGGAGCTGACACCACCGGCGAGCACAACCCTCTTCCCAACCCCAGGCGTGGAGGACTATGACCTTCACCGGAACGAGGGGATTATACGGAAAAAGCAACAGCAGCCCCCCTGCCCCCCCGAGGAATTCATTCCGCCACGTTTCTGTTTGATAAGGCAAAGCGCGTCGTATCTAAAAATAAACATTTGACACTCTCTTCTTATTCATGCTCCTCATAAAAGCAGAATTAACCGCACTGTGTTAGTACAAAAAAACATTCCACCGCCGCCCCGCTGACAATGCAAACTGCCCCAAAGCAAACGGCCGCCCTCAGACACAACCAGCGGCCCAATCACCGCCGTAATCATTCCCTCATTAAAACCAGAATTAAAACGCACAACGCGCTTCTACCGTAATTAATATTTTCTCTGTTCATATTTCAGAGGGCGAGAGGGCTGAGGGATGCCTGCTCCGGCTTTGATTTAGTTCACTGCTCAAACTTTTTTTTTTTTTTTTTTTTTTTTTTGCGGCATGTTAAATATTAATAGCGATTAACCCAGTTCAGGCTCTGCGGCGCAGCGAACAGGCCGAGTTCAAAGAGCTCAAAGCCGAGAGCAAGCGTCAGGCTCCCTCTGACTGGGGTTACTGCACTGCAGCACAGCATACAAACACACACACACACACACACACACACACATTACAGAGGGTAAATGCAGTACTCCTCAAGGCCAATCCAGTTGATGTCTTATTCCCTTCTGGAATAATCGGCTTCTCTATATTTTTCTCTCTGACTCTCATTCCTTCTTTTTTCTACAGTTCATTCTGTCTATCATTTTTCTTATTGTCTTTCGTTCATTAGGTTTTGCTTTCTTTCTTTCTTAGTTTTGTGTTCTTTTCTCATTAGTGTGTTCTTTCTTTCTTTTTATTCCCTTTCATTTTTTTCATTAATTCTTTGTTGTTTTATTTATTTGTTTGTGCTTTTTTTGTGTTTGTACATTGTTTTTGTTCTTTCTTTCTTTCTTTCTTTCATTTGTTCATACTTTCTTTAGTTCCTTTATTCCTTTTTATTCATTCACTCACTCACTCAATCATCTATTCATTTATTCATTCACCCACACATCCATCCATCCATCCATCCATCCATTCATTCATTCATTCATTCATTCATTCATTCATTCATTCATTCATTCATTCATTTGTTCATTCATTCATTCATTCATTTGTTCATTCTTCTTTTAGGTCATTTATTCCTTTTTATTTGTTCGCCCATTCATTCATTCATTCACCCACACATGTATCATTCATTCGTTCATTCATTCATTCATAAACCCATCAATTTATCAAGTCATTCATCCATTCACTCATTCATCTACCCATACATTTATCCATTAATTCTTTCATTCATTTATTTATACATTCATATACCCATCAATTTATCCATTCATCCAAACATTCACTCATTCAGCCATTCATTCACTCATTCATTTGTTCATTCTTTCTTTAGTTCATTTATTCCTTCATTCTTTTTTCTCCTTTATTCTTCCACAAAGTCAATCCCTCCAACTTTACAGCCAGCTTCAGCTGGACATTTCCTTCTTTTCTCTCTTTGATTTTGCAGTCCTTCCCTGTGCCCCTCATCCCTCTCTGACCTCTCTGTCAACCTCAGTATTCCAACATGGAACTTTTTCACCCATCAGAAGAGCTGGACACCTCAAAGGTTTTTTTTTTCTTTCTTTCTTTCTTCTGTCCAGCTCCTTCATTAGTACACACAGTCCGTTCATCCTTTCTTTCTTTCCTTCTTTCTTCCTTTCTTATAACCCACATCCCTTTCCTGACCTCTCCATCAACCTCAGCATTCCTACAAGGAACATGCTCAAGCCATCAGTAGAGCTGGACACCTCAGAGATCAAAAGCAAACACAATTGATCTGCAATTACCCAGACGTTCGGCTCATCCAAGGCCTCTCTCTCACCTCCCAGCCCCAGGCCTCACCCCCTCCCCCTGGTCCTTGAAGCGGGGTGGCTTTGACACGTTGGCCCTTGACAAAAGGCGGCTTTGTTTACATGGCTCAACCGCGGAGAGTTAGAGAGCGGCCAAGTGCTGTCAGAGGACATGTTCCCTGGATACTCCGCAGAGCTTTTGAGAACTCGCATGTGTGGGTTTGTCGCCACATGATCCCAGGACCCGCTCTTGCCATGGCACTGCAGCCGGCATATTGCCTCTTTTGTGAGACATGCTGATAGTTAAGTGTCCGCTAGGCTGGGAGAATAGGGAACACTTACGACTGGCATCCGGTTCACAGGAGATATTATAGGGCAGACAAAATGGGACGGGGGAAAGGGAACATTAGCCTGGCCCTATTTCATGGAGCTGTGTACAATAAGAATGGGAAGCAATGACAGTGTCTTACTGGAAGATATACTTGCTACTTGGGATGAATTCTGCTCTTGTTTTCTTGGCCTAGTGTGACCTTACATCATCTGTGTACAATGTAGCCTGTGTCTTTGCGATGCATTGTGGTTTGACATGCCCTTTCATGGTTACATGTTGTTTGTTGTTCTGGAATCAAGCAAAACGAAAACACATGCGGCGAGAGAGAGAAAGAGAGAGAGATGTGTTCATGCTAGAGCCGCCGCACCATCTGACAATGCCCGTAATATCTGCCAAACCATTCCGCAGCGCTCCTAATCTATAACAATGCATTAGCTCTTTCATATCCAAGGCATGACCCTCAGCTTGGATGCTGACTTCATAAGACTCTCTTTGTGTCTTGGACCAGAAAATACCACTGAACCTTAGCCTGACCCGGCAACATCTAAGAATGGAAAACCAAGAGGCTAAGTACAAATCAAAACAGGGCAGGATCAGAATAGCCGAGAGAGAACGGGTTGGTGTGGGGGCATTCCTAGTGTTACCCCACTCCCAGAAAGGCTGCAGTTGTGGTGGGAAAGGAAGGTCATGCTGTCTGTGCCCTGTCTACAATGATGCATCAGTGCAAATAACAGGCTCACTGTTAGCCATTATGTACCTATTAGTGCTGATTATCTCCTGATCCTCAGTTGCTTTCACTCAGCCTAATGTTGGAGAAAGTCACTGTGGTTAAGCCTCATATCTTTGGAGTAGCAGCAATCAAGCAACAATCTGTACAGGAAAATCTATTGGTTTTGAGCAAGGACTACATCACAGAGGTAGCAGTTTTACGGTCTTGGGGAAGGAATGGTGGTGAAATCTGCAGTCATCTTAATCATCCTCAAACATGGTAGTGGGTAAAGGATTGAAAATGTGAGTATCAGCATAGGCAGGGTGTACAGGAATGAAATTGCCCGGTGTAGATCAGTGCTTCCGAGTTCACACAGAGGTCTGCAGTACCACTGTAGTGGGAAGTGGCACTTAGCCAATAACACGATTCATCCAGCTTTTCAGCTATAAAAATAAAAAAAATAAATAAAAGATTACAAGAACCCATATATGGGCCTCCACCTATTATAATACATGTCTTACATATGCATAACATAGTAATTAATACATGGATTATGAGTTCCATTCATATTAATTAATAACTGAGTAATACGACTGTAATTAAAAGGTTGTTACACACCAAAATGTGAATTCACAAAAACAAACATAAAAATTTTATGTTTCTGAATATATTAAAACCCATGGGTTGTTGGGACATCTTACTTTCATTAAGCCACTGCACGAACTTGTGGCACATAGAAAAAACAGAGTGCCTCCATCTGAAAAATGTGTTTGGTTTGCACACATGGATCTGAATGATCTGCCAGAAGAAAGAGAAGAAGTGTATTGTGTTTGTTGAATGAAGACCTTAATAAAGAGGGAATTCATAACACACTGAAACACTGGGAAATTCCAAGACCAGGGCTTGGAAAAGCCTCGGTTTAGGGTGGTGCGCTAACTCCGTTACAGCAGACGAAGCTGTGATGACTGGTGACTTCTAATCACAGGAGAATTGATTTTTTCGGATTGCACACATGTTCACGCTTGTTTTTGAACTGCTCTGGGGAGAGGCCTGCTGGGAATTCAGTCAACTTCCTGTTTGGTAGTGCAGCACAGCTCTTCTCTTTGGAAAGTGACCTCGGTCCCCGTGGTCCCCCGCAAACAGATCCCAACTTTTTTTTGTCAGGGAAAACAGCTCAGTGGGAACAGCAGAGCTTGCTGGTCCTCTATTAGATATTCGTCTTATCAGTACATTCTCCTCCATTATGCATTTTGTGGTGCGATAAAAGGCGGACACATCCCGTCCCTTCCCCTCTTCTTGCAAAACATATCCCCAGAGCTTCTACAGTTCTCTCTTGGCAGACATATTCAATTTGCAGTTATCGCCATCCTTCCTCTGGGTTTCGTCTACTGTACTCTACCGAGCGATCTGGAGCTGGGTTTTGGACCCCATGCTTGTTTACCTTGTTTACCTGTTGGGTCAGGGCTGGAACAGAGACCTGACGAGGGGGTCTGGGACTGGGGGACAGATGACCTTGGCCAGATGAGAGTTTGTAAGAGCTACACAATCTGGCGGACCTCCCGCGGCTGGGTCTATGATGATGCGCGTTTGGTGTTATGTTAAAAAGGAGTCCCACCGCTGCCCTTGCAGCTTGCTGAGAGCTGATAAGAGCAGCAGAAGGTGCTTGTCTGGGGCTGAGGGTGACACTGAGCATGCAGGCTCCTCGGGGGGCAGGCTGTTGTTGGGTTTAAAGTGAGGGGGAGTGGTGGAAGGGTTTCAGAGAGGAAAGCAGGGGTGGGAACAAGAATTCCAATTGCCCTCACACTTCAGTTCAGACATTGCCCCTGTGACTGGTTCCAGGCGGTGGGTTGGAAGTGTTTGACAGTTGGGTACATAGCTGACTTTTGCGTGTGGATATCATCAGGGTTGTTATGCCTGGCATCTCTTAACCTGTTTGTAGTTTTCTGAACCTTACAAGCTGCTCTTATGATGGGATTGTCATGACATTATTTTGTTATGAAGATATTTTATTTGTTGAAATTGTCTTGTTTTACTCATTGAAACAAAAACAAGCATCACATTTTGGATCAAATGATTTCCCCTGCCTTAAATTCACACTTATCAATGATTTTATTAATATCTTTTCAATGATACAGAGCAGAAATACAGTTCAAACATTTGTTGAATTTACAAAGTCTTTGTTTTCAGTTCCCACTAATCGAGAGATTGTATAAGACTTACACCTGGAGTTATGAGGTTACATATAGAGGCTGAAATACACAAGTATAACTTTTAGATTCTGTCCATCTCAGACAGGTATCAGGGTGAAAATGTACATCTGTTACGAAAAGACCATTCCAAGAACTTGTAAATATTGTACAAATGAGATGTGAATATCTGGCAACCCGGCCTTAAAAAGCAGCCTTAAAACTTTCCCTAACCCAATCCTTAAACTTAACCTGAAAAGCAGTGTTAGTGTTGTGTGTTTATGTGATGCTATCGCTAACAGGGAGCTCTGCTGGTGTAGTAGCTCTTCTTTGTTATAACAGAGAGTCTGAGTGTTTGGAGTGAAACAGCGCCACCAGTGGATGGGTGCTCCCTTACCAACCGTGCAATAAATGCAAATTGTGATGAAGCAAAGTGTCATCAACCTACAAATGTTCTACTAGAAGTATATTAGCATTTTAGACATGACACCAGGTTGGTCCCTGTATTTTTCTTTTTTTTAGTTGAAACGGACCAAAAGACACTGATTAATAAATCATGAATGTCACAAGAGACTCAAATAATTTGTAAAATAACTTTCAGCACTAGGGTCAAATGATCTACGAGCTGACACTGCTCTAAACAGTTTCGTATGAAGTATAAAGGGATTGTGTTATGCAAGTGAATTTAAAGGTGAAAACACAAAAACTATCCAAAAATACTTTGGATGTCTGGTTACTATCACCAGATTCTAACTCATTCTCTCACTATGATTTAAAATGGCCAGACTCTCCAAATGCTGAACTGAAAGAAAATTTCTATCATCAAATACAGCCAAAGTATGTAAATTCACGTCTGTAACTAGTGTATGATAATGAGTCTCAGGCCCTGTGCTCACGAGATGAGGTAGAGTCTGATCTTTTTTTGGCTTCTCTTGTTGGGGTCAGGAAGGCCACCTCTCAGAGCTGGTGCGAAGGGTAAACAGAGGAGTCTGTGGCTGGATTAGACAAGAATGGAGGCCAGAAAAGCACTAATCCCCAGCGTGCAGGATCACAGGTGACCGGCCGAACAAAGAGGAAGGGCTAGGGTTTGAAAGAGAAAGGCACTTTTTTCCACTGATATAAACAAACCAGGGAAAAGAGAGAGAGAGAGAGAGAGAGAGAGAGAGAGAGAGAGAGAGAGAGAGAGAGAGAGAGAGAGAGAGAGAGAGAGAGATACAGATAAACACACAGAGCCCTGGTGAGGCTGAACCTTTGAACTCTCCGTCCCTGTGAAGGCCATTTAACCACCAGAGAAACAACACTGCTGAGCTCCATACCAAAAACAGCTTACAGGAAAAATAACTCCAGGTGTGCAAGCCCTTTGTTCTCGAATGCATTGTCCACTCGGTTACTTCAGCTGTTGTTGGCTGAATTAACATTACCCCAGCTCATGTCATATTTCAGGGATGGTACATCAAATTTTATATCAGTATTAAAATACATGGCCATAGGGATAGGATACTATACAGCATTTTTTTTCCTACATTATATTTAATGATTTATGACATATAGCTTATGGAAACAACTTCAACTCTGTTGAAAGTGTACACTAGACTTGCAATCAGTATTACACCTGAGTTTGGAACAAATTTACTGCTACAGTTTGAAGCTGATAACTGAAAAAAATAAAAATAAATAAATAAGTATGTAACTATGTAATTAATGTGTAATAATGAAATTACACATTATTCCATGTTAAACACACTATCAGCACAATTATTACAGCTTGGATAATATCAAACGCTAGTTAGGCAAACAGGCTGCCAGTAGCTATCTGTAAAGGGTTGTGTGTGTTCATCAGTGGCCAGGGAGGTGTAAAGAGGGTCAGTTCAGTACACAGACAGAGTGTGCTCCCTAGGTCTAACCCTTCAAGACCTTTCCCCTCAAACACTTGCACTCAGGTCATTCACCCAGAGTGGACCACAAACACTTAGGGCAATCCCAACATGAAAAACACAGTCTGTTCACACTTTCACACTGACACGGGGGCTTACGAGTGTTCTACTGACACAAACACACACACACACACACACACACACACACACACACACACGTTCTCAGTTAAGATGCGGTCCGCATTCTTCAATGGGTGGAAGTGTGTGTGTGTGTGTGTGTGTGTGTGTGTGTGCATGTGCATAGATCAATGGAATAAGTATTGATTCATTTTATTAATATTAATATTAATGTAAGTGAATGCTAACATTCCTTTTTAGCATCACATTTTAGCCCTCGGTTTCATCACTTCACAGAATTCACCATCGTTGCTTGTTTTTGCTCAATCTTTAAGAATTAAAAAATGCAGCACGTAGATGTTAGAGATCTCTGCGTTGGCAAACAACCCTGTTGTATTTCAGAACCTGCCCTGAAAAAGCTCATATCGATTCAGCTGTAGGTCTTCAATAGTTTCTCCCACTTCCAAAACCCATCATCAGCCAAAGAAGTGAATGCATATATTTTATTAAACGGCCTTTCCAGGATTCTCAAACTGTAAATATAACACTTATATTCATGGATGCTGTCATTTACAGATGGCATGACTGTTTCTGTAGCTCTTTTTGTGGTACAATACCGTGCCCCCAGAGAACAGGAGCTTACTTATTTGGACGTACAAACCCTGCTACCAAAAAAAGATGGTTTGTGCAGAATGTAAATAAATATGTAACGTGCATATCATTTCACCCTATGTTTAAGTGAAACAGCACAAAGAGAACATTTTTAATGTTTAAATTGACAATGTTTTATTTTTTATTTTTACTGTTATTGTCACTAAACACAATCTGTAAAATTTATGGTAAAAAACGGTAGCTGTGGTTGCCAAAATTTCACCATTAACACGTACAGTTAAAATATATATGACATTACAGTGTTATTTTTGGCAATCGTAAATTTTCCATTCAAGAGCTGTTTTGTTTACAGTACTTTTCTGTTAAAAAACAGATATAAACCATAAAAAACCCATAATATTGACATACAAATAACAAAGAAACATAACATGAACATGTAAATAGTGTGACAAATGAAAGAATGGAGACTGAGATATAGTTATATGTAGATATAGTCAAACCGCATCCTATCAGCCTTTAAAAGGTAGTATTGCCAAAACGAGCGAATAAATCTGGGTGCCACCCTCCAGCACTCGGAACAGAGGCTGATGGTGAACTTTCCTGACCAACACACATCTCGTCATAACATGCACAGAAACACACACACACACACACACACACACACACACACACACACACACAAAATAACCACCCAAATGCAACCAGTTTTTACAGTTTTTCTCCATAAAATTCACAGACATATTTACAGTGAAGTGTAAATGTCTATGTTATAAATACTTAAATACTTAAAAATCTCCAATTAATAGAATAGGATACAATTATATTCTCTAACTACAATGTTTATGTACCCTTGGGTGTACCACCAGTCACAGTTTCAGCTGCTCAACATTTTGGGGTCTCTGTCATAGTGTGTTTCAATTCATAATGCATCAAATGTTTAAATGTGGGTGACAGATCTAGTGTAGCACCCAGACTCTTACAAAGGAGCATTCTGTTAGTCCATGTAGACACGAACTGTCCTCGTCTTACTGAAATAAACAAGGCCTTCCTGGAAAAAGACTTTGTCTGGATGGCAGCATGTTGCTCCTGATATTGTTCAGCATTTACAGTGACTTCACAGATGTGCAGGTTATATATGACACATGCACTAATGCACCTCCACACCATCACGGCTGTGGGCTTTTGAACTGTGTGCTCATGACAAGCCGGATGGCCCCATTCCTCTTTACCTCGGAGGATACAGAAACATGATTTCCAAATTTTTGCACCCCATTTATCATTGGTCAGTTCCAGCTCCAGGACCGCTACTGACAGATATTATTTGGATGGGGAATGCAGAGTGTTTTCCTCATATCCTTGTCACTGTGGTCAAGATTGATGCACTACTCCACAATATCCAGCAAAGATTTGTCCTTTTGTCAGAAACGAACACAAACTGGACACGACAACAGATGGGTCATATCCTCAACCCGCCAGATAAGGTCTCTCATTAAGTGACCAGTAAGTGTGGAGGTCTAACTGTTCAGCCAGTGCAGGATGGCTGTGTTTGATCTTATTTACATGTTGTTTTATTCAGGTCATCATGTCCAACAGCAAGCTAATGTTAAGTGTAGCAAACCTACAGTGTCCTGTAAAGTGACCGCTCTCGGGACAGGTCAGCTGAGCAATAGAGTGCAAGCTGTATCCTTTAAGTGTGCGAGGAGTTTAACTGGATTAAAACATTAAGCTGATGACGTGTAAACACACTCTTCATTTCTTTTTAGTATTTACAGTAAAGCAAGTCACCTCAGGCATTTCAACTGACCCCAGTTTCTACAGTTTTCTATCATAGATACAGTCAATGAGACTATTCATTACAGTCCAGAGTTAACGACAGACCTGTGCAGCGTCATTTGGTTAATTATTCTGCTAATTAGAGAAGTTCATGGAGTGTTGATAGGTGAGGCCTGATCAGTTAATATCCCACTATGAGAAATAAGTATCCCTAAAGAGGCAATGCAAAAATACACCTGTTGATTGTTTAAATGCAACATATTCTACCACTTTTCCACAAGTAAACACAGGTCTGGCTTCTTAATGAAACTGTGAACAATCGGTGACATGCATTTGTCAAAATACCACAAGGATCAAACAGCACCCCACTATTAGGATAGGAGGCAGATCAATTCACAATTAGTGTTTGCTCTCTATGTAAGAAGCAAAACAAAATCAGAATCACTCATTTTTATCCCATGTTTTCTGAAGTGGGCAACCCACAAAACATGGACCAGCTGTTTTTGTTTCTCAGGGTTTAGCAGGTGGACTCCAGATCCCCAAACTAGTACTTATACTAATGCACTGAGTAAGTCCATTATTTTCATAATATGTCGCCTTTAAAATGTAGAATTCTGAACAATGTTGGACCATTAGCACTGACCTATTTATGTTGAAACTGTCACATAAAATAAACTAACTAAATAAGTAAATAATTAAATAAAAAAATTAATTAATTCATTTAAAAAAAGTTGTCTGGCAGAGGCCACAATGAAAATGACCCAAACTAAAGAGCAACAACAGCAGGAAGCATTATAAACTGAACCAAAGCTAAATATGAACATACCCTAAAGTTAAAGCACCATGAGGTGGGGCATCCCTGAGACCCCCCCCCCCCCCCAAGAGTCCTCATTGTTTATCTTAATGAATCAGATTAAAGCGTCCTGCCCCTCCCACCCCACTGCCTACCTTCTGCTTTCGAGTGGCAGCAGCGTGGTGAGGGGTGACGGAAGCTTGATCAGAGCCGCAGGAGGCCGATAAGCAGATTAGACCTGATTAAACTCCTATCAGTGGAACTGGAGCCGGAGACCTGCCAGGACAGAGGCAAAATACACGCCTCCTCTGCTCCCCCTCTCCCTCTCTCACTTTCTGTCTCTCTTTCCCTCTCCTTCACTTCTTCAGGCATCCACCACTGATCTGTTGCTCTGGCGGGGAGCCAGATGCCATCAGCGACAAGCGAGCTTCATCAGATACTTAAGCAGCAGATTGGCTCACTCCTCCACATTGATGCTCTCTTTTGCACACACACACACACACACACACACACACACACACACACACACACACACACACACACATGCAACATCACTTCCATAGACTTTGCTTTTGACCTTAGGGGTGCTGTTGGTTTTCTGGGTCAAGAATGAGAGAGAGAGAGAGAGAGAGAGAGAGAGAGAGAGAGAGAGAGAGAGAGAGAGAGAGAGAGAGAGAGATCTGGGTTATCATTTTAGGAAGAGGTGGTGCCCTGAGGTCAAAGAGAGATAACTCAAATTAGACTTAAGCCTGGCTTCAGTGTTTACTGCTTAACAGCTACAATTGTCATGAAATCAAAGGAGCACAAAGCCGAGCCAAATCAACATCTGTTCAAACGCTACAACAGCAGAGTTCAGAGACATTCAGTCAGTCTCCGCTTCAGACGCCTCAGACCTGATCAATACGTTTGTACGTAATCAAAATAAGATCAACATTAAAAAAATCAAAAGAAGAATCATTAAAGAATGCTTTTCACTTTAAGTTCCTTTGGTAAAATAAAGGAATATTTGAAAAGGAGCAGACAGACACAGAGAAGGAGGTGACACAGGCAGACACAGAGAACAGCCGCTCCGGATGGAGGTTAAGATTTATTCCAGACTCAAACTAATTTCTCAGCTGTACTCAGGACTAAACTTAGTCCATATCCACAAACCCAGGCCACACATTAAAAATGTTAAAATATAAATGCTAAATAGGACATTTTACATTTTATAAGAGCCTTCTGCAATAGTGTGTGTGTGTGTGTGTGTGTGTGAAAGAGGAGGTGGGTAAAGGCACTAAACAAATTAGTAATCATTGTTTTCTCTCATTCTGTGCTTACTATCACAAAAAAAAAAAAAAAAAAATATATATATATATATATATATATATATATATATATATATATATATATATATATATATAAATAATCACAACTTCAACTCTACTTTTTATCAAAGCTTTCTTGCCATTGAGGCCCATAAAAGAACAGTGAAACACCAACCTGTTGCTACATGTAATAAAATATGTAATTATACATGTTTAAAAAGATGATTACATTGTAATAGCAATATAATAAGCTGTAATATCTTGCTCTGACTCAATTCAAAGGGTGTGTGACACATCTTTTCATTAGCAGCCACTTCACTTCTGTGGTGAGTTACTCCACTGGGTGGCTATGTGTCTTGGCTGTTATCAGTGAGAGACTGTGAGGTCAGAGGGAGTGACCGTGGGCTGCTGAGGCTCTTAGCTGAACATGGAGCCCGTATCTGAAACACATGCCCTCTGGGGCCTGACATCCTGCTAAACAAACCAACTGTAAAAGACTAAAAGAGGGAGGGAAAGTGAAGAGGAGGACAAAAGAGGGAGGGAACGAGGGATGAGGGGGAATTCCTCAGCATTGGGGCCATCTGTGGAGGTGGGCTAGACCCTGCACAGCCAGTTTTCTGACAGATCTCCTGCACTCTCTGAGAAGGTAAATAAAGCCTGCTCTGTTACTATAACCCTCTCTAACCTCAGAGCACTGGACCACTGAACTGAGAGAGAGAGAGAGAGAGAGAGAGAGAGAGAGAGAGAGAGAGAGAGAGAGAGAAATAAAATATCATTAGTCAAGTATTCATAATCACAGACAATCAGAGCCAACATATACTCCTAGTCTCCTCCACCTCCTCCTCTCTCTCGCCACCATTTATCTGTCTAATGGCTTTTATAGACAGCTTAAAACAGTTGTCAAACATTTCTCCCTCACTCATCTCTATTATTCTCACCACTTCACGGCCCAGCTGAGAGAGAGAGAGAGAGAGAGAGAGAGAGAGAGAGAGAGAGAGAGAGAGAGAGAGAGAGAGAGAGAGAGAGAGAGAGAGAGAGAGCATGCAGTCTCAGTAAACAGTGCCTGTGTAAAATACAGTGAATATATGGTGCCATATGATACATGGTACATTTCTGGATGGTGGTATAGGCCTCTAACTGTAAATCAGCTCCTCAACACACACACACACACACACACACACACACACACACGCTCACACTCCAACTAGTGACCTGCAGTTGACTGTTTGAACTCCAGAGCGAGGGTCACGGGAGGTCCTAAACAGAAAGGTCATGCTGTGGTCATGTTGTACTGCCTGAATGCTAAGGCCAGTTTATTGCGAGATTTATGTGATTAACAGAGACCGTTGGTTAGGAACTAGAGAGGGAAGGAAAAGAGAAAGAAAAAAAGAAAGAAAGAAAACGAGGGATGGTGGGCGTCCTCTTGTTGTGCACTGCACATCCCCCACTACACCCCCCCCACAAGACTCTAGTCACTTTCGGATATAAATTTTGCCCGTGTCTTCACACTACCCCCCCAGCCCCAAGCTTGGGAGTCAGAGAGAGAGAGAGAGAGAGAGAGAGTAAAAGAAAGACAAAACGATTCATTTCCCACACTCGACCCCAGCCGGGCCAAGGTTAGCCCCCCCCCCCCCCCCCCCCACCTCTCTCCGGTTTATTCAAACAATGTCGGCCAGCCAAATGCTCCACTATTTCAGGACCAAAACAGAAAAGTCCAGCTGATGAATTGTCAAGGCGAAATACTTTCACCAGTAATGAATTATATTAATGACGGGGCGACTCTTCCAAAAACAAAGCTCTTAAATCACACAGTGACTCGGGCCTTTTATGCGCAGCCGCTCTCTCTGCCCCTTCCCTTCACCGTCTGGACCCCATGAACCATTACGCCAGAGAAAATTAACCTTTCTCTGCATGTGAGAGGCAGATTAATACAGTCACATCATTTTAGCTCTAGTGTAGCATTCGTCTGCATGTAATCAAACAGCTGAAGCAGTCCTTAGTAGTTTAGTTTAGTAATAGTGTATTTGTTTATACATCTACACTGAATAATCTAGAGGGAGCTATTACAGAGAACTCAAAGTGAATTTGGCTGCATGTGGAATTTCATGTCCTTTGCTTGACCCTATACGTCATAAAGGCTCATATTTGGACCCACTCTTCAGCTCCTTAGAATCAGTTTAATGTAGATATTAAACAATGGATATAGGCAGGTTCCACCTACAATGTCCTCCATCTGAGCAACTGTTAAAAACAAACTTTACAGATAATAAACCTAATTTATCCTAATAAGAAATGAATAAGCTACTGGGTTCATACAGCCCTGTACCATGGCAAAGTATGTAATACACAGTAGTGCACTAATGCCCCATTTCTAATGTTTTGGAGCTCAGAGTTAGTGTTAGGTTTAGGATTGCAGTTTTGTTTAGGGCCAGGGTAAACGTGTTAGTTTTAAACAAGCTCAAAACACTTGTTTCCAGTATTTCGAAGCTTAGACTCAGGTTTATGACTACAGTTAAAGTTAGACCTAGTTTTATGGCTAGAATTTGATTAGCTATCGGAAAATCACACAAACTCCTGCTGTTTCTAATCTTTTGGATGCTTAGATTTAAACGTAAGTAAGGTTTAAGGGTAATATTAGGTTTAAGGTTAGGGTAAGTTTTAAGGCTCCACCCATAAATATATTTGATACGAATTTTCTGACAGCCAAATATGTATAGATTCACCTAGAGACAAGGCTGGGATAAATACTGTTAAAATACAGCAAATCTAAAACGTAACCCTTAGACTAACCATAACCCAGGTAGACTGATACAGGTATCCTCTCATGTATATAACATAAATCAAAAATAGAAAATAGAAACATTTCAAAATATATATTCATTATCTGTAACCCTTATCCATTTCAGGGTCGCGGTGGGTCCGGAGCCTACCTGGAATCACTGGGCACAAGGCAGAAACACACCCTGGACGGGGCATCAATCCTTCAAAGGGCGATACACACTCACGCATTCACTCACACACTCACACCTATGGACACTTTAGAGTCGCCAATTCACCTACCAATGTGTGGTTTTGGACAGTGGGAGGAAATTGGAGCATCCAGAGGAAACCCATGCAGACACAGGGAGAACACACCAACTCCTCACAGACAGTCACCCGGAGGAAACCCACGCAGACATGGGGAGAACACACCACACTCCTCACAGACAGTCACCCGGAGGAAACCCACGCAGAAACAGGAAGCTGTGTGACTGTGACACTACAATTAAATTTAAATTAAATAAAAAATAAATATTTAACATTTTATATTACAATTAAAGGCAAGAGGCAAGAACAGAATGTCTATTGGTGGAACACTGAGTCAATTCATAGCTGTTACAGATAATTATTATACATCTGACTGCTAATGACTTTACACAAAGCCTGTAGTTTACGGATTTAACCCTAAACCTTTCCTAAATCCAAGGTAGTAATTTAATAACATTGTTATAAGCATGTCTACTACAAATACCCAATTCTCAATTTGTACTTAACAGGCTAACACTCAAACGAATAAATCCTACACGAGACTACATGTGACAAACAGATATGGTTCATGTTATCCATAAACGGAATCTGAGAGGGGTAGTTTGGTCCGAGGCCAATCTCATGCTGTGCCACTCTGTCAAAATCCCATCATGCCTGCGGACCCCCAGGGCGAACCAGCACAGGCCGCTAAAACGTGGCGAAAGCAAGGCCCAGTAAAGCTGGCTAATCCTGATAGTTTCTCCATGCCTACTGTGGCCAGCTTCTCCTTATTACCTGTAAAATAATCCAATGAAAATCCTCCAAGGCCTCCTAGCAACCAACAGCAGCGGCTGTCAATCAGCTCGTCGCTAACGTGAACCATGTGGGTCCTGTGAAAAAAAGCCCTCAACCTAAAGTCTGGTCAAGTGTTATATTGTTGTTCCGGACCCTGGCTTAGACGTGAATGTTGACGTGTTTGTGTTAAAGATCATCTGCCTGGATTCAGATCAAAGCCTTGCACACGATAAAGGAATGGGAACAAATGAGAGGTAATGTGTCCATGTTTGGGCAGTTATTAAAGGGCTGTCCTCTGGCCTTGATCTGACCGGGGGGTTGACCTACCCCCCACGCAGCAGGGTGAAATCAAGCACATAATTGAAAAATCTCACATGCAATTCAAACTTAAGCAGGGCCCCTGAAACAATACCAGCACACAACAACTTTAATAAATAACTTCTGGGCGGGCCGTCAATGGAGCCCAGTGTTTGGGGAAGAGCTGAAGCCTGCCGCGTGTGTGTTCTGCACTCTGTGTGTGTGTGTGTGTGTGTGTATAAGAAGCAGAGGTGACACTGACTGTGTTGTCAAGCGTAAATCCCGATGCTGAGGGGCCAGTGAAATGGGTGTCCATATATCAAAGGCCACAGTGAAGGGAGCTGCCATCTGATCTGGCTGCAGGAAATTCAGGATTCCAGGCAGATGAGGGTTTGTAACTGAGAGGGCCGCAAAGCCCCGGGCCCTGGAGCCCCTTGGAGCCCCCCGGAGCGGAGAGAGAGGTGCACCAGCTGTTTCCACTCACTCGTCCGCCGGACTTGAACTCCGCAACCTGCTACATTCTCAACATGGAAGAGGCGAGGGGTACTGGGTTAAGGCCTGGGGTGGGCATGGAGCTGGTGTCGTGTGTGTGTGTGTGTATGTGTGTGTGTGTGTGTGTGTGTGTGTGTGTGTGTGTGTGTGTCTTCAGATATATTTTTGATGAGAACCTGAATGTGGGCAAAAATGAGATGAAATGTGAAAAGTTTTTTATTAACCCTTTAAATGACAGGTTAATTACAGCCAAACTGACTATTCAGTACCTACTGCTCAAGTCTTGTTCAGGTTTGGGGTCACACAGTGCACCAGTGACAGCACAGTCAAAAAAGGCAGTACAGTGATGATAAACTCTACTTTCTCTAAAACATGTTCATAGTGGATTCATAGTGACAGTGTTTTAGGAGAATACGCTGCAGGCTGTGGTTACATGGAGGTGGCCGTGGCTCGTTGGAATTCACTAAAAGAAATCTGCATAGCGACTACATATATTCATTCATTGTCTGTAAACAGTTATCCAGTTCAGAGCCACAGTGGGTCCAGAGCCTACCTGGAATCACTGGGCGCAAGGCAGGAACACACCCTGGAGGGGGCGCCAGACCTGGGTGACCTTCGCAGGGTGACACACACTCACACATTCACTCACACACTCACACCTATGGACGCTTGAGTCGTCAGTCCACCTACCAAGATGTGTTTTTGGACTTTGGAAAGAAACTGGAGCACCCGGAGGAAACCCACGCGGACACAGGGAGAACACATCAAACTCCTCACAGGAGCGGGAATCAAACCCACAACCTCCAGGTCCCTGGAGCTGTGTGACTGCGACACTCCCTGCTGCACCACGACCGTATATAAGGGCAGCACAGTGGCACAGCAGGTACTATATTTATATTTATTTTTTCCTGTATATTTGTACATACATATAAACATACAAAAAATATAAGTATTGACAGAATATATGACGTATGAACTATGCATTATTATCATACATGTATTGAATAGGTGTCAGAAATTCACATAAACCCCTGCCGTTTCTTATCTTTTGGATACTTAGGTTAAGGCATCCATGACATCATTATACATTGTGATTTTGTGAGTTAACGCCAGCCATGGAGCACAGGGGTTCTTCACAACGTGATCATTTAACCAGCACTGCCTTTAAAAACAACAGACCTTCATGACTTCAGGTGATAACCGATCAGTTTGGGTCAGTAATCGACGAAAAGTCGTGCTGGGCTTAGCTCCAGACGTCAAAGAAGCACTGTAGGCTGTATGCAGGTCTGCTCTAAACGGCATCAGATTTCAAATCCAAATGGTCAAATATAAATCCTTGTTGTTGTTTTTACATTCCATTATGTATTTACACTGATAAATATATTAATGTAAAATTCTCATTTCAATAAACAGCCCTTAATGCAAATTTGAGAAATTGCACTCACAGGAACCACTGCGGTGACATAGAGATGTAGTTATGAGAGTGAGGATGCGAAACACAAACACCAGTTAACCCCTTCATATGTATCTCTTTTAGCTACTGACCAGCCCATAGTGAAACACTGAGGTGGACATGACATTGAGGGTGACAAGGAGGACAGAGAGGCAAGAGAGAGAGATAGATAGCTAGATAAATAGAGAGAGAGAGAGAGAGAGAGAGAGAGAGAGAGAGAGAGAGAGAGAGAGAGATAAAGACACAGGAAGATGGAAGATGGAGGGAAAGAATGAAGCCAGAGCAAGAGTGAGGGGGAACAGGGCGAATGAGAGCCCGTAAACGATTACTCGCAAACGTGAGCTGACAGCTGGATGCGTGACCTTGGCGGTGTGGGAGCCAGCTTCATTTACATTACTGCCATGCCAAGTCATTTAGACACCATTCTTATTCCGCCCTGAAATCGCACTGAGCCCCCCCAAAGGCTTAGCAGGCCAAGTTTAGAGTAATTGCCCACAATGAGGTGCTATCTGCATTACAGGCAACCTCGCGCACAATCTGTCCTTGCAGCCAGCCAGCCGAATTGGGTTAAGAATCATATTACACAGTGTCAAGGATAGCGTCTTTGGATGAGTTCACTGTACTTCAGGGTCTTTTGTGTGTGTGTGTGTGTGTTTGGTGGCGAGAGTATATTTATGTTGCTTCAAAGATGCTCCCCCTCCTGGACAATGATCCATGTTCATTAAATCTGAGGCTAGGTCAGCACTGGTCAAGGATGGTCACCCGTCTTGTCTGTCAAACACCAGCGCTGTTAAAATGCAAGTATGTGAGCGCCACACTACACCAACACATAGAAACATGCATGCAGTAAACACAGCTGCTAAAATTCATTCTTCAAATACAGGCTTTTAACTATCCAGCTGTGAAGCCATGTATTACAAGCAGATGTCCCTATGCACACCATAGCCCAATGCCAAATGTGGGCTAGAAGTGTATAAACTCTTCAGCGTTGGGCTCTGGAGAAGTGGGCCCACTCTCTCTGGAGGGATGGAGCATTCAGTACATATGGGATCAGTTGGAGTGGTTGTTGTGACCCAAAATTAGTCATAGGGTGCCAACTATTAATAAACCTACTAATATATTCAGTGTCAGAAAATGTGGGTCCAAATAATTTTGGTAATACACACACATACACACACACACACACACACATACATGAAGGTTCTGGGAGACCTACAGAACTGATGGATTGTCTGACATGAGCAGAGTGACCCAACAGCTAAGACTGGGGACATTCTGAGATGCCCTCCCTGAGTCGCCGTTAGTGCACCATTGGCAGACGGCTGCTCAACGCTGGACTACATGCATGCACACTGTTATGACGACTACCCTACACCATGGCAACATCGCCAAAGACTGCAGTAGTGTTGTACAAGACTGTCATGGAGTCACTCAGAATGGCATTGGTCATCTTTAGTCATGAGTCCCGCTCTTGCCTTGATGATAACGACCAGCGTATCCGTGTGTGGAGTTGCTAAGAGGAACGGTTTATTGTCATGCATCATGAGTCCCAAAGACCTGGTGTCACTGTTTCTTCATTACAGGCACTTTAACAGCCCAACGTTAGCATAATGAGCTCCTGAAATCGCAAGACTATTAACCTTCCTCTTGTGTTAGCTTTCTGTTACCATCTCTTATGTTAATGGGTCGGTTTTGACCCGTGTCTTAAATCAGCCATAAGATCACCCTAAAAACAATGAATTATCAACCAATTTGTTTCTTATCATGTGTTTACATTGTTAGGCTTCTTTATTCATGAAAGGATTGGGTTTAATTGTTCCTTGTTGCAGACTGTAAACTGGAGATGTACACTCTACAAAACACACACTCTAAACTGACTGGGCCTTACATGTCTGGACATGTCTGTCTTTCCAGACATAGATAGAAGCCCCTAACTGTAGTTTGAGTGGTTGTAGGAGGAGCTAGCTGCTGTTAGTGTATAGTGTGTTTATGATTCCAGATTTGGTACTTGTTTTTGTTTTCTGATTTAAAATTATACCTGGGTTGAAATTGACCCTAACAACAGAAAAGCCATAATTTTAACAAGAGAATTTTATAATTTAGTAAAACAAAAAATGATTATTGTGTTTAAATAGAAGTTCCTGAGAAAGTCAAAAAGTCTTGATGCAATAAACACATTTACGGAGCACTTGTATGCATTTAAAACCTGAAAATGGTCGGTCAAGACCCTAACACAAGAGGAAGGTTAAGTACCTTCCCAACTCCACACTGAGACGTCTGGAATGCTGCGTTGCCCTTAAAGGTGACTTGACGCTATACTGAGAAACACTACTGTATGTGTAGCTCAATAAATATTGTCCATATCAATCTAAATTATTTATTTTTATTTGTTTATTTTTTATTTTATTTGTGTGCATAGCTTTATAATGCATCCCCAAAGTATATATAAGCTTCTCCTCTTAAGCACTATTTTGGAGATACGTTATAAAACTATATTACCTTAGAGAACATGAGCTGGAGAAACATGTGCCCCTCACCACTGGAAGTCTGACCCTTCTCTGACCCTTGGCCTAAGGATCTGATGTTATCTAAACAAACTAAATCAGTCTAAATGACCACAGATAACTTAATAACTCATTAACAACAGCAATAATGTCCCCTCACTGACCGCCCTGTGCTCGGACATATGGCAAGTTACAAAACACCCTTAGGCAGTCTTATTAAGAGAAGGGAAAAACTTTTACATACACTCCACTCTTCAAAATAAAGGTCCTTTGAGCGATGCCATAGAGGAACCAATTTAGGTTCCTTAAGGACCATGTTTGTTAAAGAAATGTGTGAGTGAGAAGACTCATTACTTGATCTAAAGGTTCTTTACCGATTTATTATTATGAGCAAAAAATGGTTCTTCTATGGCATCCCCCAAAGGACACTTTGTAGCCTCTTTAGTGTATGGTACCCACTTTTAACCAGTTAAGCTGGAGTGTATGTAGATCAGTAGATCTCAGCTGACACTCTTACCAAAAGGCAGCGTGAGTCTTCTGGAATGATGTAGTCGGTGCCGACAGAAGCCGATCTGATCCGAGAGGAGATTTATGGATTCGCTGGTAATTATGAACTCCTGTTCCCTGATCAGCAGATGTGCGGAGTGTGTCTGATCCTGGAACAGTCAGACAGTGCCCAGTGCCGTCTCCTCACCTCACTGTGAGAGGGATTTATGGCACATTTCACACACGGCTGCTGCTCCAACAGCAATGACTCCATTCAGGACACAGCCATGTTAATTAGACAGCTCAGTCTCACAGCACTCCTGCTCCACTGCTGACTGGCTCCGGGACAGCAGGGTTTGGAGGTGTTGGGGAGCACTGAATATGTCATACTACAGTCGTTGTTGATAGGGCTTTTGGCTATGTATGTTTGTGTGTAAGTAAAAAGGGGAGCTGACACTATGGCGATACTTACACAGCTGCATGCTGCTGACAGTCATGTACCGTCACTTTTTTTTTTTTACACCAGAATGACACTTTTTCAACACTTTGTCAACATAAAACACCACATTTTTTTTATGATTTTTTACAATTTTATTTTATGTTTTGCTGATTTCCCTGTTCAAGAGTCTACTCCTAGTCACACACAAGGCCACCTCCCTCAGGTGATGCCAACCCACCACTTCTTTTTGCGCTAAAGGAACTGTAATCCCACTGTAAACTACACTGGAAATTATTTTAAACATTGAAATTCATACAAAATCAAAATTCTTATTGAACAAAACCAAATATTCATTCATTCATTATCTGTAACCTCTTATTAACCAGTTCAGGGTCACGGTGGATCCAGAGCCTACCTGGAATCTCTGGGTGCAAGGCGGGAATACACCCTGGAGGGGGCGCCAGTCCTTCACAGGGCAACACACACACACACACTCACGAGTCAATAATCCACCTACCAACTAATGTTTTTGGACTGAGGGAGGAAACCGGAGCACCCGGAAGAAACCCACACGGACACAGAGAGAACACACCAACTCCTCACAGACAGTCACCCGGAGCGGGAATCGAACCCACAACCTCCAGGCTCCTGGAGCTGTGTGACAGCGACACTACCTGCTGCGCCACCGTGCCGCCCCTTTTATTTTAAACCAAATAAAAACACAAACAATTATTACAAGAGACATGCATTACGCAGCCCACTCATTTGTCCACCACCCCCCGGTTTTTTCCGGCTATGTCATAGACCTTGTGATGGACAGGGTGCCTATCAATTGGACCCTTGTGCCCATTGATTCTGGGTAGGCTCCAGACCCACTGTGACCATTATCAGTTTCAAGTGCTAAATGAATGAATGAATGAATAAATGCTTGTGTGTGTGTGTGTGTGTGTGTGTGTGTTTGTTATATGACATTAAAACCTTTCAACGCTCCTCAGTGATGTGGGGCCCTGAATAGACCTCTGTAGCCGTATTGATTGGGCCTACCTTTAAAAACCAATAACTGTCCAGAAGAAAGTGATTTCCCAATCCAAGCACAGAATTCCCTCTGTCGCGTTAGCGATTCAGCTATTGATACACCTTTATGGTTTACATCTATCACTTTCTGTATTATATACATGCAGCTATCATAATTACTGATAGCCAAACACTTCACTATACATCACTGATATATGGATCTGGGTCTGTTTCCAATCAGCGGACATGTAAATGACTATCATTTCTCATTCATCTTTAATCATACCACATGACCTCTATGTTGACCATAGCTCAAGTCCACATCTGGTCTAAGGTCAATCTTTAAATGCCTTTTCATTGATCTGTATAATACCAATAGTATTGACTGCTTGCCTTTGTAGCTGCTATGGCCACCTCTTGACCTATCGCTGCATGATTCGTATTATACTGCCAGCACTACATAACAGTGTGACATACAAAAGAGCAGGATGCCTTAAATCACGCACCGAACAAATACAAATCAAATGTAACTGCTAGAACCAGCCAGGTCACTTCAGCGGGCGAGGATCTGCTCCAGAGCATTCTGTTGGCAGTGGAGTGTACACAAGCTGCGTGCAGAGTTGAACATCGGTTACAGACGGTCAGAGGTTGCATCCTATCAATTGGCAGGAAAAACTGGGGGTGGGGGAGTAAAAGACCAGCCTTGTCTCTTCCCTCAACATCCACAGCTGAGTTGCTCAAATTCCCAATTTAAATGCATAATTCATATATTTCTAAGAGCAGTAACGTCACCATCATTATTGGTACCTAGACCTTTGCCTTTTGCTTTAAATTTTTGATATTGGATTTTAGTAGGAGTCCAAACAGTGAAGAGCAGCTCTTAACAACAAGAGCCAGTGTGTTTTTGACCTGTGGCTTTTTCACTTAAACCAGCTGTTAAACCTTTTAAACCTGTTGTTTTCACAAAGCTATATTTGTTTCCATGTGTGTACTTACTTTTAATGAAGTAACAATATTTTCGCTAGAGGACGAGTCTCAACTACGCTCCCCACATCACCGTGCCACAAATTAAGGTGCAGCACAATGTTAATCTAATCTATGTCTCCTAAATTCCCAAATATTTTCTCTGTAACTCAGTGGCTGGGACTCGGCGGGAGGCCTCTTAGACAGCCGTAGCTTGTGTCTGCAGCCCTTATTGGGTTAGGCCCAATTATTCTCAGTGTGCCTTGCCGTAAACTATTATTGTAGGGAAAGCCCACTACTAATCACACACCGCGCTGTTTGTATAAACTGCTAAATTGGTTAATGCCACTGTGGCTGAAGCCTCTCCTTCATGTGGGGCGTTTCCTCGGAGGGGCCTCTCATTCTCACAGGCGGAAAAAGATGCTGAAACAGCAGCAGAGCTAAGTACAGCGCTTCGGTTGTGGTTTTATACTTTAACCGCTGCAAAATGTCAGACAACTGCAGTCCATACAGTAGCACAAACACATTATCCCATCACAACTGCAGGCCTCGCTCTGGATTATGATATATTACAACGGGATAACCAATAGTGGGCTGTGAACATTATATAATAAACCTGACTTAAATTAGAGTGGGCAGTTATGGACACTACATAACCAAATGCTGGTCAGCGTCAACAATTCTTCTGAAATCAAGAGTTTTAATACAGAGTCCGTCACCATTTCAGCAGTTACAGCTTCTCCAAGGAAGGCTTTACACCATATGTTGGAACATTCTGGTGAAGATTTGATGGAATTCAGATACAGGAACATTAGTGAGGTCAAGCACGGGTGTAGATCTGGATCAAAACTGGCATTTCAGCTCATCCTAAAGGAGGCTGGAGCAGCATCATCATTTCTGGGAGTGCCATTCCATCACCTGAGGGGTTTTATACCACCCTAGCTGGGGCCTGGCATTGGTCATGTTGACCTCTAACTCCTGGGCAGCGCACAGACACAGTCGACTGAGATTAGGCCACCAGGCCCCAGTATTTCTCAACGTATGAGTAAGGCATTATCTATATACAGCCCTGGAGTCCTAAGAGAGCACTTCTCAATCCAGAACAGACAGTGCCTCTGTCTCCCTCCCGATGAGTGACACCGGAGAACAGAATGAGCCGATTGTTCTAATCGTGACCACCAAGGGCTTGATTGAGCGGCTTGGGCTCGCCATGGCCTCCCAACTGGCATTAGTCTAATTCTGCCCGCCCATGGAGCGGGCACCAGAGCCCATGTCAATTGCCAGTCCCCCAGTGGGAGAGAGTGAGCAAGAGAGAGAGAGAGTGAGAGACTGAGACTTCTGCACCCACCACCCCACCTTCTGCCTCAGGCCTGTAATCTCAGATTAGGGGGCGGATCAAAGGCTGGATTAAATTTGGGCCACTGGGCAAGGGCGGAGATTATGGCACGATGGCACAGTGGGCTTTCTTTGAAAGTTAAGTGCGTGTAGGGGGTAAGGCGCACTAAGTCAATGTGTGCAAACATTTGTGTGTGTGTGTGTGTGTGTGTGTGCTTGTTTTTGTAAACTTCCTGGGCCGAGGTCCTGATTTAGTAGGAAAACTTAAGATGATATATTATGTAAACAACAACACCAATGTATTCTCCTGCCATGAAAACATACAAGTACACTTACTTCCTTAATATCACTGTGGCTCAAAACTGTGTATATGCATTTAGTGGATTTTAAACTATTTAATTTAAATATAAATTGTGTTTTCCATACAGTGGATGAAATACAGAAACTGTAGTTCAGCAGGTAGTGTGTCGCTGTCACACAGCTCCAGGGGCCTGGAGGTTGTGGGTACAAGTCCTGCTCCGGGTGACTGTCTGTGAGGAGTTGGTGTGTTCTCCCTGTGTCCGTGTGGGTTTCCTCCGGGTGCTCCGGTTTCCTCCCATGGTCCAAAAACACACGTTGGTAGGTGGACTGGTGACTAAAAAGTGTATGAGTGTGTGTGTTGCCCTGTGAAGGTCTGGGGCACCCTCCAGGGTGTATTCCTGCCTTGCACCCAATGATTCCAGTTAGGCTCTCGACCCTGAACTGGATAAGCGCTTAAAGATAATGAATGAATGGATGAATGATCCCAACCAACACATTGCTTGAAACTGACAGAATATTTAAATACACTATAAACATGTTGAGATTTCTCTATATACTAGTTATTAACAAAATTGATGTATATTATACTGCAGTGTAAACATGTGGGATACATTTAAGACCTCATATCTTGATAGGGCATGAAAACAAACGTGTGTGTGTGTGTGTGAGAGAGAGAATGAGTGAGTGAGTGAAACTATAGACGAGTTTGAGTGGCCTGCCTGACACACTGAGGGTATAACTAATACAGTTGCATTGTGTCAGTTCGGCAGTTAGCAGGCCTCAGTCGCACACCAAAAGCCGCTGTGTTTTTCTTCAGCGTTTCATAGACAAGAGGCTGCTTCCCTGAGCCTCTAGGGTGGGATTATGGAGGAAAAGCTGGCAGAAAAGGGAGCATAACCTTCACTTTTCTACCCCCGTGCTTTTGAGCAGAATATACCACAAACCATGACTTCCCCGGCTGAGGGTAGGAGGGGAGGCGCTCTGAATAGCGATAGCCAACCAATTTACTCCTCTTCTGTAGCACAGCATTGGCTTAAAGCAGCGTGTAATCCTAGCCCCCTCTAACTGTCTGCTTCCAGTGGGGGCTCATCACAAACAATTAAACTCACCATACATTTAATAGCATTCGCCGAGGCTTTTCAGCCTTTCACTGTGTTTCATCCCTTTTTTGTCAAAAGTTGTTTTGATTTTTTTTCTCCTGAGCCCCCCCCCCTTCCCCGCCCCCATTATATTTTATTATTAAACATGCCGTTAATAAGCTTTACGAAGCCAATTAACTTGATTGTAACGCTCTCGACTGGATAATATGCCCTTGTAGTGCTCTAAGTGATCTCACTGATACTGCTCCTGCCCTGATATTTACCCCAAATTGGAAGTGCACTTTGTTGGTAGAGATTTTTATTTCTCTACAACATTTTTACCTTAATTTACTGTAATTGTACACTTCTACTGTACCATAGTGTATTACAGTGATTTTTACCCTGTGTGTGTGTGTGTGTGTGTGAGATACTTTTGGAATATTATTGCTTTAACGCTAGCTTACACACACAAACACACACACACACACACATGCAGCAGTGTTAGTGCCAAGGTTGTGCAGCAGTGGGTGGATAAGGTCCCCAAATCAAATTCACCCCATCACCAGCAAATCTGCCCCTCAGCTACAGAGCGCCTGAAAGAGCCGCTAAGAAAAGTTACAGTGCACGGCTCTGGCAGTCTGCTCCCTCCAACGCTGCTCTCTTTCAGCCTTTGTTACACAAACATTCGTGTGTGAGTGTGTGTGTGTGTGTGTGTGTGTGTGTGAGAGAGAGAGAGAGAGAGAGAGAGAGAGAGAGAGAGAGAGAGAGAGAGAGAGAGACAGAGAGACAGAGAGACAGAGAGAGAGAGAGAGAGACAGAGAGAGAGAGAACACATACACCCATTTTTATACAGTGTCAGGACAAGGGCTAATAAATGTGTCCGTATATAAGAATTAGACCTATATTATATATACACAAACATATATAAAGTATAAATTAAAAACATACTTCCTGTATATTGTTGCTGTCCAATCTTTGTCGATTTCTAGTTTACTGCATCATTCAAACACAGCAGCTCTGGAGTGTGGACCAATAGAAATGCTTAAAATGATCTGAAATATATTCTTTTTACTGTTAAACAGATACTATTTTGGGGGATACATGTTTTTAATTTGACATTGATGATATATGTATTATACAGTAAGACTCAAAGTGTAATATATATATAAACAGCACTATTCTAAGCTCTACCCCTACATCTTAACTCTAAAGCCCAAAGCTAACACCACAGTAAATGAATCATACTGTTTACAGTAGAAAGAAAATGATTATGTGGGTTTTTGTAAATACATAGGTCTTGAAAATGTACAAACACACACACCCACACACACACACACACACACACTCACACACACACACAGGTCTGGGTTTTTCCTTCTTTCCCTTGATTAAAGATAAAGAACATAAAACCAGGCCAAAGTCAGTGGGGTTCAGCTCTCTCTCTCTCTCTCTCTCTCTCTCTCTCTCTCTCTCTCCTCAAAGGGCTCAGTGCAAACGGTGGGAGCACAGAGCCAAGCAAAAGGGCAACCATTTATCACAGTGCCTCCAAAGTGAAAGGACCCAAACATCTCTCTTTTCCTTTTTTTGGTCCTTCGCTCTCCTCCTTTTTTCCCGTCCTCTCTCGGCATCCCTCCTTTCTCTGGTTTTGTGTGACTGTTGCCAGCCGTTTGGAAGGAGAGTGAAAAGAGGAGTAGGAGTGTTGGTGGGACTCAGCTTCACTAGTGTATGGTCAGTTCTCTCACACTGTTGTTGAAGTGCCCCTTTGTGTGTGTGTGTGTGTGTGTGTGTGTGTATGTTTGGGGTGGGGGGTGTGTGTGATTTGTCAGGGAATAGTGGCAGAAGTCAAGCCCCAGAGGGTGAAAGGGTATGACCTAAGCAGAGCTGGCCCTGAGGCCGGCCGTTAGAATGGTGCAGGGGCCCAAAAGAATGACCGCTTGTCCAGGGCCCGAAAAAAATCACCACAAAAGGGGCCCATCTGCATACTTCAGGTAGAGCTCTGTTATTGGAGTTGACAGGGGTGTGACAGCCTGAATGGAGGAGGGAGTGTGAGTGTGTGTGTGTGTGTGTGTGTGTGTGTGTGTGTGTGTGTGTGTGTGTGTGTGTGTGTGTGTTTGAATGGCAGCTCTTTCCCTCCTTCAGGCTGAGAAGAAAACCAATAACAACTAATCTCTTCCCGCTATAATAAACAAAAACAGTAAACAATGGCATTGTTTACACGTCCAGCGGGCAGAAGCGGCACTGACTGGCCTTTTGTAACAGACTGGACGACAGAATACCACGTCAAGTCAGGGGCAGAGGCCATTCGAGAGACAGAGAGAGTTAAAGAGCATGAGTGAAAAATTGGGAGAGAAAGAAAGAGAAAGGGTAGAGAGAGAGAGAGAACAGAGAGAAAGTGAATAAAGTAAATATAAAGGGGAGAGAGAAAAAAGAAAAAAGAGAACAGAGGAAACAGAAAAGATTTCTCAAAGATTGAGAAAGAAAGAAAAAGCAAATGAGAGAGAGAGAGAGAGAGAGAGAGAGAGAAAGAACAACAGAAGGCGAGAGAAAGATAGAATGAGTGAAAGATGTGGAGAGAAAAAAAAAATGGGATAAGGGAGAGAAAGTGTGTGAGTGTGTGTGCGTGTGTGTGTGTGTGTGTGTTAGTGGGGGTGGGTGGGGGGGGTTCTGTTTGTGAGTTCCCACCTCTCTTTGGGGAATAGGAGACTGTGACACAAGTGGTTCTCACATGGCCAGGAGCCTGATCTTCCAGAGAAACACACAGACACAGAGAGCTTCCGCTCGGCTCTGCGGAGATGAAGGAGGGATCCACTGGTGTTTTATGTGAATGAGGCATTTCCCTTCAGACTCAGGCTTTATTAAAAGTTGTTGTTGTGATATTCTCAAAGGGGGGGCTGTTGCTGTTTTTTTTTTCTTTTCTCCAGAACACTGAGGAAGCCTTTCTCCTCTGTGGTTAGAGCTCGCAGAGAAAGACGGGGACGCGTTCGGGCAGGGGATCATTGGAGGGTTAAAAATGAAACAGCCTTACCACACGTTCACTTTTATAATTACAACAGATTCTGTTTGATAATGATTTAAATATTTACTTTATATTTACTGTTAAATACACACACACACACACACACACACATATATATATTTATATTACATATATTTACAAAATATATGTATTTTGACCAAAGCATGTCACAGGCATTCCGTGTTCACTTGTGGACAATGGGTGTAATATAGCTCTGTTAAATTACCCTTTCTTATATATATATATATATATATATATATATATATATATATATATGTATATATATATATATATATATATATATATATATATATATATATATATATATATATATGTATATATATATATATATATATATATATATATATATATATATATATATATATATATAAGAAAGGGTAATTTAACAGAGCTATATTACACCCATTGTCCACAAGTGAACACGGAATGCCTGTGACATGCTTTGGTCAAAATACCACAAGGATCAAACACAGCAGTCTAAACAGACCGGTTTCAGCGCTTACATGAGAATGAGCCACAGCTCAGTTCAGCACGAGAGCCCAGGAGTGAAGAGTGAGGAGCAGAAGCTCTGGATTGTAGTTTTTCTCAGCTCTTGTTATCACCATATGTAAACAGTACTCTTATTTCTCCATTTGTTTTGTTGCATGTAACCTCGTCTCCACGTTCTCACATATACGCAGGTACAACGCAGGTTTCTGCAACAGCCACTGGACGATACTCCATGTCCTAACTGTGAGTGATATGAGTGTTAGAAACCAAACTCTCCTGCTATGGCTCAGACGTGGACTAAATGTTATTGAACTGGACCTGGGACCGGGTCGATCCAATTCTGCTGTGCCGTTTCAATAGGGCCCAAGCTTGAGGTGTCCTGACTGGTCAGTTGTTGGTTTGCATTAGGACTTGACCCACAGACTACACTCTTGTGTTGACACAGTTTAAGTCTCACTTGCAGTTACAACAGTGTTAGGAGAATAAAACCAGTGTGTTACAAACGATCCAGTCAGCTGTGGAAACAAGGCTGGAGATGCAGCTCTGTTCACCACACTCCACTCAGTCAAGGGCAGTTGCAATTTCACTGGTCCAAATCCATAGCTCTTTCTAATTGGCTGAGGACTTATACTGCACTCCTCTGAGTTGACTGTGAACGTTCAGAAAAACCTACACTGACCTACACTGTAAAAAAGAATCCACAATAAATAAATACATTTACAATAAAAAAACAGCAGCTACGGTTGACAACATTTCACTGTAAAATTACAGTATTATTTTTGGCAATTTTAAATTTTACTTTCAAGAACTGTTTTGTTTACAGTACTTTTCTGTTAAAAAACAGATATACACCATAAAAAACCCATAGTATTTACATTAAAAAGACAAAAACTAAGACTAAAACATTGTTTTGCCATAAAATTAAAAACAGTGTAACAGTTAAACAGTGTAACAAACGAGAGAATGGAACTGCATCCTATATTCAGCCCTTAAAAGGTATTGCCGAAAGGAGCAAACAAATGTGCAGCATCTGGGCACCACCCTCCAGCACTCAGACACAGGTGAACTTTCCTGGCCAACACGCATCCTGTCACAACATGCACTGAAACCCAAACACACACAAATACACACAAAAAATCACCCCAATGCAACCCCAAATCAAAAAGTCCCAAGATACTTTGACAATCACAGAAACTATGGAGCTGCGAGGCATGTTGGGAGCTCCCTAATGAGTCTTAGCTCCAACCAGTCGTTGGACACTTGTACCACCCCTAATGGTTTGTGCATTTACCAGTGAAATAATGTAATTTTTACTGTAAAGAGATGTAAAAATGAGTGTTTAATCTGATAAAAGTAGTTACATTATTTCACTGTTTTTTTCACTGTAAAATTTACAGACAAATTTTACCGTGTAGGTTTTAATTGTTTGCTTCTTCCCAGTTAGCAGTGTTAGCGATACCAGTTGATAATAGATATAACACTCAAAGTGAATCAGTGAATCTCAATTAATTCTGCTTCATTTTATGAAACAGCCATTACACTGACACCTTGTGGCCTGGATGTATCAGAGAGTTGATACTAAACCTGTTTTAGACATGGCTGCTTCCACAGGGCTGACCCACGATATGGAGCATACCTTCATAGAAAATAAATAAATAAATAAATAAATAAATAAATATAAACAGATCAAGAAATGAATAAATATTTTCAGATAAACTGTTTGCTATTTTTGTTGTTATAAATAACTTCCTGTCTACAGCTCCCTTCCTCTGGCGGCGGAGTGGTGTTAGTCAGAGGGTCTGCAGGTTCGAGGAGGAAAAGGAAACAAAGCGCTTGTCATTGGAAGCAGATGCAGAGTTGTACAGAGACACAGAGAAGATGTGTCGAGGTGAAGAGGCTTTTTATTTATTTATTTAAATTTTCCCCCTGCTGTCCTTGTGCTCAGTCTGGAAGCAGTTAAGATCCACCAAGGCTTCAGACTGGAGAAAAGGCAGAGGGAATACAAGAGAGAGAATCAAGCAGGAATGTTGAATCGTCTTCAGGAGAAGAGAAGAGGTCATACGTATACACTGATCTCTTACACACACACACACACACACACACACACACACACACACGAGACATAAAGCTGCAAACCATCTCCACAGCAATAGAGTTGCCAAATGCTTGAGCATGCATTATGCTGTAAGTCTGATTATGGAAGTGAATCATGATGTTCTCTGGCTTCTTCGCAGACACGGAAATAAACACCTCCACCTTTTCCAGAAGTTATTTCTTCCTGAAGCAAAGCAGGAACATTAGGTGAGAGAGCTTGAGAAGAGTGACTGAGACTGAGAGAGAGAGAGAGAGAGAGAGAGAGAGAGAGAAATCTAATTCACACAACACTCCCATTACCTCAAATGTACTCGATCAGCCAGGGCCCGTAGGTTGTGTGAAGTTTAATAGTCATCCCACATTTCTTCTGAAATTAGAACAGTGGATCTGTGTATTCTGAAGTGATGAAACTCCATTCACTGTACCTTTGGGATGAATGGGGGTAGTGTTTATGATCCAGAACTCACCTACCATCAGTACCTGACCTTGCTTAAGAGCTTGTGGCCTAATGCCATCAAATCCTCACAGGTATGTTCCAAAATCTACTTCAAAACCTTTTGGTAGTAGATTAGAAGCTGTTAATGCTTTAAACTGAATAAATTCTGAATAAATTCCAGATTAAATCCCATAAATGATCAAGTGTGTCTGTATTCTTCGCAGTAATGTGCAAATGGCTATAAAGGCCATTGGAGCCGGCCCTTGAAAGGGTGAAATATTTGGCAACCCTGCCTTAAAATAGCTTAAATAAACATAATATCACTGTTATCTATTAATAACTAATGCTATAACTATAAGCAATAATAGCAGCCATATTAAAAAACAGGTTTTCCAACATCTAACAATATGCCGTGTGTTTGGGGTAAGAGGAAAACAGGTAAATTAGATTTGGTCCAAACAGAAGACCTTGACCATGCCCCTGTCCTCATATCCCATAATGCCAAGCTATGTATAGCAGTCAGAGGAAGTGGCGGGTCATGGCGGCTCTTTTATCCTGCGTGTTGGCGTGCGAGTGTGTGCTGGTGCGAGTAAGTGAAGATGAATGGTGTCTAAGATAAATGTGCTGGGGACGTTATGCCATAGACCCCCCTGCGGCCCCCGCATTGCCCCACGAACCCCAGCACCATGACATCAGAACAGAAGGAGCAAGCATCCTGGCTTTGTGGAAGGAGCTAATTTAATTTGTACCTTCCAACGAGGGGCTAAATATGTTTGAACTGTGTGTGCGAGCGCCGTGTACCCGCCACTCCGTTCTCACGGGAAAATTAGCATGTAGCATCTCCAGTTCCGTCCCAAAAAAAAAAAAAGCTAATTTGATTATTTCCTTTGCTTTTCCTGTTCCCGCTCACCCTTTCTCTCCCTCCGCCGCTCTCAGATTCCTCACTCTCTCGCTCCCTCCATCTGTTCCGTCTCTTTGGGGTTGCTCTCGCCTTCATGGCCACACATACAAACACATTCTCTCTCTTTCTCTGTCTCTCTCTCTCACACACACACACACACACAGAACACTTTTTGACATACCCTGGGGGTGGCCCTGTTGACCTTCTTCATGTCTGTTCTGAATCTGACGTAAAAAGTCTTGTTGCTAGGGACAACGGTTTTGTTTAGTAACAAATATGACCTTCCTCACCTCTTTGCAAATCTGCTGTATTATTTCTGCTCACTTTAGCCCAGGTCTGTATAACTGACCTAACAACAGCATCCGCGGTGGCTATGGAGACAGTGAATAGAGCTCAATATCACTACCTATAAATCTACACAGCTTTTAAAAGAGAACAGAGTGCAATCTGACACACACACACACACACACACACACACACACACACAGAAAAAACATGTATCCCCATTTATGTGGATTTTTAATCGTTGTTTATATTTTGTATTGAATATTTAATTGTGCATACTATTGCATTGTATTACAGAGGGAAGTGCAGGGAGCTGTTGAAGATATAGGGCTGTGTGCTGCCTAAATGGGGAACTGAACCCCAGTCTGCCACCTGCAGGGCAGTGGAATTACCCACGGCTCTACTCCACACATGACTTATTACAGACATTACGTTACAGTTCTGACATTAACAGTCTGGACACATCTGACTGTAGCTGTAGTTTCCGAATGCTCAGATAGCAACAAAAATATGGTTGATTATGAATTTTAGAGCGAAAGAATGCACCACAGCACAATTACACAGCTGTAGATGTTTATGAACTTTACTCAAAATGTACTTGAGATGACAACAAACCTGTGTTTACTCTTTGTACAAATCCACTGCTAGGACCAGCTAATGCTGAGATACAATGTGCACTTTGATTGAAAACAGTATGTAAGAGATATGTTATTAGAATTTATGATGACCTTTCTCACCTCCCTGCGCATCTGATGGCCTCTTTTATCCTGGGTCTATATAACTGACCTCTCTGAACATCTGCATCAGTGGTGGTTATGGAGATGGGGAATAGCGCTCAATATCCGTATCTATAAATCTACGGGGCTTTGAAAAGAGCCCTTGGCCGCTGTGCTAAGGTGTCAGAGTGACACCTAACCTTTCACACCGCCGCAGCTCCAGGGGTCAACCCCACTGACCTCTGCCAGGCCCCAGCGTCGCCTGCTGACCCTTGGGCTGGATCTGGCCTCCTGCAAGCAGCTGGGACTGATCGCTCCTCTGGGGCCCAGCACTATCACTAGCACGGCTTCAAGTATAAGCCAAGCCCTGTGCACACTCACACAAACAGACACATTGTTATTGAAATATGTTTGTGCTATTGTTGGTATCAGATCTTAACCACAGACCCCAAGTTAATTAGACCTCCTTCTTAATAAACACATTACCACAATATCATTCTAGTGGCAAAACAAAAAGCAGCTCGGAGGAGAAGAAAAGGTGGGCGAAACCAAGGGGTCAGCACATGTCCATCAATCATATAATGGCCTATGACCTTTTAATGCCAGCAATGTCTGTGCTTCATGCAAGTGTGTGTGCTTTTAAAATGCATTAATGTCAGTTAATGTACGTCAGTATTCAGCAATTAAGGAAACACATCTTAGAAATACTGTTTTTTTACTGTAATTTTATATGAATTATATTTCACACTATTTCACACATTAAACTGTCATTAAATATCACTGCAGTTTATTTAGTCTTGTGTATTTATTATTATTATTTGTAGAAGTGTAGAATTGACGTATTAATACATATAATATACATGTCATATGAATGTAATTACAGAACTCCTGAATTATACATGTTATTATGTAAATATAGTGTATGCCTTGTCGAAGTCTAGGGGTGTACTAATAAAAATAATTATATCCTTTAAATTCCATAGAAAATGGCAAACGCGTATGCACTTAGAATAAGAGACTAAGATTAAAGAGACTAGGGAGCTTGACGTTACCTTAAACACTACAGAAGTGCTCTCTCTCTCTCTCTCTCTCTCTCTCTCTCTCTCTCTCTCTCTCTCTCTCTCTCTCTCTGACCCTGGGTCTGACCAGCCTGGGCCTCTGACCTGCAGCTGTGTTTACAGTCAACACAGCACCATGTTAGGACAGCTGGGGGAACAAGAGAGGCAGCTCACAACCTACTTCTCACACACACACACACACACACACACACACACACACTACACATGGACATGGAACATATAACATTTTTCCACACAGTTTGTACAAATTCAATGACAGTGGCTGAATATAAACCCAACACTATAAAACTTTATAAAAATATCGTAATTATGTGTGATTTACACTTATCACTGACATAAAGCAGCACTCACACTGCACTGAAGTCAAACTTGGTGGAAAAACCCGGCCACTTGATTGAACAAGGACGTGAGAAAGTAAAAATAACTTTTTTTTTTTTTTCATGCCAAGTTCACCTAAAGGAACTTTAACTCACTCTCTCTTTCTCTCAGTCACTCTCTCTCTCTCTCTCAGTCACTCTCTCTCTCTCTCTCTCTATCTCTCTCTCACTCTCGCTCCCTCTCTATCTCTCTCTCTCTCTCTCTCTCCCTCTCTTTCTCTATCTCTCTCTCACACAAACAAAATACGCCATTATGCATAGAATCAACTTCATGGGATCTTGCAAACTATATGTTCCCTCCAGACCCACATCACTTCAGGACCACACATAGTCAGAAACAGTGTTCTATTCCTGGGGAGCTATCTTCACTACACCATGGTGATTCGGACCCCTGGACCACCGGGTTATGATCTTTAATATATGATAAAGACATGTGTTCAGTGGACTCCTCCCGGACAATCTCCGACTGGTAAAAGATGTACAGGAAACTTCAGTCTCTAGTAAAAACCCCACGGTGGACACTGATGACACATCACGCATCATGTTCCTCGGCTTTTCCTTTGTGTGTGTGTGTGTGTGTGTGTGTGTGTGTGTGTGTGTGTGTAATGGATGCACAAGGTCAAAACAACATCTGTCTGCCCTCCCTGACATTGTCAACAGTACCAAAGAAACTGAGATTTCGAAGGACCCTCTTTCCCCTCCACGCATCAAGTTTCTCAGATAGAATGAGTTTCTCTTTCACTCTCTCTCTCTCTCTCTCTCTCTCTCTCTCTCACACACACACACACACACACACACACACACACACACGTACATACATATCCTGGGATCAGCTTCATGGGAGCTTGCGAACCCCAGCATTTTTGTGGAGAGGGTCCTGGTGCGAAATCTTTATTTAGATGCATGGAAATTTCAGCTGTCTTTAGAGACACATTTTTCCTTTGTTAAGCATGTGAACTCCACTAGAGCAACAACGATGAGAGATTGTTGAGTATTTCTGCTGGTCAAACTCTCAAAGCACCAGCAGTTGAGCTGATAGATTTGATGGGAAATCTGCTCGACTGAGCACAGATCACATTGAAAAACCTCAGCTTTGAGTGACATAAGTATCCATAGGTGTTCTCCCCTTTTCCCATTTTTCATTGATTAATTCATTCATTCATTCATTCATCCTGGACTCTTCTGGAACATACTAATTTGGGTCACTGAGCATGAAGCCTACCCAGAATCAGTAGTTACAAGGCAGGGACATGTCCTGAACAAGGCATCACACTCACATCTGTGGACAATTTCACATACTCACACCTCACACATTCATCCTGTCACTCGCAATCACAGCTGTGGACTATGGGAGGAAACCAGAGCACCTGGAGGAAACCCACACAGACACAGAGAGAACACACCACACTCCTCACAGACAGTGACCTGATAAACAATAAAACAATAAACAATAAAACTATGAATAACCACACATATGGAATTATGTAGTAAACAAAAATAGTGTTTAACCAGAATATGTTTTATTCTTTAGATTCTCAAAAGTAGCCCCCTTTTGATTTGATGACAGCTTTGCACACTCTCTGCGTTCTCTCAATCAGCTTCATGAGGTCGTCACCTGGAGTGGTTTTCAGTGAACAGCTGTGGCCTCATCAAGAGTTAATTTGTAGAACTGCTCGCCTTCTTAATGTGTTTGAGATCATAGCTTGTGTTAGACAGAGGTAGGGGCTGGTACACAGTTCTATACAGTGAACAGCCATATTCCACCAATGACTTATGAGGAGATCTGTCCAAACATTTGACTGGTCCTGTAGATCCCGGGACCCCAGAAATGGTGTGGCCCCTCCTCATATTTTTCACCCTAGGCAAAAATAAAAAACAAAGCACTAAAGGGTGGCATGGTGGCGCAGCAGGTAGTGTCACAGTCACACAGCTCCAGGGGCCTGGAGGTTGTGGGTTCGATTCCCGCTCCGGGTGACTGTCTGTGAGTTTGGTGTGTTCTTCTTGTGTCCACGTGGGTTTCCTCCCACAGTCCAAAAACACACGTTGGTAGGTGGATTGGTGACTCAAAAGTGAATGTGTGTGTGTGTCTGTGTTGCCCTGTGAAGGACTGGTGTCCCCTCCAGGGTGTATTCCCGCCTTGCGCCCAATGATTCCAGGTAGGCTCTGGACCCCCTGATTTGGATAAGCGGTTACAGATAATGAATGAACGAATTAACAATGCACTAAAGCATCATTTTTATTTCCACTGCTTTCACTAAACCAGAGCAGAATGAAGAGAATCAGAGCAGGATGAGTGTCGCCTTATCCAGTCTAGACTTGGCGCAGAATTGCTGGCCTCTAACTCTCCTCTGTGTCCGTCAGCCGAGCTCAATCAGAGCAAGTACCTTCTTTTAAAGATATTGACACCTCCTCATTTGTATTGACACAGCCCAGTTAGAGTCAAGACCACCATCCTAAGAGGATATTGACATCCCACTTTGGGCATTGACATCCCTGTTCTATCAGCTGAAGACTTTCCTATCGTCCCCATTCTCACACAGACCTGAACTTTCTCTCGGTCTTTCAGGTGCCTGATGGAGGACACTACTACACTATTATTAAGTGCTGCTTGTAGTGACAATGTAAATACAAGAGGAAGAGCTGATGGTGTTTAAGGAAGACAACAACAGTCCTCACAAAGTGTGCTAGAGCAGTTCTCGGCTGCTAAGGTTTACCCTGTCCAACCTTATCCAAGTCACAATTCACTGGAAAGGAAAATGGAGTCTAGACATAGCACTCCTCAAGAGCTTTAATCCCAGCTGGGATTATAAACTGAACCCTTTTCTATTCTGTGAACTTTAGGTCTAAGACAGACTTCACGTAACCACAGCACAGAGCCCTGGATTTGAAGCTGACTGTAGCCTGACAACAACCTCCCTGAGTCCGTCTGCAGCTGGACAAATTTCTTACTAAACCTGACTGCTGCCTGACAACATTTTATCTGAGCTAGAGTGAGGCCCAGCAAATTCTCCCCAAACAAGACTGTACGAAAACTGTGTACGAACACTGAAGCCGGCTAAACCAGCGCTAGACCAACACAATTCTGTCCTACTGTGAATACAGTCCAGCATAATTTTGACAAAACTTGACTTTGATCCCTGTGATGGACTGGCACCCAGTTGCAGTCAAAAGTTTGGACACATCTCCTCATTAGTCACTGGTGGGATAGGGCTATAAACTGTATAGAAGTGTGTAACTCTGCACAACACAAGTTATGGGCTCAAACATATTAAGAAGGTGAGAGGTTCTACAAATTAACTCTTGACAAGGCCACAGCTGTTCACTGAAAACCATTCCAGGTGACGACCTCATGAAGCTGACTGAGAGTGTGCAAAGCTGTCATCAAAACAAAAGGGGGCTACTTTGGAGAATCTAAAGAATAAAACATATTCTGGATGGTTTAAGATATTTTGCTTACTAATTAATTCCATAGTTTTATTGTTTTCCATATTCGGTGGTGCAGCAGGTAGTGTCGCAGTCACACAGCTCCAGGGACCTGGAGGTTGTGGGTTCGATTCCCGCTCCGGGTGACTGTCTGTGAGGAGTTGGTGTGTTCTCCCTGTGTCCGCATGGGTTTCCTCCAGGTGCTCCGGTTTCCTCCCACAGTCCAAAAACACACGTTGGTAGGTGGATTAGCGACTCAAAAGTGTCTGTAGGTGTGAGTGAATGTGTGTGTGTTTCCCTGTGAAGGACTGGTGCCCTCCAGGGTGTATTCCTGCCTTGCGCCCAATGTTTCCAGGTAGGCTCTGGACCCACCGCGACCCTGAACTAGATAAGAGTTACAGATAATGAATGAATGAATATTCATTCACAATGTAGAAAAACTTTGAGAAAGTTCTAGATCCACCACAACCCTGATCATGATGAAGTGGTTACAGATGCTAAATAAAGGTACGAAAAAAAAGACAGAGTAAAAATCCCTGTATTTTTTCTTAAATGAAATTCATACTTTATGATGTGTTTATTTTAGTCACATAGTGAGCTCCCATCCACTGGTGGCACTGTTTCACTAAATCCACTCCAACTCATTACAGAAACAGTGCTGCAAAGTGTTGTTTTACACGGTTACAAAAGAGAATATCCTGCCATTTAAAAAATGTTTAGAGACTAAACTAAGGCTTAGGGATAGGATTAGAATTAGGGGCAGATTTAATGCTGATGAGAAATTCATGTGCACGTTCAACAATGGGGAACTATAATCTTTATACTGTACACTGAACAAAAATATGGTCTGTCAGTCAAATATATACCGTTTCCCATTGAGTTCAGACTGGAAAAGCTAAACAAGACCTGCACCTACACAAGTAAACTGTCTCCTGAACAATCAGTCCACAATGGATCGCAGCCTGATAAAGGTCTGTTCAAAACAAAACAGACAATTTATTTAATGCATTTGAATTCAGCGCGATAAAAATGTGCCTTAACGCAACTGTCGCCTCTCAAAATACTGACCCTTGTTGACTACACTGTTGTGTAGCTGAAAGATTCCATCTGAACCTGACGGCGGTCCTTCCAAATTCTGTCAAAATCGTTTAAAGGTGGACCACAGGCTTTGAGAAACCTCAAGACATTTGAGGGATGATGTCCAAATTACTTCCAAGGATGAAGAATGTTGGAAGAGGTTGGAAAGAGTGGACAGATGATTTTTCCTGGAACTATAATGTGCAGCAAAGGCACTAAAGGAATACAGAGTCTGGGCCTTGTGTTTGTGGCCTTGCTGAATGATGAAATACAGTAGATAGAGATGTGAATTTCAATGAAGAGGGTGCACATGGCGGGGGGGAGATGAAAAACGATGGCGATGTCGTATTGTGTCATCTGAAAGCTTGGTCAAACATGCTGACAATGCCACAACAGAGCTCTCCTCAGCCAGACATTCCACGGCCTGCGCCCAAAGAGCGCCATGAATGGGGCTCTCAGAAAAGGAATCAGCAGGAAAGTTCATGGGAATTAAACAATCAGCAGAGTCCAATGATTACTAACCCAGTCAGCTGGAAATATGAAATCTGTATTAAACGCAGAGCCCCTGCTCAACCCTAGGACGGTTCTAGACCAAATATGACTTTCAGACATAACAGCTCTTGAAACAAAACAGAAACTACATCACGTCCCGGTCGCTTAGGTGCCGAGTCATGCCGATGACACGTTTGGGAAGCGTTTTCCGGAGCAAGACGTCTGAACAGCTGCTCTTCTACAGCGGTGTTTCACGTGAGATTTCACTCAGGAGTCAGGGGAAGTGATGAAAGGTCAGCATGCGGCACCAAGGTCACTCTCCATCCCTCTCCCTTGCACTCCAGAGGTGTCCATACACACGTCCAGTCCGGAGAGCGAATGAGAAAGTGAAAAAGTGAACAGGAAAAAAAAGAAGAAGAGGAAAGAGCAGGGGGAAAAAAAGAAGAGGTGATTTGATACCCCCTAGTCGGCCATGCGGCGGCTTATAAATCCTCCCTCTCCTGACGGAAGCTTTAAGCTTTCCTTCTCCCCACACGGTGAACGGATAGGAGGGTAAAAAAATACCAACCCCCACCCCCCACCCTCCCCCTTTTCCTTTTTCACAGGAGTTCCACACATCTAACATGATCCATTCCGGCGAGGAACGATGAGCTGACAATGAGTTCACACCACCTGCTCCCGACCTTTTTCCGAGAGAGACGGGGCCCAGGCCTATTTTTAAAGAGACAAAGCTGGCCCTGGGTGACAGTTCCAGCCCAGACGCGGCTTTTTTTCCCGTGTGGGAGATCCATAATCACTGCCAGAGAACCAGGAGAGAGAGAGAGAAAGAGAGAACTGGGTTCCGAGACCCAGCGCTAGGGGAAATGATGGAATATCAATATGGCAGAATGAGACTTCCACATACTGGCATGAACACCGGGCTTTTTCCCCTTACTCACTCTAATGGACTGCTCCCACTCAACACTCCATCTTCCTGAGGAGAGCCGGCTCGCACCACTAGCTCACAAGGAAAGCTCTAGAAATGGGAAAGATTAAACGTGTATGTTTAGCCTATCCACCGCTGTGTCAAAGTATAGAACAATAGGAAGAATTCCTGGGGAAATTGCTTTTTTCATTTGAGAGCAGAATTTGGTATTTGAACAATCCTCTGAGAACTGTTTCACCACGACATAACCGCTGCCCTCGATGTGCTCCACCTACAGAAATGTTCTTTTGTATGAGATGCTTGTTTGGAGACCTCACAGATTTTGGTCTGTTGACTCATCGTGATGAATGTGAAAATCGCCTTTTTTTCCCAGAGTTTGTTATTGATTTCCAATGATTATTGAAAACAGTGCTCTGCCGGGGCGTATTTTTCTGATGTGACTCAGCATTGTTGAAATTATCTCAGCATTGTTTCCCATATTCTTTGAATACCTATAAACACATAGCGCTCTGCAGCATTTAGCGTTGTAGCAATTTGAAACGTCAATGTCAGGAACACTAACCTACAGTGGTCGTGTACGTAAGCATGACCCTCCCAGGTTGAGGGTAGTGTGTGTGATGGGGGAGTAGCAGCTATCAGGGACACTTGGCGATGGCGTGTAATTGGAAATTGAAAATGGAGAGGTCATTCAAAGTACATAGAGATATTTTTTGGGACATTCAAATGTCCATATTCATAGCTGTTAGAACTACAGGAGTAAGTGAGCATTTCAAAGTAAATAGGCAATGCCCCAGCAATTTCTAAGATGGTTCCAGGGCATTAACGTCCTCCAAAACACAAAATAAATAAAAAATCCAGAGTGGAATACACTTTCAGAGAGGTGTTGGGATGGTGTGATCCCATATGTAAAATGTTAGTTGTGATTTTGATGTGAGCTAGTGAAGGTAGCCATCAGCAGTGATCCCAGAGGAGCGAAACAAACACTGACAGTCTCCATAAAAGTATCTATGGAAGCATATGATTATATTATAGACATATTGGCAGATGTGTTCTCTGAAGGTGTTTCTGAGGTGTGCTGCCACTTCTGTTCATATTGGTTCATAGAGCGTAACACACACCTGTACCGCTGTAAGATATTCCTCTCAACTTTTGGGGGAAGAGGGGGAAATCCTGAGCTGTCATGCTGAAATATGGGTGGTGGGGTAAACACACGCTCTCAGAGCCAAGCCATCATTCATATTAATTATTCATTATTCTGACACCTGGCCTATTCCTGCCAGTCCAACCCTCTCTTACCTGTGTTAACTCTGTCTCTTCTTCCACCAAACCCAGGCGGTGTAAATAAAGCTGACAGGTGACTCCTGTTAGAGAAGCTTGTGTGTGTGTGTGTGTGTGTGATAGAGAAGGCAGGGTGCATCAGTGAGTGGGAGGCCACGTTTTACATGGCTGCCATACGCTTGGCAACAGTGGATACCTTGTATTTCTTTCCCAAACTGACACGGGTCCTAAATGTTGATAGACATCTGGCAGCACACGAGGGTTGACACGTTATTTTCAAAGGTGCAAATGACTCTTTTTCTCTTGCTTAACCCAACACAATGCCAGCCGGGTGATGACAAGCGCCGCTTGCTAACAACAGGCCTCGAGAGATGCAATATTTCATAGAACATGACATTTCTGAGGTCAAATAAATAAATAAATAAATAAATAAATAAATAAAAGAAATGCACAACTTCTGGTGTTGAATTGTTTTGCCATTAAAATGCTGCGGCTCCTGTCGCAGGTTCAGTGTGGGACATGAACAGGGGCATTGCACAGACCAAGGAGCAAGGAGATTTATTACAAAGTTAATATATAAACAACAAATTCTGCATTTCTTTAAGGTTTACATGTACATTTTAAGGAACAAAAATGCTTTATATTTTATATTATACTACACCTTATACACATTACTGAAGCAATAACACATGGAAGAGAGTGATATAATGTGAGATTAGTACACCAGTGCCATAGCTCACAAAATAACATGCCCCTGGAGCGCATTATTGCGATTATACCACAGTTTACCACAGAGCTGCTGTCTGCATCAGGACAGTGCCAGAGCCAGAGACAAATAGAGTCAGGAAAGAGTCATGGTTAATCCGCTGTTGACGCCCTGCTGAGCTGGTGAACAAGAGCAGTAGAGAAAAGTCAAAGAATGAGGCTAGATTCCCGCTGACCACAGCCCAGCCCCAGGACGCACACAGACAGAGCTTTTTGCTGTTTCTTAAATTTCTTTGTGATTTTCTTTTGTTTTCAGCTGTGCTGTAACATTTAGTCTTTGTGCTCTTTCTTGAGCTTCATTAACACGACATGTCCACGAACATCATCATGGAAGTGTTCATGAAATAAATCCTAATTCTTTTTTTTCAACTGACATTGAAACTGTTTTGGTCCTGGAACCTATGTGTGATGATATTACACTACAATTTACATATAATGCTACATAAGAGTCATAAAAACATAGCCTTTAACTTACAGCTGGTCAGTGATCCCTTCGGAGAATGTGTGATGGCCTTTTAAAGGTGCACTTTATAAACTGATTTCACTTTCTAAATTATACTAATTAAATGAAAAAGTGAAAAACTATGAAAGCTTTGATTTAAGCAATGATATCAACAGTATAGTTTACTTGCTTGGCCCCTGGAGTTCAACTTGACTAATGCACTAGTGCACAGGTCAGGGTTCAGGACGTGCACCCTCTGGTGTTTAGATAGCTGTATTACAATAACAGACCAGCACTCTGGTAAATCCACCTAGTGCACCTTTAACCTTGTTTACATCTGTCAGGTCCATGCTGTAAAACGAACATAAAATGAGCAACACAAGCTGTCGGCTTGATACTGTGATCCCTATCTCTATTTCCAACAAACCCAACATTTCTTTTATTGTTGAATGCCATGTCCAGCATCTGAGCACTGGTAACCGAAAGAGCTTGTGATTCTGTCAGGAACAATAACTGGTTCCTCACTCCAGAGAATTGAGCTTTATTTTTATGAGGCCTGTGCACTGCTTTTGTGTCATGATTAAAATGCTGCGTGCACTCTTCCTGACTGTGAAATCCTGAAAAAGGGTTAATTACAGCGTGTTTACTGATCCCCTTTTAAAGAGACACTTTAAATGCTACAGTCGGTATAATGGAGATATAGGAAAGACACCACCACCCACTGAGATCAAGCACCAAGGCTGCAGCCGCACACACCCAGCCGGCTTTGTGACTCTGTTTATACGCGTGCTTTCTGACGCCGGGCTTGAAGCCTGTATTAATATTCGGCTGTCCCTCCCCTCTCGGTGGGCACCTGAAGAGAGAGCCCTCCTGGCAGGCAGATTATTTAAAGACTGATTGAGACGCCAACGTCAGCCGGATTGCCAACGCCGAGGCAATCAGCAGAAGATAAGGATGCTGTACCTGTAGTGGCGTTCTCAGCCCGCCTTGTCGAGAGAAGCCCCCCTGCTCAGGCTGATAACAGACCACTTTTAATGGCCACTGAAAAAGCAGCCAGTGGACGGACACTAAACATTTCCGGCAGGTTATCCCTATCCCTGCTCCTGCTGGAGGAGAAAGTAAGAGCGCAGGAGAAAACGCCGCTCCGCTATCTATTTCAATTCAGCACAGCTTTCAGGAGCTACAGCAGAAGTGTGGGCTACATGATATGCAGGTGCGCGCTGTATGCTCTCCAGTAAGCCACTAAAATGCATGTGTATCCATCTGAAAATTCATAATAAAATGTACAAGGCTTAGGACTATCGATGCACTCCTGAGCCAGAGACCACCAGAGAAATTATTTATTAATTTCTCATCAGCACAGCCATTAAGTACAAGATATTAATTTCTTAGGAGGTATTTCTTAGTAGACATATGGAAATATCTGGACAAGATATAATGGGAATGGAACACTAACAACCTTCAGAGCTGCACAATTCCAGCAGACAACTCACCATGCTGGGTCTGAAAGGATGTGCAGCTGTCAAGAAGACATGCCCAGAGCCCAGAGTTTGGGATTACGTGGTGTCTGTGAACAAAGTTCCCTCCCTCCCTAATCCCTTGCTAGTGTTGCACTATATAGTGAGGCACATTTTAGTTCACTAAGTAGTGCTAGAAACACAATGAATTTGGACACTTCCACTGTCTGCTGCAATGCATTTTGGTCCACATTCAGCTGGTGTAGTGAACTACTGTGTTTACTTATAAATTGCAAGTGCATTTGGGAGACTGTAGTGCCCTCAAAATCACACTCGAAATGTTCTTTTATGAATGAGGTCAGCATTTCTGTGCCTCAATGGGGAAGCTAGTGGCCATTCAGCTAGTGGGCTACTTCACTGTTACATACACACTGTTACATACACACTTATATAACAAAAAACACACACACTTCTGAATTGTGCCGATTACAGTCATCATTTTTAGATGCCATGGAGCCATTGGAGAGACTTAGAAAAGCCTGTTTATTTATTGTTGAAGTGAACACACATTTATGCACGGACATACACACACGTTTTGGTAAAACTACACATAACCGTAACCTCAGTAGCCAAAATAAACGATTCCACTCCATTTTTTTTTTGGTAAAATTTAGCATTAAAAGGGCCAAAATGCCCTCACAAATACAATAAAATGTGAGACATTTCCTATCCTACATGGGCATCTGGTCCTCAGAAATATATAAACACACACACACACACACACACACACACACACACACATATATACACACAAGCCCTCTCCCACATTCTCCCAGTAAAGCTCTTCACACTATAGGTAGGCCCTTCACGTGTCTCCTCTTCTGGCACATTACAATTAGCCAGGGATTCTCCTTCAGGGCAAAAATGTGTTGCTGTCAGATACGTGGGATCCATTTCACTCGAATGGAATTATTGCAGAGGGAGGGGGGTGGTAGTGGTGGTGTTCTGGTGGGGGGGGGGGTTGGTGTTCGCTCTCCATGCCCTCGTCTGGAACAGATTAAGGGCGCTCGCTCTCTCACCCACAAGACACTCTCTCACCTTTGGCACCTTCTTCTGGAACCCGCCTAAGCCACAACCCACCGCCCCCACCACCACCACCCTACTTGTCTTCCTCCACCAACTCCTTCTGCCAGCAATAACGTGCCCCATTTGTTTGTTTTCCCTCCACCACCACCACTCCACCTCCCCACACACTCTCTCTTTGGAGCCAATCGATTGGCTGCGAGGGGGTCAGCTGTGTTTGAGTGATTGTTCAAATGTTCAGGGCCAGCGACTCCATCAAAGGGGCCAATAAAGCCTCCTCCTCATTGACCCCCCCACCTCCACCACCCAACCACAACCCTGGTCTGTGGTAGCCCCCAGTTTGCCGTGTCACATGTCTTGCCAATGTTGTTGGCTCGCATGCGAGATTCTACATCTGGCCTCCGCTTGCCAAGAGGGAATCCGTCACATTTCTGCCACCTTTTTTCTATCCCTTTCTATCCCTCTTTTTCAACCCTCTCCTTTCATTCCCTACTGTCTTTTCTTTCAGCCCACCCCCCACCTCTCCCTCCCCGCCCTTTTTGGCGATACATGGTTTTGACATCAAAGTGGCAGAGAATATTAATCCTGGCCTGAACTATCCGCTCAGAGCACAGGGATCAAGCCAGGGCTAAGATCACACTTTGTTCTCTCTAAGAAAGAGAGGAGGCACGGGGGGAGAGAAGAGAGGAGAATGGCAGGAAAGAAAAAAAAGGTGGGGGAGTGAGAGAGAAAGATCAGCGGCGTAACTGAAGATGATGCTTCACACATATGAAGAAATCTGTTTTATTTGAATGCTTACCCACATCACGGTGAAGGGCTTCATCTTCATCTTCGGTCCATATGAACGTGCGCTCCTTGTGCAGCTGAACTGGAACCTATGCTGATTTCACACGTCCTCATGCTAACCGCTAGCTGCGCCGTCCTCAGGCTAATGAAGAGAAAAAGAGAGTTAAGGAGAGGTTAGGTGAAGATGTGGATGTGTCACTCAACAAACTGTGCTCATTTCTACGGCAGATCGGCTGGAATGCCCAAAATGACAGAAATTCCTTGTAAAATAACAGTAAACTTGTTCAAAATTACGTGTAAATATAATAAGCAAGATTAACGCCAAAAGGGATTTTGTTTAAGCTAATGTATTACTTGGGTAAAATAATACATACATAATAATTAGTAATAATTATGCACACAATACAAACTTGGCTACTTATACAAAATTATCAACCTAGAATAACGGCTAACTGTCAAATACACATGCTTGTGTCGCATTTTTAGTGGCACAAAACATGCAATTTACAATATATCTTAATTAATGCCCAAGACAAACCCTAACCATAAACTTAGCCCCAATTTTATAACTAGACCTGACCCAAATAAATGAGTAAATAAATGAGTTTTTAATTTTCTGTTAACAGTTTTTATTGTAGGTATATTTAGTAGTTTTTAATAGCCATTGTTTCCATAATGCATCGTAACAACTGCAAACACAACACAGAAGACATGGAGACGACGCATTGCAACACGTTTGGTCATGTGTGTTTCTGTCGATTACTTACACACTTTACACTAAACATGTTCTGTAGACAAAAACACAGGCGTTCAGGGACACAATGAAGTGAAGGTATAAGAATAACAGGTGGGACTCTCTATGACCCAGTGACTGTTTCTCTTTAGCATTATGCTAACCCACTAGCCCAGCCTGAACCACAGCTGTAATTATCCAAACAAACAGAGGCTAGCGAAGCTAAACACAATTAGTGAGCTGCTGAACGAGTGGCGAGTAAAAGGAGACTCCGGTTTATACGCTGTGGAGCCAGGGACCGCGGAGGGAATGAAAAGAAAACAGTTCAGAAGGCGACAAGCAAGTCCTCTGACCAAATATCACAACGGGTCAACAAGAATATATAAGAAGACTGAGCAAAGAAACCTGACGTTCTAGATTCTCATCCCAGTCGGGTTTGTGTTTGTTGGCCATAGCTGAGTGTACTAGTGCTGATAGCAATGGTGTGTATACATTTTGTCATTCACCGATCATCTGTTTGCAGCTCTGACATTTCTTTCTCCATGATGTCAGTGAGTTAAACACTTTCTCACACACACACACACACACACACACACACACACACACACACACACACACACACACACACGTACACCCACCCACCCACACACACAGGGACTTCAGCAGAGATCCTAGAGGTGAGGGAGTGTGTGTGTGTGGGTCTGTGCATGTGCTGAATGTTTAACAGCGTTCCATACACTGAAACTGTCCAGATTCCCAGTGACCTCAACCCAACGAAAACAGACAGCCAAGGCAAAGTAAATCACAGCCGGACCAGCCATGTGATGACAAAGTAAGACCCCCACCATGTGGACAATTACACTAACACACACTGTCACTACTTCTCAGGGGGTCTTCACAGTGAAGGAGAGGAGCTTTTATTGTTCAGTTGTTACAGTTATAATGGACTGATTAATGCTCCGCCCACAAAATGTGTTATTTCAGTAACTGTTTACACTGTATCTATGTTAGGAGACCACCATCTAGACATGTTGGTGTAGTTGGTCCCTCGCTGCTGCAATAATAGCTTGTGGTTTTCTAGGAAGGATTTCCACTGGACATCAAAACATTGCTGTGAAGATTTGATGGCACTGAACATCACAAACATGAACTGGATCAGGGGCAAATTTTGAAAGATGAGTTCTGGAGCACAAATGCCATTTCAGTTCCTCCTAAAAGTATCCACAAGATCCACTCCTCCACAGTCCGGTACTGGGGTGTATAAAGCTTTGCACTGGATATGATGACATTACGCTCATGTGCAGCTGATCCAGAGCCTGCTGTGGTTCTGTAAATTATATTTTTATAGTAGTGTGAAGAGACCATTAGTGACTGTTGTTGACACATCCAGGTTTCTTGGGGAAGGAAAAAAGAAAACAAAAACTGAAAACTAATACAAATTCTGAATGATACAATGTAAATGTTATTCCTTTGTATGAGGGGCATTTGCATGAGCGAAAATATTTATATTTTTCATTTAAAATCGAGTCATCGTGAGAGGTAGTGTCGCTGGATGTGAGGAGTTTGGTGTGTTCTCCCTGTGTCCGAGTGGGTTTCCTCTGGGTGCTCTGGCTTCTTCCTAAAAACACACGTTGGTAGGTGGATTGGCGACTCAGAAGTGTGAGTGAATGAGTGAGTGTGTGAGTGAATGTGTGTCACCCTGTGAAGCACAGGGTGTGTTCCTTCCTTGCGCCCAGTGATTCTGGGTAGGCTCCGGACCCACCGTGACCCTGAACTGGATAAGGGTTACTGACAATTGCACTTAAATTCTACACATTCTAAAAATGAGCTGATCGTTTATTGCTATCCTCAGAAAATCCCTTTCCACTGAGATCTTTCTTCAAATTTGGGAACAGGTAAAAGAACTCGGGCCTAAATCTAGGCTGAAGCTTAGAGAACTAATGTCTTGCCATCTACCATTATTCATTTGCTCAGTTTTCATCAGCACACTTGTGTTACTCAGAACAGTTAAGTTTTCAAAGCTACTGCAACAATGTTGATGATCAAAGCAAGATGATATAATATTGGTCCAGATTTCCGACACCAGCTCCTCCAGTGTGTGAGGACTGGAGCTGACTCCCTCAGCTGCTCAGAGTAATGCCCACAGCTCGGGAAAGCTGCCTCCGCTTCCTCTTGGACGGGCTGAGAAGTAGCAGACATCAGAATCAGCACTTCTGAAGTCCACATTCACACTACATTTCCCACACTCCCACACTGGGGCCGGCTAATTAATTTCAGCTGATGGTCAGTAGATGATAAATATAGCTAAGATTGATGAATAGCAGGAATTAGCATGGACAAAGTGGGGCTGTGTGTTAAAATATGGAGGTTTTATTCCACTGTTAATTATAACAGCAGGGGTCCTAACTATCTGTCCATTACACTGTTACATAACAGAGTCCTGCAGCCTGATCTGGTTTTATAACACCACTGCTTTTAAGATTCCTCATACAGCAAGTGTATTTATCAGGGGTCCGTCTCCCTATGCTGCAGTCACAGAAAGACTGTCTATATCCTGGAACATTTCGGTGAGGATTAGATGGCATTCAGCCATGAGAGCATCACTGAGGTCCAGGATCAATGTTGGATAAATAGTTGTGTGTCACAACAGCCAATCCAAATCATTCCAAATGTATTGCCTTAGGGGTTTATACTCCTCCAGCTGACGCTTGAAATTAGGCATGGTGACCTTATCCCAGTGAATTTCAAGCTTCCTACACTGGTTTTACATGCTGTGTGTGTGTGCACAACTGAACGTCTGAGTCCACACTGCTGCACTTTACAGCCGTAGCATTCACTAATTACAGGAGGGTCCACAGAGGAGTGTGTGCCATTCCAGTGGTACGTGCTGAAGCCCTGAGTCTTGATCTGACCTTAACGGTAGCTGACAAAAGAAAGGGTTTTCGATGCGGATGGACACACATGTCCTTTAAAGCTTATACCCAAGTTCATAAGGAATATGTCATTTACGAGCATGTAGGCCCCATCTCGGAGGGGATATCACAGAAGCCCCCTATGTCACATCCAAACTCCGACAAATGCACGGTTTTATCATTGGCCACTGATGGCTATTCCAGCAGCGTCTGGAAGGCCTGACTGTGCATAGCTTACAGACGGTCACCCCAATCATAAAGACACGGTCCAGAGCAGTGGGCTGTGTGTGTGAGTGTGTGTGTGACTGTGTGAGGATGGAAGAGCTTAGGTCAGAGCATCCCGGTCAAGGCCAAATGAGCTGGATCTTACACAGATGCGTGCATGTGCTTGCACACACACATACACACAGCCTTAGAAACTAGAGGTCAAACCCCATTTGTGTATTTTTTTTTCCAAAGAAATTCCTACAGCAGTAATGCCCTTTGCTGGCTGTTATTCTGCACAACCCTCAGAGTCAGGTGCCAAAAGCTCTGCAGTAAAAATGACTCTCAAATCCAGCAATTAACACACTGTTAAACTCATGTTTACATATGGTCAGATGCAAAATTTGGCCAGTCTTGGTCTAGTGACGTGTTTTGTTTGTTTTCTAAATACAGATATGTTGATACATCCAAAATGGAAACTGTGCAGTCGACTCTGGTCACCTCTCTCCCTTAAAAGCTCATCTCTTTTCAATAAAAATGGCGTATTTAGAAGTGATTTGATTCTTTCGCCTTGGTTCAGTTTGCATGGAACTATGTTTATGCAATTTGCCCCTGCTCCACTCATAGCTCAACTGCCCTGCACTGCAAGCTGACATAATGTGTCCTTAGGTTTATGATGTCAGAAACCCTGACTGTCTGAATACGAGCATTTGAGACTGTTTTTGTAACACTATAGTTTCAAAAACAAAACTGCTCAGAGGGTGCTGACTGTTTTGAGTGACAACACACACAAATATTAAAAAGGTTAAACACATTTTTGTTTTTTATTTTTGTTTCTCTCTATTATTTTGCTTTATTGTGTTTTAAAAGTATTAGTCAAATTGTGCAATGTATAATTGTAATCCAAAATTCAAATATTCACAGACTATTTTTTAACTGTTGTATAGTATTTAAAATGACAATTGCCATTTAATAATAAAAAATAAACTCATTCACAAATGCTAACATCAAACTGTTTATTTTTAATTGGTCTAAACTAAAACTCACACATACTTTTAGATCCAGCATTATCCCAAGGAACAGTACAAATCGATGCACATGTTTTACAGCAGTTTCCTTGATGGAACTCAAAGAATTCTGTTAGAAATGAAACCTTCTCACACCATTTTCAAACTAATTCATTTTTAAGCCATTTTGTGTTGAATGAAATGATGATAATCACTTTGAATACTACACAACTTTTACCTTAAAATGGCATTGGGGTGAGAGAAAGTGTGAATTATGGATTACAGATTTACACAAAGAAATATTTTAAAACTTAGTTGTACACCTGAGATGTGCATATTTCCTCCTCCTCTAAAGTTATCAGTGCAGAGATGCGGATGCCGGTAGTGAATCAGCTCACTGTGGTTTGTCGTTCTCAGACAGGGCTGTTACGGAAAAGGCCCATTTCTGTCGAAGCGCTCGACAGACGTACGTAAACATTAGACCGACATGTGGTGCACTTTATGAAGAATGGCATCATGGGATTTAAAGGAAAGTTATAAAATGGTGTGCACATAGTGAGCATCTTATAATGTAGTTGAGTGCTGTAAATTTCAGCTCCAGGATGAGTTATGGACTGGGCTCAAGAGTGCACGGTTAATATGGACGTATCAAATGCATGGAAATACACTCCTACTGCGAAATGGGACACAACAGGAAATAGCTTAATGTTTTTGGGGTTTTTTTTTCCTGGGCGAGAGGGGCCTATAACTGTCACTTTAGTTTAGAAGCGCCAGGCACAAAGGTCCAACGTCTGCTCAAGACAAGCCCAGTCCTGAGACCCTGGGGTTTGCGTGTCTTGAATTTTACAATTAAAGAGGTCAAACCATTTTAAACAGGTGGTTGGTCCAGCCTCGTCTCACGGAGAAATCGTAAATATTTTATTTTAAATAAATGGATTTGTTAATTGTGTACAAATTATAGGTGAATTTCAGGAACCCAGCATGAAATTCAAGGCTTAAAACTTAATAAAAACTTAACCCTAACGCTAATCCCTAAACCTGATCATAAACCCAAGCCTAACACTAAACTAAACCAGAAACTCAAAAGGTTAGTGGGGACTTTTATTGTTTGTTTGTGTTTGGTTGTGTTTGTAATGCTACCTTTAGATCTTCTTTGGGTACATAATCACAAGTTTGAGTGAGAAACAGCACCCCCAGTGGATTGGAGCTTGTTTAGTGATCATAAAATAATTATGAATTCTGACAATGATGTAGTAGGCAAGGCCTTGAGATGTTTACATTTAGATGTGATAACAGACTGCGTGTTCAGTAACATAACAGCAATCAATATGAAAAATCTGAATTGTAAATTAAAATTTACTATTTAATAACACTATTGATATCCACACTCTATTCTAGACAATGAGCTCAAACTATTTCTACTCTTCTTCAAATCTACTGGCACATGATCACGTATCACTATAAAACTGAACCAGAGCTTTCTATTATTGAAGCCTGACGGAAAAGGCTGCTTTTATTGTTGGATACACAGTGATATATATTTTTTTCACTCAGAAAACACAGATCAGTTTGGTTACATGCTTGTGCTCTTATTTTACTTAATTCCTTACAGTGTTTTCCTGCAATACGAACCGAGTCAAAGTCTGAGTTACAGCTTTTTTGATATCACAATAAATACAACAGTGGCACTGAAAAATCATGTTTACCAGGGAACAGCAGATTAAAAAAGGGGTATATCGCCACCCTTCATGGATACACTCCTTGTGACATGTGCTCAGTGTGAAAAATCACCCTTAACCCTAAAACTAATCTTAAGTTCCAAAAGGTCAAAAGCAGCAGGCTTTTCTTTCTCCAGCAGAGTTAGTATAACTTTCTCCCACAACAGTTTACAGCGCTCGTAACCGACTGGATGTGTGGATTTACTGTAGCAGAGCTACCGGGGAACAGTGATACAAGTATACCAGTGTTATAAACATCTGTGCTGCTACTTTTGTTAAATTTGTAATCATTTCTTTTGTTGGAAGGGGTTAACCGCATAAAGTCCTTCAAACTATCCATTGGTTTAAAGTGTTTTCTGTTGTAATGAATGTCTTGTATTTGAAGTGACACTGCAGCATTTTTTACGACTTAAAAGTGATGGTGGATATATTTATAAAATATTATATGGTTTTATAGGAGGTTATAGACTTGGCAAATTAATTTATTAGTAGTTTAAAGGTACAAACAGAAGTTGTGTGAATTCTTGGCATTTTTTCTGTGGCTTGTATATAGTTCTTGTATATATATCAATACCAGGATCATATTGTATTCACTGAATTTAAGAAATGTATTGTAATATAAATTTTGCCCATCTCTAGAAAAAGGTTCTAAAGGTTCAGTATAAAAACTGCAACACAAATGAAACCCAAAAATATTAGCGTCTAAACTACCATCTCACACACGGTGAAATAAGAACTCTCTGTCCTTTTCTTGTGGGCAGCCAAATATGGAAAATTTTGGACAACATTTTGATATTGCACTGCTTTTTATGTCAAGTGCAGAGACCTTAGGATTGCCCCGCCTCTTAGTCTGATTCTCTCCAATCACAGCGTTGGTGAAAATGTGAACAGAGGAGAGATAAAAAATAAGCAAACATGGCTATAGCTCCTCACTCCTGGGCTCTCGCCCTGAAACCAGATGTAGCTCATTCTCATTTAAAGGAACTGGTCATTCTGAACAGGGCTGTTTAGACAGGCAGAGGAAATTGCAGTACTGTTTGATCCTTGTGGTGTTTTCAGCAAAGCATGTCATAGACGTTTCGTTAAGACCCCATAACTGTGTTCACTTGTGGAGGAAGCGTAGAATATGTTTCCTGTAATCAGTTAAAACTCTGCCAGGTTTAAGTTATATCACTGAACATGTGACTTATGATTAACTCGAGTCCTCAAATCTGTAGTGTGTTCTTTTAGACTTTCCAGAATTTTCCCTCTCTTCTTTTTGGGCTAAAATGACATTTACAGGCTATTATTCCTACAGCTGGTGCATAGACTTTCTCTCTCACTGTTCTCCTCTCCCTCACTTCATCTCTCCATCTATAAAAGTCAAAGAGAGTCGGTCTCGGTCGTCCTCAGTGAGTGGAGGAGAGGAGAGTGAGGGAAAGAGGGCAAAGAGAGCAAAGCATGAGAGGAGGAGAGGCCACAGGAAGCTCATAAACCCACAGCTCTGGGGTCAGTGCTCACGCATCCAAAGCACTAAGAGGAACCATAAAAACTCAGCAGCAGGCATCACTCGTTAGCTCAGCCAGATAAACTCCAGCACCGACCTCTGAAACTCTCCGGACACCCAGCACTCCAGCTGAGCCTCACACAGCAGCCAGAGAACAAGCAGGAAACATCAATAACATCAGCACCATCCACAGACAACACACAGTCGCACAGTATGTGTGGACAACCACAAACATCCACCAGGGCAAATCCAGGGTCGTGATTACTATTGTATGACTATATTATAAACATGTTATTAATTACACAATTACATAATGAGTGAGCTGAAAAAAATATTTACATATCCCAGCTGTAGGTTGGAGATCTCTGACCTGAGGGGTGCAATGTTGCTCCAAAAGGACAAACATTGGACAGAAAATAAAAACATGAAAAAATACATTTATCAAGTTTACATCATAAAATCATATCTATTATAGTTATGTAATAATCATATATTTATTTCCAACCCAAATATGAGCCACCTATACCTTTATACTTCATTTTTAAGGAACATCAATTAGTCCCTGGGCAAGTCTCCTAATGATGAATTGGCTTGGCTTTCTAACAATATTGTAATAATAATTACAATAATAAATATTTATTGTATTCTACATTTTTATATTCGCTAAAGGCACCAAATCCAAACCTCTGCACAGCAGTGTAGATAAAGCCTAAGTACAAACTGCCACAGACACACAGTATATGAACATCATGTGGAGCTGTGAGCAGTGGTATGTTGCCTGGATCATCAAGGCCAAAGGCTTCTTCCCAGCTGGCCCGTGTCCTGTAGATGTGTGAGAGGTTAAATAGAACCTCCTGACCAGAGGAGGATGAGAACAGGAAGAACAGACCACCTGGCAGCCTCAGAGAGAGCCACTGCAAAGGCCGCAGCCTTACGCTGGGCCCATGCAGGCCCCCACAGGCGCATAAATAACCTGGACGGGGCCGTTCATCATCACTTATTGGTGTATGTACATGCTGTGGGTTTGTGGGAACATGATTGGTCGGTGCATTCATCAATCTGATAGGAATCGGTCCCATATAAGGCCGTATAAATCATTAGTCTGGCTAGGGCCGAAGCCTCATGGCGCAGATAGTGATTATTGATGGTTTAATCCAACCCACGCATGTTTGCATTCAGGGCGAACTGTCTCAAAAGCCTTTTTATTACTGTCTTCCATCTATCTGCCTTTTAATATCACTATTAGGGCTATTTCCATAAAGAGTGTGTTTATTATCACTTTGTAATATAATAATAAGAAACTCTGCTTTGATCTGGGGCTTATGATTAACTATTCATTTCATGATACAAACAAATGCCAAAGCAAAACAATGCAAAGGGTGAAATGAGGAGATGTAAAAATTAATCAAGATGAGTTGATCCCCAAATGGATTCAGGAAATATAACCCTTTAAAAAATATTTTTAAAAAGGACATTTTCAAGAGAAAGAAGGGATGGAGCTATCTAGATATTCATCTCTTCTTCATAATGAGCTCTGGCATTCTGCAGGTTCTTCTCTCAAGCGCCTTTCCACCCTCCTCCATGCTGTATTGTCTCCTTCTGCTTTTCTTGGGTGAAGTTTTAGCAGGAAGCTTTTCTCAAAAAAAAAAAAAAAAAGAAAAAAAAAAGAAAAAAAAAAGGCCCTGAGGGTAAATAGTCTTCTCAAAAAAAGTAAACAGTTGCACTGACCTTGCCAAGAGAGCCCTGCTGCTGACAAGCCATGCCGTTTTAAAACTCGGTCTAGTAGGGGTCATGGTTATTACTATAAGCATTTTTTTCCCCCAACCCACTGACAAAAAACTGCGCATTTAGAAAAGCGAGCGTGCCAAAAACGGTGTAATTAATGAAGCTTTCCACTGAGAAAATAAGATCTGCCGTGTTTAACCAAGACGCCCCAAAACAAGTTTCGCTGAAAAGACAGCGAGATGATGGAAACGGCCGGGGGAGAGCAGAGGGGTGAAGAATTCCTCACCAGTTTATTTAAGGGCCGGATGTGAGTCAGTTTAAAGGCATGTGTTTTTGGTTTAACACTGGGGTCGGAGGTCAGCGCTCCTTGGCTCGGAGTGAGCTTGGTCAGTTCTTCAGACGTGCAATGTGATAAGCCTCCAAATACCTCCCAGTGACTCCCTTGTGTGACAAAATGCACCCCCCCTCGACCCCAAACACTCAAACACACACAGTGAGGAGAGATGCAACCCTTTGGGAATAGTTACTAGCCAGTCCAGGGCCTGCAGCATCTCCTCTGACCTTTCCAGTCACTGAATCCAAGGGTTAGAGCCACTTCAGGGACACTGCAGCATGAAAAACAATACCTGGGTTTTTAACTGAGCTCTGCACTCAACATAATCAAGCAAGGAGGTCGCTACTCTTACAAACTGAAAATATGTCCACGTTTGGATTAGTTTATCCTATTGCTTCTAATTCAGGACCAATACAACCTGCAGCTGGCTAGAGGTTACAACCTACTCCTGAAGTTAAAGAATAACGTTTCTTAACAACCAGCATTCATCTGGATGAGGTGACAGCGTCCAGTCCACACCATTACCCTCACCACACGAGCCAGAGGTAGACAGGACGCAAAAGGGAATTGCCTGATGGGTCTGAGGAGGCCTGAAGTGACCAGAGTGGTACAGTTAGATCTCTGCTCTGTGTTAGGAAATGCCCCAAGAGCAGTTTGATTCAGTACAGTGTCCCTGTCACTGCATTTGGGCACTGGGTTCTACACAGACCACAGGGATAGCACCACTATTGGCCCAGATTTAACCCACGGAATCTTTCCTACTCTCCCACCCCAGTTGCGGCCAGGCTTTAGAGGATCTGCATGATCTGCTGTTCAGGTGCTGTGGCTGCTGACAAACACAACACCTTATTTAAAGATAGTAAATGGAAGAGAGAAATGTCTGCAAGTTTGAGAACCACTCAGCTGCGCAAAATAAGCTATCAGAAGTGAGAAAAAGATCCACTCTTAGCCTTTCAAATTCTTCCTCTAAAAAGCATCCCTTAGGTAGGATTTGCTCTAATGGAGATGTAATTTCCTGCAGCAGTTCAGATCTTAGAAGGCGATGTTGATGAAGAACACCGAAGGGCGGCTCCCTCTGCAGAGATTAAACTTCAAAAGTTCTGCTGATGTTAAAAATATGCCTGTCCTTATGTTGCAGAATGCAAAATATATTTTGAACTAGCACTGGTCAAAATTACTTAACCCTTGTAAGCCCTGGTTATCTCGACAATTACAGAAGGCTGGTGATACTTCATCCTAGACAATGGCTCAATAAGGGGACACATTCTGAGCAAAGTGCAGATTCTAAGTGAATCCACTCATACAACTAGACTAGAATGGACGATTAGTTTTGGATCACAATCTTTGGGATTTCAAACACCTCTCAAATTCTTGGATGGTACATTCCAGCGAACACATTTCTATCACGTCACAGTCCAAAACTAGGTGGATTGTACTAGGGCTGGGTCAAATGACCAAAAAACTCATGTCTCGATACGCCTAAATGAAATGGCGATATTATGAAAACCACAACAAAATAAAACGTCAAAGTATTAGTGTTTATTTTCAACACCAGAAAGAACATGCTGCATTATCCAACTGTAATTATCAACTGTATGTCTAAGAAATAGTGTCCAGATCAAAACTAGCCTTTAAATATTGAATATCTGCCGATACTGAGTCCCAATCTGGTACTAAGGTTTTCCTAGATAGTACTGTTACACAGCGCACACTGTAAAGTCACATCAAGAAACAAACGGCCTGCATCCAAGCTGCTGCACAATTGTTTTTATAACAAAGTAAACAAATGGTGTCTGTACAAACAGTTATTAAATATACATCATTTAATATTATTTTTAATCTTGTCTAATGTGAGTTTTATGTATGAAGAACTGTTTGAGTCTAAAAGTCAGTCAGTTTTATTGCCATCACAGAAGTGTTGAGGGCAAAAAATTAAATGCAGATTCTTTGAGAAACGGCACTAAAACAAGATTTTTATATATTATTATTATTATGTTTTAGCACTGACCTGTTCCTCTCAGCACAGCCACAAAACCAACAAACCCCCTGTAGGCGAGACTGTGACTCCATTGGCTGCAGCACTAAATGATGACAGCTAAGTCTGGCTGCTGATTGGCTAAATAAAAGTGATGACCAATGAGAAAGGCTATCTCTGTTTTGGAGCCATGGAGTATCTGCCCCTCCTCCGGCTGAGGGAGAGCAGCATGTTTCAAACAAATCATGGTATTAACAGCACTCTTTTTTTGGAAGTAAAGCTTTGCCACTGGTTTCATATTTTGACTCACTCAGTTATCAGAGGTAGATCTGAATGTGCACGAGAAATGTGCTATGACTGCTCCAGTGCCATACATGAACAATGGCAGGGCAGCGTGATGTGTGTGTGTGTGTGTGTGTGTAGTGGTTTGTGTGTGCATGTGCCTGTGTATGTCGATGCACAATTATACATTTGTCAGAATTTGTAAAGTTTATGGGCAGTAAGCGTTTAGAAAGAAATAAAAACCGAGAAGAGGTCAATTTAATATCAGTTATGTGCTTTAATAGGCTACAGGGGCAGGTGCTCACAGCGGCTCTCCGCGGTTGTAGCAGTAGGTGAAGTAGAGGCGGCACTGTGTTAAACCTTGTTTTAGGGCTGTAATGATGCAAAGAACAGCCACATTTTCTTCAGCCGAGTGTTTTCTTCTATTTTGTTTTCACATGTACAGAATTCTCAGTTAGTTTTTCTCTATTTTTGCCTCTGGATTTAGTCCTTCTGGGCTCCAGAGCATGTCTCAGGCTTGGTCTTGGCTTGTTTTTCTTGTTTTTGCTTTGCCCTTTTTATAATAAAATCCAAATTGCTCACGTCTGTCTCTAGCCTTTGCTTACGTCAAGTAAGCAGCTGACACTGGGCTTTCTTTACATGGATTTCTCAGAAAAACTGGGGGATCTCATCCCCTTCCTGGAAAAAAAGCGGAGGAACACTGTCACGCCCCCTTTTCTTACAGATGTAACCAACTACAGTGTAGCACGCTGTATTTTTCTAAAACACCAATGAATTTCATTGCCACAATTATGAAAACTGTGAAACATTATGTAATTTACACATAACTTTAGATTTTCAGTTATGAATAAATTTCTTAATTAGGTAGGTGATATTTCAAGGTCATTTGGTGCACCACCTCTTGCTGCTTCATGTACCACTAGTGTTATGTGTACCACAGGTTGAGAACCACTGTCCTAGAACATCTCCTCTCAAGCATCTGAAGACAAACTGAGGCACAGGAAGAAGAACATTTGTTTCCCTAAAGAAATAGATATAAATTGATAGATTGTTTAAGAAAATAATAAAAAATTCTGAATAGAAAATAGATATCTGAGCTAAGAACCATAGGAAGCTATATGTTTAAGAGTATGATGCGCTTCTGAAGTGGAAAATATCCATATCACAATAAGGGAAGCAAACACATAAGCAGAATAGAATGTGTGCTTCAGGTTCTAACTGAGACCTACACAGGGGTGATATTAATCCCTGCAGGCATATGTGTGTGTGTGTGTGTGTGTGTGTGTGTGCGTGTGTGTGTGTGAAGGGCATCAGGGCACATTTGTTGGCCCTCCAGTGAGAGGTCGGGTACAGTGTGTGTCCTGGGGGTGGTGTTTGTCACGTCGGGGAATCTTGTTATATACTCGCTGTTACTCACCACTGCGATAAGTCATCGTTATGGCGCTCCAACCTGGCAACCCAGTGATAAGGGAGCCATGTTCAATCACCACGGCGGCTAATATTTCAAATTCCATATTGTTCGCCTCCAGCTGGAGATACCCCTCCAACCTCTCTTTCTCTCTCTCACACACACACACATACACACACACACACACAGACTCAGAGGGCAGGGGAAGAGGTCTGCCCTGCCTCTGATGAAGCTCTCTAGGGGCAGAGACAACATTAACTACCCCACAGTGCCACTGTCACAGCCGGAGACGGATGCTAACACTCAGCCGTACACACCAAAACACAGTGTGTGTCAAAGCACTGGTCAACTCACATAATCAAGTGTGTCAAGGACAAGTCAAGGTCTTGCATATATCACTGGACCACCGTATTGATGGCATAAACCATGTCCAAACTTCTGCATTTCTCATTTCAGTGAGATGCAAAAGTTATCTTCAGTGGTGCATTACAGAAACAAGCTCAGAAGAAGGGCTCAAGTTGCGTACAATTCAAAGATAGCCATTTTACTTACAATCAAAAACAACCAAGTGGTACCACTTTAGAATAAGTCTACACTTAAAAGGCTTATAAATGGTCTAAAATCTGTTTAGAAATAACTTATGTTGTTAATACATTAATAGTAATTAATAAACAGTTATAACACAGATAGAGAAGGCAACAGTGACCTGTTGTTTGCCAAATAGTGAACCCGCATCCATCTACACTGTTAAACCTCAGATCTTGCCAGATACTGACCTTACATCAGTTAACATTGAGGCTTGTGGCTTCATCACATAGTTGTTAATAAGTTGAAAACATTTAATGAATTAACCACCAATAGTGTGTCTTTTTACACATTAATGATAAACGAAGGTGGACCCTAATATGTGACTAAATTCACATTCTCAGGTCATTCTTTTCTTTTATGTTTTCATTAAGTTCTCAAACGCTTTCAGTAAGAGACAAAAAAGAGGTCACTATCACAAATGAGTTGTAAAGTGTTTACAACCTAATTAATAACCATGTAATAAACAGGCTTTTAAACTTTCATAAGTGTAGCTTTATTGTAAAGTGGTACTGAAAATATATTTAGTAGAAGTTTGTATCGGTTTTATGCCAAAGTTATTGAGGTTTAATCACTTGTTTTGATGAAAGACATTTAAACATTTATTTTGCTTATTTGCCATATTTCTTTTTAAGATTCCCTTTGTATAAAAACAAATAACAACAAATGCAAACTTTAAATGGAACGTAAACATACAATTGGCGAATTTTGATATTTATATACATTATATTATATAATACAAATAATGTGTAAAGTATAAATTGTAATAACAACTGGCATCTAAAGCTTAAGCAAATTAACATTGTTCTCACTAGAAACTTGTCACTCACATTGTGTTTAAATATTGTGCCTTTACTGTAACTCTAACCACTCTGTAACAAACCTCTCTTGAAAGTTAACTCTCTCACATAGTCACTCGCTCAGTCAGTCATTTATCCACCCACTCACCATGGGCTTCTTCCCCCTCCCTGCTTTCTGTCCACTTGAATGTTTTGCTGTAAATCCAGAACAGAAGCTTTAAGACATGCTTTCTATTTTAAAATGTTTTTATTTTATTTATGTAATTGTATAACTATTATATAGTCACAAGCAGGAATTACACAGTTATTAGTGTGTGATTTATTGTCTGCATCAGCACACGCTGCTGGTTTTTATATTTGAATGGAAGCAATTATTCCTCTCTTATCTCCTACATATAGGTTTTTACAACCAGAAGGTCCCCGAATGTCTGTGTCAGTGGATCATTATGTACATTATACACTACTCACGGTTGGCACAGGTACATTTTAAGGCGACTTTCAAAATAAATAAATAAACAACCAAATCAAATAAACGTGTTATGGTCTGTTTGTCATAGAATAGGCAGATGGTGATTTCAGAATCACAAACAAACAAACAAACAAACAAACAAACAAACAAACAAAGATAATTACATTATCTACTAGGATTTCATATGACAGCAATGATACACAGAGCACAATATATGCATTGCTGCTTCAGAGAGTCCAAAAACTAACATCCCAAAGCCTTAATTCCTGACTAAAGCTTGAAAGTCATGCATCATCACATTTGTATAGCCGGCAAGTGGCCACAACTTAATCTGCGTGTGAGACTGAACTCACACTGAACTCAAAAGATTTCCCAGAGAAGCCTTTATGTCCTGCACTGAATCTGAAATTCTGTTCAGCGTTTAACTCTGAGGCTGTAACCTACAACTTGTTAGCGACTTTATGGAGATTACCCCGCATCATCCACTTCTTCAGATAAGGCTGTTTTTTTTTTCTGAGGAACTTAGCATTGGCTTAATGTAGCAACACTGAAGCAGGCCAATAGTCCCCTCACACATTCTTCCTCCATCCGTCCATCTCTACATCCATCCCTCCCTCCCTCCCTCCCTCCGTCCACAGTTAGTGAAAGCTGAGGAGATTCAGTGCGGAATGCTGCACAGCGCTGCTTCTGTTTATACAGCTTTAGGAGAAGGCAGTTTAGCAGGTGCATGGCGCTGTAAGTACAACCGAAATCCAACGCTAAGAGGATTAAAGTAAGGATGATATCTTTCTAGTAAATAACGCTTCATGAGGAGAGAGAGAGAGAGAGAGAGAGAGAGAGAGAGAGAGAAAGAGAGGGACTCCAAATAATGGCTTTTCCATTTGGTGGCTCCATCCCATCCTCTTTTCAAAGACAAAAAAGAGAGAGAGAGTTTAAATAAATAAAAAACACAGGTGTTAAGTCCCCTGTAAACAGGAACATTTAATGCAGTTGTATTTGGAGGGTGTGCTAAAGAAGATAAACACATTTATAAACAGACGTTTGCGTTTTTTTTCCCCGTTTTAATCCACAGCCGCTGCACGCGCATGCAAAATCAGTCGTCACTTTTTACTCCCTATTCCTTTTCTTTCTTTGTCTTAGCCCTAGCAAGTACTGGGGCTACATGCTGCCGAATCGACCCTTACCGAAGGAGCACACGCCTCGTAGCCTCTGGTTAGGAGAGGACTGGGTACAGTGGCTTCATACCTAGTCCAACTAATGTGAACTTGTGCATGGTTAAACAAGCACACAACACTGCTGTTGTCAATATAGTGGCAGGGTTAAGTTTAGCCTTTTGGGTTGGGAGTTTTAAGGCTGGATTTTCATGCCGAGTTGCCAGAAATTCAAAAACACCCCCAAAAATTAATAGTACATTTTCAATGGCCAATATTTTGTGAGTCCTGACCTGCCTGTATCAAAAGCTAGCCGGATTGCTGCATGATTTAAACATGCACTGTGGTCTCTGCACTAGTAAACCATGCCAAGCTCATATGATATCATAAGACTGTCCTGAAAGACAGCCTTGATATCTTCCAATGCAACTTTTATTTGCAGATTTTACTGTGTGCTGGGCCTACAGTGATTTTAACCCTAATGTGAACTTGCAGGTTTTTGGTTAATCATCCACTGTGTTATAGCGGCCTTCAACTATTGCCACTGCTTTGTATTAACCCTGTCTTACCACCACGGCTATAGATGTTTTAGTTCATTTGCTGGTAACCATTAACCAGATGTCACTCCCTCTCTCCCTCATGTCTGTCTCTCTGGACCATTTACTTATTAAATGAATTTACCCTGTCTTACCATGAACTTACTACTAGACGCCCTTGTTTTTCCCCTCCTCTCTGGAGTACTTCCTCAAGTCTCTCTCTCTCATGCCCTGTTCCTGCTGCTCTCCCTGGTGTTGCCCTGATCCAGACCCACCCCTGTGCATCCTATTCAAGATCTTCACCTTAGCTGCATCCCTTTGGCGTAATTAATACTAGTTGTAACTAATGTTTGAGTAATGTGGAGTTATATTTACAAATGTCAAAGTTGAGTAAAGTGGTAAATCCACACTGCAAACTTAGAACCAGTCACTTTCTGAGTAGTTATAATGGGCACTATTAGTCCCAAATAGTCCCCTACTCCATACACAGTGTACCCCACAAACTATAAAACTAACACTGCTATACACACACAGTGCCACAGGCATGTGAAGCTTACATCGAATATATTGTAAATAAATAGAATTAATTGTTTTATTATTTAACATACACTGCACTGTTTTAGTACAGAAACTGTTATTTTATGACATACACTGTGCACTACGCATTGTGGAATGAGATATTTGACATGCAGCCTTTAAGAAAACTAATGCAGACAATGATGTGCATTGTCATAGAAACCGTTCATAACGCCCTGTTATTATGAAACACTGTAGTAGGTCAATGGTTTGTGCACTAGCATGCTGAGAACTCTCTTTTAGTACATATAATGTATAGTATTAGTGTGTATTATACAATTGGGGGAGGATGGGTGTTCTTTATGAGTCTTGGTTCCTCTCAAATTTTCAGTGCCACTGTCACCCTTGGTTTGCTCATAGAAGGACCTCTGTAAAGCTGCTTTGTGACAACTTCCTGTTGTGAAAAGTGCTATGTAAATAAAACTTGATTGATGAATGCAAGTATATATCCTCTTAGGCTGGTGTAGCAGGGGAGGCCCATTTAACGTCACCACACAGGGCCCAGTGCTGAGACCCATTCTGACAATGAAAGCTAAGTCTTTCCTTTTTATTACAGAGACCCCTGGCACATAAAAAGAGCCCTTGCTGGGTTTCAGCAGGCCCCTCTAAAAGGGAAAGAAAGGTTATCGCACTCGCTCCTATGTTAGCTCAGATAATAACGCTGAACACCTGGGCCTGGGTCTCGGTAGGCAGCTATTCGCCCCTCCTCCTTTCTCTGTTCACTCCATCCCCTCCCTCTTCTTTTTATCCCCTCTCCTCTTTTTAATTTCTTAATTCCACAGAGGCACCCTCCATGACTACCTGGGGTCCTTAGCTGCCCACTCATGGGGAGCGAAGTGCTGGATGTTTACACCTGCTAGATCCTGCTCAATGCCCGAGGGTGGGTTAGGGCGGCTCGTCTGGCTCCGCCCTCCCGGCCCCTCTTCCAAAGAGAACAATCGGCCCATAGCGGGCCATCAATGGGCCTCCCAGCTGGGAGCCGGGGCTCATTGAGTGGAGAGTGCTTGAGGAGAGTGGAGGGGACGGTGAGTCGGGCGACTCCAGTGGTCAGAGAGTGCCTGGGTGGGGTGTACTGCTGATTCCTACAAGCCCACCGCCTACAATGAGGGTAATTCCAGAACTGGTGAAGTGGAGAGAAAGAGGGGTGGGGGAAAATCCCTGCTGAGTGTGTGTGTGTGTGTGTGTGTGTGTGGGCTCTGAAGAGGTGTAGGTTACAAAGTGGTTTAGATTACAGTATGGGGACTGGACTGTTACCATACTAAAGAGTTGAAATATGTAATAAGGCATATGAAATGCACAATAATATAGTAATAACAACGCATTACAATGTTGTTACACATGAGATTTTATATATATTTCTTAATTTACTTTTTTCAGGTTTGCATTTAAAGGGAATGTCTTCGAATGTGAGGAATCGCAGTTCTTAGTTCATGTTTTTTAAGGTGCAACAGTGTATATGACTGGAAAAAAAAAAAAAAAAACAGTTGTTTGTTTGTGGCTGAAGTTTAACTGTTTGTCTGTTAGTTTTTAGTCACTGTTTGAATTACCACAGAAACTCATTTGTAATTCAAACTTAATTAGTTTTGTAGTACTTTGGTAATCCAGTTAGCTGTCTCTCAAGTTTGGGGAGATATATCCACCTTACGTGATGCAAAGCAGCAAAAATAAGTCAATTTTACCCACCTATGGAGCAGGAATAGAACATTACAGGTTGTGTTTTTCAACTTTTTCCACATTTGGAGTTCTCTCTGTTGACTAACAAAACTCCAGATGCCTCTGCACTGAGCAGAGAGAGAGAGAGAGAGAGAGAGAGAGAGAGAGAGAGAGAGAGAGAGAGAGAGAGAGAGAGAGAGAGAGAGAGAGAGAGAGAGAGATAGATAGATAGATAGATAGATAGATAGATAGATAGATAGATAGAGAAATACTGGCATACCTGACTGAGCCAGTTTATTTTTCTGCAAATTTACAGACAATGAGCCTTCGTAAACACATTAGACCAGTGTTGAGCTCAAAAACAGCCTGGAGAGCTTGTGAATGGTGAGGAAAACATCTTCTGAATTTTATAAAAAGAGTTTTATGATTACACTCGTGAACTTTAACAGGGTCTATGTGAAATAAAATAAAAAAAATACACACAAATATAAACGTCTTAATGTTTTTACACACATTAATAACTTCAAAGCCATAATAAAGATGTCCCCTTTGGTCACAATTCCCTGTTTGCATACATTTCTGCCATTGTTCTTATAGGGCATGATTGAGAAATGATTAAACAGATTAGAAAGCTTCATTTCATACTGCCTAGGTCCTGTAAGAGGGGTAATGATAAGACTATCACACAGCGAAGGTCATCAGAGGTGAGACAGCTTGGTTACTAGTGTTATTACTTCTGTTTCATTATGTGACATAATAATTATAGGTGAGCTTATGGGCTTAGAGCTCACATCCTAATGGCAGGAAAGCTGTCAGTAAACACTTGAGGCTTGTCAAAAACATTCAGTGTGGGACAAATGAAGCCCATGAAGGCTGCCTTCCCAAACCTCAGTCAACTGGGACAGGTTTTCACTCATTCACACTTTGGCAGAATGGGCTGAATGCAGGAGGGTGCCACACTGAATTCCAGGTAAGACTGTTTACAAGATGCCTGTGTGGGGGCTTCATGACTATTGACTTGACTATTGAAGAGGGTATTAAATAATGCAGTTAAAAGGTAATAGTCAAATAGTTATGAACAGCTTCTTCAGCACTTAAGTATCCAAGATACTTGTGTGGTATGGCTAAATCTAAATATGGTTAGATGAAGTGGATTTATGCATCTTTTACGTGTCAAAAATCAATATTCCTTCGCTCTTGTGGCTATATTATGTTGATATAAAATGTAATAATAATTTGGATATGGCACACAATCAAACGCCATCAATAAAACCCAGTGCACCCCTTTAAACCACAGGAATCCCAGCCAGTAGCACCTGAAACAGCATGTAGTGTTTCTAGTGGAATAGTGACAGATTCACGACCCAAGCTAATTTGGTCTCAGCCTCAGTGATGTCCCCCCACTGACACCACCATCATAACTTTCCCTGGCACACACACACACACACACTGCACACCCACAGCTCTGTGAACTACAAGCCGTTCCCTCTCCTCTGCTTTAAAATGGGCTGACAGTGCTCTTTAATCCACAGGGTTTCAAAGGTGCTCTCCTCCGTGAATACAAAACACACAGGTTTCTGAACTTTTGATCACGGTTGAAGGGGGGGAGAACAGCAACCAAAAAAAAAAAAAAAAAAAAATCGAAGTGCCTCTCGATGAAGTCTTCACAGGCCGGGTTCAGCCATAGTTCACACGAGGCCTTTGTGTTTCTCAGCCAGACAGCAGAGTGAGTTACTAGCCCAACTAGGTGGAGGCAACAACCAGCCGCAATGCAACAGGTTCCTGTAAAGCCCACCTGAAAGGCCAAGACATCTAATACACTGCTCTTCAGCTCATATGAAGCATTTCAATGAGCCAAGCTCACGTCCTGCAACAAAACACAATCTAAAAGCATCTGAGACATGCTCCCTCTGTAAATGCACTCTTCTGTGGCGTGGTATGTTCCCTCGCTTTATACTATCACTACCATTAAGGCTCCAACACTCTATATGGTCCAAACTCAGACAAAACTCCCTCCTAAATTAAGACTGGACTCTTTTCTTCAGCAGCAACAATCTCTACTTTTCTGGGAGGGCTTTAAACTAGAATTTGGAACATGTCTGTGAAGATATGAAGGTCAGAAGGTCAGGAGCTGATGTTGAACGTTATGTTCTGGATCTCATGCGGTTCCAATGCTCAACAGACCAGGGATTTATACCCCTCTAGCTGACACATGGCATTGGGCAAGATAAACTTAAGGCCAATCAGTTTGTCCCTGCTTTGTTATGATGCTTTTCCACTGCATGTTACCTATTCTACTCTGCTGTTCTCACGTTTTGATCAATGATCTCTGGTAGCTTTTCCACTTACAACTCTCTACCCACGCCTCCACCTCCCACAGATTAGTAGCCAGTGTTGTCACAAAACAATGTCTCTAATGGGAACTGCAGGCTTTGGAAACCACAACAACGGCAGTGCATTGTGACATTAAGAGCTGTTATGGTGTACTCATAGTGTATTCATGTGTTGTTTTGTTTTGGGACTGAATGCATTGAACCAATGAATGAATGAATGAATGAATGAAATTGATTGGTTTTAATTCCTATATTTAACTCAGTGTAACCCTCACTGTTTTTACTGTCTATCAATTTCCTCTCCATCTTCACTGACGATTGGGTCCTACCAACAGGTTTTAGCTCCATATGCTAAGCTCATTGCATAACGACTGCTCATAGGGTGGCCTAGTTAATGAGCTTCATTAATAAACTGTAAGCAAGCGCTGGATTTGTCCATTAGCTGGAGGCTGCATTTACTGTAACCGTCTGTTTAACACGTTAGAGCCCACCCCTCCATGGGAAAACAGCTGGTGTAATGATAAAACCCTTCACATTTTTTATTTTTTCCCACTTCTCCTCCTCATCTTTCTCATCCACCCCCCTTCAGTGATTGTTTATTTTTCTTCTTTCCAGACCGGTCAAGAGCATCTCTGGGCTGGACACTCTGTGGTATTTTTCTCTTTTTCTCCCCCTCCATTCTCTCTCCCATTCTCATATTTGGATCCGTGAGAAATTTCAGGGGATGACAAACAGTGTACAGTAGCAGGAATGTAGGGGGCTTAAAGATAGAGCGATGGTGGGGGTGGGGGTTGGTTGAGCCCTGTGGATGTTGCCACAGTAGAGCAATCTTAACACTAATGATGCATGCTGCTTCCTCACTGCCCCCCCCCCCCCCCCCCCCCAAGTTTTCTCACTCCTTCTCCCGCACGATCATGTAGCAGGGTTTTAATGAAAGAAGGCTGACATGAACATGCTGCGAAATGAGGAGGAGGTTCGTTAACAAATGACAAATACACTTGAATATGCTCCCTCTTATTTTGCTTCAAATTTAAGGAGGCAAACTTAAGGAGGAATGTTAAAGGGGACATATTATGATGAGCATTAGCACATTCATTTGGGGATCCAGAGCCTACTAACACACCAACAGCCACCTGGCTTTTGGTAGCCAAGAAAGCTTTTCTGGCTATGTCAGGAAACATGGGATTAAAAATAATAATAATAATAAAAAATAAAAAACGGTTCTGATTTTGTCTTGCGTATTACATAGATTCAGAATAGTCCCACCTCCTCGTTAGGGTTTCTCCAATCACAGAAATGTGAGAGTTAATCTGAGCAAAATAAACAAAACAGAGAAAACAAGAACAGAGAAGAAAGAAAACCAAGTCAAAATGACTAAAAAGAGCTTTTTTGTTCCATTCTTTTCTCCAGAAGGAGAGGTGAATATTTCTATTTTTTTTAAATCATAGAACTGTGTAAAATAAAAGAACATAATATAAGTCCTGGGGATGAAATGAGGCGTAATGAAATCGGCATAATTGTCAAATCTATAATTGTCATAGAAAAAGGTAAAAGGTTTTTCCTTAACTAAAGGTATGAATATGTACCGCTGATGGAACAACCACAGGGACAGCAAAAGGTACCACCACAGTGACTTTTCTGAGCCTGTATTTCACTTTTTTTTTTGTCCTGACTTTTTTTCCCCCCACAATTGTATATTAGACTGTGTTCTTCTGTTTAAATATATGCACATGCAGGAAAAATGTTTACCTCCACAACTAAGACTCATTATTGCATTAAGTTTGGCATCTTATATATACCCAAATTATGAATCCTGGAAACTGACTCTTCGGGTCTACGCTGTCTTTAAAAGGTCACTTTAACATGTGCTACTATGAGTGTATGGGGTTTAATTTGGTGATTTTTGGGAAAATAGGCTACAAATGAATAGGTTACACACAGTAATGTGACTCTAAATGCGGTTTGTATTCAATCATGTTTGGACAAAAGATTAAGGTCGCATTAAACTACTGCTTCTTCACCCCGAGCCATTTAGAGCCAAAAGAAAAGTGATGAGAAAATCGCACCATCTCCTCACAGGGTCATGGCACCACTAGCTTTTTATCGACATTACCTTAAACTCAGGGAGTCATTGTAAAACTTCTTCTGTAACTGTAAAAAATCTTTCCAGCTGTTGAACGGGTGGGTGAAATCAGGAGTTGAAAGTTCACCACAATCATGTAGCATTTAAACTTCCAGAAAAGTCTTTGATGATTGCAGACAAGGCAGATGTACTCCCTTGGGTCTGGCCCAAACCGAGATGGATCTGAGACATTTTCTTTTTACCATTTTTTTCCACTTTTTTTTTTTTTTTGAGGGTGGAGTGGAGAGGGAGGGGGGCACTTTATAACTTCGCTACATCACTCGTCCAAGCGTTTCAAAAGATTACACGATCGAGACCCGGAGGCATGCTTTTTAATAAAGCACGGAGTGAACGCGTGTGGAATTTCACTGCAGACTTTTAGAAGAATGTTTATTAAGGGGGTGTCGAGGAGGTGTTGAAATGTGTGAAGGGCGAAAGGGCGGCAGAGTGGGGTCCGCACCTCTGCAGCATGTGGGCAAAGCTAGCGCTTATTTGCAGATGTTATCGGGTCACGGCACCAGCGAGGCCCAGCCTCTCCCCAAAGCCACACAAAAACACCCAGATGTTTAAAACATCACATAGGGGATCTTTAACTTCAGCCCTGGAAACAGGCCTAAAACTACAGGGTTTGGGCAAACGGACAGTTCTTTGTGGAGGTCTCATTCAGATAGGGCCTACATTAAAAACACACACACACATTGTCTACAGTTATGAGTGTGTGAGTGACTGCGTTAGGGACTGAAATTGACCACAGGTGTGTGTGTTTGTGACTGAGTGAATATGTGAAGGCCTGTGTTGGTCAGGGAGTCAGTCAATCATAGGACATCACGCATATTTCCAGTCAATTAGCAACAAAAGCTAAATGAATGAATGAATTTCATTGCATTAACATTTAAGAGCATTTTCCCTTCTTTTGTAGATTTATCATTGTGAAGTTTTTTGGGTTTTTAGTTTGGAATATTACATTTACACTTACACTCCGGACCCACCATGACCCTATACACGGTTACAGACAATGAGTGAATGAATGAATAATACATTTGTATGACCAGCTGCAATTTTAATTTATTATATATTTGTATTAAAACCTTGCATCTCCATTATTGTTTTCCACATGTATTTTACATTGTGTGATCATCTCATGATGCAGGGAATAGAGAATGTATAAAATTACTAATATTTGATGGTAATTTTACAACATTCTGTGCAATGTTTTTTAGATATTTTTTTTCACTGGCTTTGACTTAAGGTTTATTCAACAAGCCAAAATCCCCACAACGTTTAGAAACCAATAGTAACTACCGACGGTCTATTGCTCTGATTCCGGTCTGGGTTCCTAAGTGTGTGCAGTGGTCTAAATGTTGAAACTATTATATCAGGACCTCACTTAGTCATCTCAGAGTAGGTAGGAAGATCAGTCATCTTTCCTTCGATCAATTACACACACACACATAGGCCTAGGCAGCATGGGCGTCTGTCGGCTGATGTCACAGATCTGGACAGTTGTTCTCCGGTGTGTTGAGCTGCTGGGTGGCAGTTCAAAAAGACAGTGGTTGGATTCACAACTCTTGGGAAGATGTGCTAGCCTTTACCCGGCCAGGTCGGCAGCACTGTGTGTGATGACGAGCACTGAACATGACTGAACATATCCAACAGCTGCTTCTCTTCCCTTTCCTACTTTTTTTTAAATGAAATTGGACCCACATCTTGCTTTTAAAGACAACAGAGTAATAACAGCCTTTTTGTGCCAAATACTGAAGGACCTCCTCGTCTCTAGCTTCCATGGGAACGCTGTCTTCTCTCACCCACTTTTTTCTCACAACACTCGAAGAAGGCGATTACTCAAAGACTGACTCAGCCAAGCGTCCACTCCGAAGAGCAGGGGAGGCGAAAACTTCTGAAAGAAGGAGAGGAAAGTGGCGTGGTGAGGTTTAACAGAAACATGCAGCCGTGAGAAGGTCACTGATTACTGCCAGAAGATCCTGGTGGAAGCTTTTGCAGCTCTCGCTGAGATGAGATGTTTAGCCTTGATTTCCGCTCCTCACTTCCTCTGTGATACGTTAGACTATGAGAATGTCTGTTTGTAATAGAGACTTGGGCGTGTAGAAAGCCACACAAACATGCATTAAACAATTTTAGGAGTAAGAAACAAAGAGGAAACTATCAATCCCAATAATTTCCTCAGTGACTCCCCCTCTCTTTCTCATAGTCATTTACATACAGACTTCTCTATGTGAAAATAATTCACATCCTCCACTAGGAACACACTTGGGAATGTCCTAACACTCAGTTAACGTTTGGTCATAGAAATGAACAAATTGGGTAAAGCACATTCAATATTTTATTTCAGATTTTAAATAAAAGTCAGCACAAAAATAGAAATTATGCTCCAAAATGTAGAGGAAAAGCCCATATACAATGAATGAACATTTTAGTTGAGTGTAGATACATGGCAGGTGTTCCTAATCCAGTCATTGTTCAGTGTATAATCACTTTCAAGTGAACGTCCACTGAGGGCACTACTTCAGAACCTGTGCTTGAAGAAGCAATAAAAAGAGGGAGAAAAGTATTGTAGGGAAAGAAAATGCCACTTCTGACCATTGGTGCTGGGGACTAGGCATAAGTTTAAGTTTAGGCTTAGGGTTACTGTTAGGGTTAGGGTCAGGGTAGAGATTAGAGATACGTTTAGTGATAAGGGTGTCACAATGTGTACATCCAGGGAGGGTGAACTATATTCTGTATACAAGGTATGAATTCTGGCAATGGATTTTTAGCCACATACAGTATGTAAAAGTTCACCTCAAGATCAGGCTGTTCTCGAGGTAGGGTTGGGCGGTATGACGATAAAACCATATACCATGGTATTTTAAAATGTGGACGTATCTTAAAATGAGGGCAGTATTTATGATGTGTGAGTGGTGTGTCAAATTTCTGTTTTGTGTCTTTAAAAGTCGGCTAAAATGTTTATGTGCATTTAAGAGAGCCACAGGGAGGGGGCGCTGTGGGAGATCAATGACTGCTGATGCCATGGTCTGAAAACGGGTGGAGGAAAGCAAAACCCTGTAGCCCACCGCAGTTGTAAGTTTAGCACTGAGTTTGGGTTCAAAGAGAGATGAATTAAGCTGTAAACAGATATAATTCTCAGGAAATCCTTCACTCGACTTTGTGCTCACAGGTGTGTTTTGAGGCTCAGTTCACTGAAAAATCTGCTGTGGTGTGCTAAACCACAAGTGCCCGTGGTTCTAAACAGTGTATACTGCCTTATTTCACTTATTTTCAAACTTTTCTGTTCCTTCAGCACCAGTTGATCTCCTTAAAGACTCTGTAGTTTGAAGTCAGATTTAAAAACAAAGGAGACACACACGTCTCCTGCTACTCAAATGTTTCTCTTGAGATAAAGACTCACAGGTGTCTCTTCTTGAGTTTTAGTGAAGATCTTAGTAGAAACTATGCTCAGATATGCTAGATGAACTAAACCCTATTGTCTCCTTCAGCTCTCTCTCATGTCCCTACGTCTCCTGTTTGTCTCATTCTCTTTCTCTTGAAAGCTATGGTCACGACTGTAATAAACAAAACAGTGTAGCTCAGATTAGCCGGCTACAGCTAATACAGGTGTGTGATGATAGGGATCTGCTGATTCAGGTTGATATTTCCCACAGGTCACGTTCATGGTCAAACTAAACAAGGCTAATGCCTGCTCTCATTACAGCGCACCTGCTTTATTATAAATATTTAAGAGTAGACACACTCAGAGAAAGCTTCAACAAAAGCGCCGGCTCCTGGCGACAGTTACAAATACCGCAGCGGCACCAGAGGCATTTCAGGAGCAATCCCTCTCCGCTGTTGGGTGATAGCACCGTAATGTGATCTGCTTAAATGCAACACATTCTGCTGTTATAATTATCATGTGGTTTTTAAAAAAATGATAAATAAATAAATAAATAAATAAATAAATAAAATCACACTGAGCCAATATATGACTAACAATGCGGCAGAGCACGACTTCCTATTGTTGTTGTTGACAAAATGTTGAGGTTGACAAACGAGCGTGCCACATCTGCCCCATTTCTTTAATAATGCTCTTTTGCAAAAGCAAGGGGTGTCATCCATTATGGATCAAGGACCTGAACTGATTTTTTGTGTGTGTGTGTGTGTGTGTGTGTGTGTGTGTGTGTGTTTGTTATGAGCACAATGTCAGTGTGCACAAGTCAAGGGGAAAAAGTCCTTTGTCTTTCATTCCGTTAATAAACACAGTGTGTTAAATATTTCATCCGGCAGCCGCCTGCGCCTCATGTGTTTGTTGGTAAACTCAGAGGCCTCGGCGTTTTGTAACTTATTTAACAAGGGCCCCGTTCTCCTGAAAGCGCTTCCACCCCGAGGAGAGACGTTTCCACTCGACTTTGTGTCTGTCTATTAATAAATTAGCCATTCTGTCACACTCCGCAAATGAAAGATTCAATTATTCACAGAAAGCGATGCATAATTCCTTCGACTCTGTTTTAAAGCAGCCTATGAATAATTTGGCTATTTTACTTTTGGGTAATTGAAGCTATAAATCTAAAGGCAGCCTCAGCGAACGGGGCTCTCGCACTGACTCACGGTGCAGGAAACAAGCGTGAGTGTGCGGTTCCTGTGCTGGATAAATGCTAATCAACAGCATCGCCTATGAATATGCATGTGGTGTTGGGCTTGTATTTCTTATCGGAATATAAATCACTCACTTATTGGCAAGGAGCAGGCGAGAGAGTGAGAGAGAGTGAGAGAGAGAGAGAGAGAGAGAGAGAGAGAGAGAGAGAGAGAGAGAGAGAGATTTCCTCTGGCCCTTTTCCCATGCTTAGTTAGTGATTTGGGGGTATTGCATTAATCAGTGGGAAACCCCCACCACCCCACCCCACCCCACGCTCTGTACTACAGAAGGAAGACAAGTGAGAAAAGTGCAGCGATGGTGACACTGCTCACTGCCATATGGCTCTTACAAAACAAAACAGCTTTATTTTATTCATTTGCTGTGTTTTTTAACCTTTTTCATTTTTTTTTTTGGAGAAAGGTGACCCACTGTTTGTGACTCACACAGTCCAGGAATATTAGGCACACTCTCAAACACTATTTATTTATCTGTGGTAAAGAAAACTGGCCTAATCAGAAATATTATGAAGGTCTTATCTCTTCCCTGTAAACGATGACTCAGTTCTTCACCTTTATCTGAGTGCAGACACGTTCACTCCATTCTAGTCCGTATTTGTTGCATGGGAAGTGGAAGATGGAAACTGTTATGGCTTTCTGAAAACAAGGGTCCTGCTACAATCAGGAATGGAAACACTGCCCTTAGTAACCCTGGGAAATTCACTCTCAGCATTGGGGTTGCTCCATCACAAAAGGGAATGCAGTTCTGCTGCACCATCCAACACGAGGACGTTCTATACCCCTCTAAGACTGTGCATGGGGACCTCAGGCTGTTATTCAGAAGCTCCAGAGCATCCCATTCCAGGCTTTTCCTTCAACACTGGAGAAGATGGTACATTTAAAAAGTAATTCAGGTTTTAAAAGGCATCTGAAAGTTTCAGAAATATAAATTGGAACACCACTTCCACACTCCTTCATTCACACACACACACACACACACACACACACACACACACATATATATATATATACACACACACATGCAAACACACTTCACTGCACTTCCACCCTGGCTGTCTCAATTAACCCATGCTTAATCTTGGACCTCCCGTAGCAGGCTGTATAAAGGAGCCGGGGCCGAGTGGGAGATGCTATCTGCCAGAGAGATTACACTGCCACAGCCAGATCAAAGAGGCCTGGACTTTAGGCCCCGGCGATTAGCCCAAATTAAATAAAGTATGTCTGTTTAAACTTCATTAGCAGCTGGGCGTTTGCTTCAGAAGAATGGCCACAACTGAAGCGTCCTTAATTAAAAGATAATCCAAAAGGATCGCCCCTTAATCTGCTCCCAAAATATGCTTTTTACCCCCATGCGTTTTTTTTTTTTTTTTTTTTGTGTGCACCTCCATCAGGGAGTAAGAGTCACTCAGCAAGCTCATAAGGTGTTTTCATTGGCCGTGAAAGAGCAGGAGCGAGGTCCTGGCAGGGGCTTTCTTAATCACACCAGTCCAAATAACACAGGGTGGGTGAGAGAGAGAGAAAGAGAGAGAGAGAGAGAGAGAGAGAGAGAGAGAGACTCTTCCTGATAACATCAATTTAGCATGCTATTATCTAAAATGGTGGGATACCACACTCCTGCACAGTCTGACATAAATCTTAGAGAGCTGGGGGGACATTGAATATGCATGAGCTGAAACTGATATGACACTGCTGGCACATTAATATTCCTGTCACTGGAGGTTTTCAAACTTTCAAGTGGATGACTTGAGCGAAGCCAGTCTGGAGTCGCTCTAAAACAGGGCCAAAAGAACATGATCTATAATTAAAGATCTACAAGCCTGTGAACTCTGGCGGGATAGGGAGCAGCAGGAGAAAGAGGCTGTTGACTCCGGAACACTCTGGAAAAATGGAGCAGCGTGAATGGCAAAGAGGAGAATAGATCTCTTAACGGTTCTTTAACATAACAGAATAAGTGATTGTTTTTTTAATATTCACACATTCAGCAAAAATATGATGATGCAATGAACCCACACTCTTAAACCGTTCTGTAGAGCAATGCCATAGAAGAACCACTAAGGGTTCCATATGGTTTCTTAAGGAGAGAGTGTTCAGAACCCTTTGAAACTGTAGAGCACACGTTAAGAGTGTGTGAATAAATATGGAATAAATATTTGTAAAGAATGCATTATATATTCATTCATTCGTTGTCTGTAAGCACTTATCAGTTCAGGGTCGCGGTGTGTCTGGAGCCTACCTGGAAATACAGGGTGCAGGGTGGGAATACACACTGAAGGGGGCGCCAGTCCTTCACAGGGTAACACACACTCACACCTGTGGACACTTTTGAGTCGCCAATCCACCTACAAACGTGTGTTTTTGGAGCGTGGGAGGAAACCGGAACACCCGGAGGAAACCCACACAGACACAGGGAGAACACATCAAACTCGTAGCGGGAATCGAACCCACAACCTCCAGGTCCCTGTAGCTGTGTGACTGCGACACTACCTGCTGCGCCACCGCATCATTTAAATTCACATAAATAAATAATTTACAACTTGAACTTTTGTAAAGTTAGATTTCCGGAATCTTTCAAGAACATTAATAGATCCTGAAATGTTTCTAATAGCGTCAAACCCAGCATGTACACTCACACGCATGTCAATGGTGGGTCAAAACATGCCCCACAGCCTGACACTAGCTGGTCGCATCATGCCTTATCTGCGTCACGATTCCCCGCACTTCTTGCGAAGTTACGCTGTTGTCTGAGTAGCAAATCAAATTCTTTGCTAACCCTATGATTACGGGTTGCCTCAGACTCCTCTCCTTTCTTAATCTAGCGTTTAGGATTAGTCGCTCCTGCGCGGTGTTTATATTTATGACTATAAATTGCATGCTTACTGCAGCCAAAACAAATCAGTCTGTCCTGGAGTTCCCCCATCTGTTTACTATCCTCCCTCGCTCCGCTCTGTTTTCTTTCTCCTTCCCTTCCCTCGGTGGCATCGTTTCATCGCAGGGAAGGACTGGATCTGACCCCTTTGCAAGGACATCATCAAAAGTGGGCTGAACGTCAGTGCTTTGGGAGCCGTACGGCTGTGCGGTTTGTTGTATTGTTGCTATAAAAGGGAATGGGTGAGTGCGCTCCTTGAGAGTCAAAGTGGGAACGGCTTGGTGAACTCTCAGTTAAACCGATCAAGTCGAAGCTGAAGTTAAAAACCGCTGGCACTCGCAGTTTTCTGTCACTGGAGGAACTCCTAAACTAACGTATGTGCCTCTCTTGTGCTGCAGAGTGCAGGTATCTTCTAACGGTTGGGTAATATTAAAGATTAAAAGACTGGGATAAATAAAGCATACGCCCTGAGAGTGGGATAAGAGAGGAGGCTCGGGCAGACAGGCAGAGCTCTTTAGATTTATGGCTGGGCTGTAGGGGTCGGGCTGGACACCCTTGACATGTTGTTTACAATGAGCCTCTCCCAGGCTCCCCGAGCCATATTACTGAATCTCTGCCCGGCTCTATTCAGATCGATGGAGTTCACCTGGATCAATCTTCTCTGGGATTACACCGGCGATACAGACCCAGGTGTTTCTCCGCGGCCCACGCAGAGAGACAAACACACACACACACTCATTGATGTAACCTCAGCAGTAGTGACAGGTAGAAAAACTCCTTCCAAATTGACGTGTAAATAACTGACCGAATGTATGAGCGCAGAACAACGGAGGGGCACAATGAAAGGGAAAATACAGGTTACCATGGCGAAAGCGAGAGAGCCGGAGAGCGAGATACCCATCAGCGGGATTGTTAACAGACATATTTCATAAATTGATCCAGCTCGCACAACAGAAGCGCCAGAGCAGGCACAGGGCCTGACCTTGACCATCTCTTAAGCACAGCGAGCATAAATAAATAAAACCAAGCTCCTTTGACAGCTACTGTCCATAGCTCCCTCTCTCTTTCTCTACGCCCATCTTCCTCTCTCTCTCATACACACACACACAACCCCACAGCCTTTGTTTGGAATGCTTGTGTGCAGCCTGCCCATTCATCACAGGTTGCCATATTCCACCCTATCACCCACCACCACCTTCAAATGTATCCAGTTTGTCCCTCCTTCCTTGAAGACTCCCCACAGCCTGAAAAGCTGAGCTCAGACTCATCCACAGGTCGGAGCTGGATAGATTGCTTTTTCTTGCCCTTTTATCACCACCTCCCCTTCTTTTAAGAGCAATGTACTGGAACAAGCTAAAAGAGGCCCTGCTCCTCATAAACACACATGCATGCTTCATATGGGCCCGGCTCCTGAGGTCCACTTATGATATTTATGAGATATGTAACAAAAAACGTCTTAATTCATTTATACCTGCCCGTTTCTCAACCTCTTTTTATAGCTAAGAAACAGACTTGTATGAGCTACTCTGTACACTCTGTCAACAAGTCATATTAAAGGTAAAAGTGAACTTTTGTGTGAGTTGAGATGCAGTAAAGTATTAACACTCATGGTATGTACAGACGCTCAGCAGTCAGACCTCAAATGTTATTAAACTAGCAAATCTCTATGACTTTGAATGATGGTGAATTACGTGATTAGAGACAAATATATAAGTGGTTGGATCAGAAAAGTCATCTTTTCCACAATCCTAAACAACACATGACCCATCTCTAAAGCTGGGCGGGAGGAAGTGACCATAGAGTAGGTGCATGGTACAGACTAGAAGACTTGGCCTCTACAGTGAGGTTAACTAGCAGTGGCCTTGTTATGCTTTCAGTCCATGTTTCCCCTTGGAGAAAAGAGTTAATGCCAACAAACACAAGAGTTTCCAGCATTCCTTCCTCTCACTACTGCCACAGACACAATGCCAAGCCCTTCTGGCTTATGGGTCTCTCATCAGTGCATGGGTACTGTTCATATAATGATCTGAGTACTTCAGGAAACAGTCCAGGCTGAAATATTGCTTATAACTTCAACATGAATGTACTCATTTTGGAAATCTTATTTTAAGCAGGTACTACACAGGTTTAGGAAGTCATACGCAGGTTTGTTTGTGACATCATAAACACAGTGAGTTCAAAAAGGACATTTTTCCAATTTTTCCAAAGAACATGGGAATTTGGAAAGTGTAGTTTTTACACCACATTGTTATTTCAGTAAATATAATGAAATAACTAATAATAATAAAAAAAGAAATCAATTTCCTGAAAGTCAGAAAGGGTTGTTTCTGTGAACACAGGGATCTCCGAAATAAATAAATCAATAAACACATCAAGTTACCCATCAAATGACACCAATGTGATAACCTGCTACACACTGCATTAGCCTGACTCTGCTCTCTAAAGCAGAGGTTAACCTGACCTAGAAGTTGTAGTATCTGTGTAAGCCATGGCCCTGGATCTTTGGATCAGCTGAAAGTGGGTTTAACCTTCCCTAATAATACCAGCATGGCCAGCAGCAAGGCGCTGAGGTCAGGCTTTTGAACAGAGAGAGAGCAGAAATCTATCCTGCCGGTCTGCACGGACCCTCGGACACTCCAATTCTCTCTTTTTTTCGCCGTTTGCTGTTAATTTAGCGAGTTGGCGGATCCTGCCCGTGTCAGCAAGCTGAACTGAATGCCCAAATGTCACGGCGCCACAATGACAGCGAGGACTCGTCAGTCTGGCCTGTATCGCTACATGGCAGCCGCACACGACGATAATAGATTAATTTCATGAGTGTCAGAGCCCTAGAGCACAGTATCTCCACTGTTTCTTTCTTTCTTTTTTTCTTTTTTTATTTTGTGTGGGTGGAGTGGGGAGGGGGTGGTTAGAGGGGTGGGACAGTTAGAGGTTTTCAATGAATGGTGAAAAAACAGAGGAATACGCAGTTTCCTCTTAAATCCCACCCCCCCCCCTTCGATCTGAAGTTTCAACTCTCATCAGTGGCAGCAATGCTGGAATCCACTCCAAAAAGGCTGCTTTGTTGGATACACACCCCAACGAAGACCACAGCCATTCATATCCGTGGGTTATGATAGTGACCATTCCACAAGGACGCTGACTATTGTAATAAAGACGCAGTAAAAAGCTTTGGAATTCTTAGCAGGGCATTTTCCTGGGTATGGGTCTCGTTCGTGCAACACAATCAATCTACACTTCAATGGGCTCTTTTCATCCTATTATGAGGAGCAGGAATGTGACAGTCTCGGACGCTTTTAAAAGTCCAGTCACAAAAAGAACCTTGAAAAAGAACAAAGAGGCCATTGGATCGCTTCGTCCGATTGAAACCTCGTGCAACACAACCTCGCTTTATTATGCAGCCATGAAGCCACGACTCGGGTGATGTTGAGATCACGCGCATAGCTAGCATTACTGATCCTCGCTGCTCGCCGTGAAGACCACATGGCTGGAATTCTTCACCTCCTACTGCGGGATGCCACCCTGGCCAGAGCGATTTGCATGTGTGATGTCAGCGCTCCATAAAAGGGCATGGAATTGCTGGATGTGGTCATTATGCGTTCCATCAATGTCCTCTATGCACTGCCTTGAGGCCACACATTTTCTGTGGCGGGACAAAGTAAATACGTGAACAGGATACCAACAGAGGCCGCCGTGTTTTTCCACAGCAGCACGTTTCGGATCTCGCCGCTCTGGAGTACACCGCATGTAGAGGCACTGCTATTAAAAGCTACTCTAAGAAATGGACACAGCTCGGCCATCTCTAGCTTATCTGGTAATCATGACTTTGTTGACCCTTAGCGCTCTAGGCTCTGTGGGATCTTTGAGGCACTGGCTCTTTCTCCAAAGCCCAGCTTTCCCATGTTTGCCTGTGAATGTTAACTAGCTGGTCAGGGTCCTGTGTGAGGACGGCCTGGGCCTTCGTAAGGGGCACCCTGCAATTGACACAGTCAGGAGGCAAAAGAAAGGGCAAAACAAAAGTCTATTCACAGCTGAATCCTCTTATGAACTCGCCCATCCCCCTCTTAAATCAAGGGGAAAGAAAGGAGAGTAAGGGAGGAGAACGAAGGAGAGGAATTGAAAGTAGAAAAGGTCTGGATGAAAGCCTCACGCCCATGGAGTACGAAAAGAAGGACAGATGACAGGTAACTGTCAGAGATTTGTTTCTCTCTTTTTTTTTGTTGTTGTTGTTTTGGGTTTTTATTTGGGGAGGGGTTTGGACTATTTTGCTTCAGTTTGCTTTTAAATTCTCTTACCACCATCACTGTTTACCCACTGCTGTCATCTCCTGCTTTTCCATAAGACTACCCCTAGTGGTCTCATGCTGGATGTAGTGATTGGGGACATGTTTTGCATGCTATCATTTCTAAGTGAAAACGACCCCCTCGCAGGTTGGTCCAGTTCACTCGGAAGGCTCCAGCCCCTGTGTTTACCTTGTGAGCAGCTCACAGCTGCTCATTTTTACTGCTCTTTAAAGCAAATCTTCCATGTTTATAGCTCACATGCAATACAGACTGAAGGATCCCCCTCTAAGGCAGTGCTGAGGCAAAAAAAAAACACACATATTAAAGACAGCAGCATATTAGAGCCCACATATAAATATATTTACTTACAGTGTCAGATCAAAACTTTTAGGTTTTATCCCCCAGAGATATTTAAAATGTTCACCTCTAACTTGAGTGAAACATTTATTTATATTATCACTCAAACAAAATGGTTTTAAATTAAATAATTAAACTACACAAGGTGTTGGGGAGTGCATGTAATGACATTTTGTATTCAGAACACTATATATATACACACACACTGTTTATTTGCTGCATTAAATATGGAGCTTGTTTCAGATATTTCCAACATGGTGAAAACTAGCAAAGCCTGCTTTCTGCTGTATACACAGCTCAGAACAGAGTGGGTTATAAACAAAAAACACAATCATAATACACTCAGACAGTGAAATGGGAAATGATCTACATAATGGACTCCCACGGTCATTTCTCTTTTCCTCTCTCTTGTCTCATGACCGGCCCCATCACCTGAGGACGGGAATTCTGCCTCCAGACCAGCGGCTCATTATTGTTCTTTAACAGCCCATAAATCCGCAGGGAGATGTTTGCGAAAAGAGGAATTTGGGTCAAAGGTCACCCTGAGCTATCCTTTGGCCCCTTTCGCACCAGATGGCACCTCAAACTTTCCCAGGCCATCGGAGGGAAGACCGCCTGCTCGCCCACCTCTCCGCTGCTCCAGGGGCTGGGATACTCACCCTCTGCAGTCTAAACAAAGATCCCTCTCCTTTTCTGGAAGATTCCATTAAGTGTAAACAGGAAGAGAAACCTAGCTGCAGTACATCACATTTTTCGGGCTCCAGTACACTCCACTGTAGCAACAAAATAAGAGTCCAAACGCCACAACAATAACCACAGCATTAACAGGAATTAAACAAATGGACAAGCCAACTTTTTATGGGAACTTTGGCTTATTTAAAGGAATGTTAAAGCTCTGCAGGTGGACCTTCACAAAAGTCTGACATTAATGTTATTATTATTAATTATTATTTAAAAATATTATTTTATTTTTATTTATTTATTTATTTATTTATTTATTTATTTATTTTAGTGAAAACAATGCATTCTGTTATTTTTCCTAATGGTTCTCCATTATACATGTTATGAAATACACTCCATTACACTGACACCCAGTGGCCTGGATGTACCTAAAACCACTTAAACATGGCTCTCCCCTGCCTTGGCCCAGAGAGAGCACTGGGGCCCACTGTCCATGTCTTCTACAGTGGACGTACTCCTGCACATATTCAGACTCTGTCTCACACTGACGGCTGACATTACTGGCAACTGATAGAAGCCGCTTTTTTCCCTCCTTTTCTTTTGTGTAATTTGCCCTCTTTGATGACATATTTGTAGACTAAATGGATTTTTAAAAGATGTTTAATTTCTAATATTGCATTTCAAAAGCTGAATTAGACATATTTATATTGGAATGAAGTGATATTAATGGAGAGCATAATGAAATAATCCATGCAAATCGTCATATGAATATTGATACGACTGCCTCCCACTCTATGTTAATGTAAAACATTAGAGGGTTAGAGGGGGTATATTTGAACCATGTCAGTAATTGCACAGATTTAACAAAATTGGAGAAATGTGTGCCAACAGCAGCAGCGCAGTCTCATGTTTATAAATGGCTCTTTTTGGAAGTTGTTTTTTTTTTTTTTTTTTTGGAGGGGGTGCTCTGCTTTAATTCAAATGAAGATGAAATACATAAAGGCATTCCAGTTAAGCTACAGTCAAAAAGGAACATAATAAGGGAGACAGTCCCACAGTGGAATAATGTACACTGGTCCAGTTTGAGAAAAATTATATTATTTTACATCATTCAGAATTTGAAATGGAGAAGAGGAACACAGACAAAATACGTAAAGTTTAATATATATATATATATTATTGAATATATAAGGCCATATTTTTTAGGGGCTAAAGATTCAACATTTTTAAACATATTGCTTATTAGTAATTTATTATACAGCGTTTAATTTAGATCCTTTACTTCTTTACAATGGCACCATGGCATTGACACACAGCGTGAAACAGGAAAAGGAAAATGAAAACTGCCGAGTTTTCTGCACCAATGGGCTTCATAAAAGCACGGCGGCAGCAGCGTAGCTCTAGTTTATCCTCGGGTGAGTAGGTGCATTTAAGTTTGTGAATTCCACGGTGAAAACCCGCTTGCAGTAATGCAGCATTTTTCCCTTTTGATTAACTCCCGTGCAAAGCTGCTTTTCCCTCTCTAATGCCAAGACGGACTGTTTTACATTTCTAATTTGTCATTTGGAGGGGAGGGGTACTAGGCTGAATTGCCTTCTCTGGGTTAAGCTCCTTATGCTCACTTATACCTTTTTAAGGATTTTGTAAAGGCTGAGGGGAAGAGCGCAGGTAGAGACGGCCCACTCCTCTTGCAGCGATAAAACTAGTGTAAACAAAGGGAACGAAGCAGCCGTGTTCCAAACGCCTCGCTCAGCGAGGGGCTCCACTCACATTCACTTCATTCAGACCTGCATTAGCACTTACTCCCTGTGAGATCCGCAGTAGTCAGTTTCCAACAGGTTCCTGATCCCTGAGAGGCTCAGAGTGGAGGTGAAGCCCTGAGCTGAGGGTTTCCACAGAAACATCCGAAAGACGTCTGGATTTGAGAGTTTACGCAGTTTATGGTTAGCAGTCCTTGCACATTCCTTCCAAAATGGCCATGCGTTCCTCCATATCGATGCTAACCCGCTGTGCATTCGTATAGTATTTAATCTCAAGGATCAGCCATTACATTACTACCACCTCCTGGTGTCTACACACACTATTCATTCTCTCAGCACTTTGTAGTCTATAATTACAGACTGAAGTCCATCTGCTGGTCTGTATACCCTGCTCTTCAATGGCCAGTACCCCCTCAGGAGCACCACAGAGCAGGTATGATTTGGGTTTGGATCATTCTCAGTGGCACTGCCGTGTTGCTGGAGTTTTTAAAACCTTTTTAAACTGCACTGAGAATAGTCCCTCAACCACATCCTTCATCAGTGACTACAGGATGGCCAACACAAGCTGCGCCGCTTGACTTTACATCTACAGGGGGAGATGTGTCTAACAGAGTGAACGGTGAATGGACACCGTATTTAAAAACTCCAGCAGCACTACTGGGTCTGATTCATTAATAAAAGCAGATTACAGTTACTTTACACTATTTGGCAGGTACTAACTTGCATTATGACCTTTACCCTTAGAAGCACTGTGTGAAATGACAATGTCACATGTGTATTCATAATAATTTATGTATTCATACATTTTAAATTGTCGCTTCCAAGGTCTGTCTGTGCTCTATTGGGATGGCACACTCTTCCACTCGAACAGAACCATGCTTCCGAAACCATTGCAAGGCCCCAGTGGTGTCCAGAAAACTAGCCCCCGCTACCAAGAGACGAGGATTTAAAGATGAATGGTAGATAGTAAACAGAAATTAAAAAGGAGAAAGCATGACCTATCGGGCAAGCCACAGCTCAGTTCAGCGCGAGAGCCCAGGAGTGAGAGCGAGAGCAGAAGCTGTGGATTTTGGATTCTGCATGGTCTTGTTTCTTGGATTGTGGGTTGGTAAAGCCTAAAATAAACATACACATGCACTGAAAAAGAGACGTCCACTAAGACATTTTGTAGATCAGTTATTAAACAATGCCACAATGTAAATATGTTTACTTTTCTTATTTGTTTTATTAAATATAAAAAATAAATACAATTCTGGATAAATGATTGTTCTAACAGCAGCACTGTGCACGACTGGTCCATTTTGGGTCCTACCCTTAAGTGCTACGTTTGTCCAGCAACACGTTCAGCTTCATCAATGCAAAAAGGCTTTCTTTATGTTAGTAAGGAGTATTGTCTTAGAGCAGAGCTCTTTAGAGGACAAGCTGCCACACAAGGCCAGTGATGATAAAACCAGTCATTCACAGAGCAGTCCGTCGCAGAGCAGAACAGAGAGCTTCCAGATGCCGTCGTTTCAGAGCCGTATAACCCTCTAACATCTCAGTGTTGTGGTGAAAAACATGCGGCTACACAAACAGGTACAATTTTAAGAGTAGCTTCTGCTAGCCTTGAATTAGCCATTCCTATGTTCTCTTCTGTAAACACACAGTGAAGGGAGAAAAACTGAGAAAATCTCCAAAAACGGCAATTTACAAGGTAAAGCTGTTTTTTAACTTTAAATTGAAGTCAATGATATATGACTTTGGAGCATTACATTTGGTCCATTCTTATTAAAATAAATGTTTAAAAAGTCCATAACAGTAAAAGTGAGGATACACGGTTCTGTCCTGACAGCTATGAAATCATACACTACAGCAGATTTAACAGCTTCATTGCACAATGACCTTCCAGATATTACAGTAAAGATCGCTCCAGCGTGGAGGGCTTGTAACGGCATGCAATACTTTATTCGGAGAAAATGGAAAGTAAGAAAAACAAACAAAAGGGAAGAAATATGCCCTGTGAGGAAATGCTGGATAGGAGAAGAACGTGTAGGTTCTGAATATAATGCACAAGTCCGCTGGGAGTTCAGGGGCCAGAGGGTTTCCGATAAAATGCCCAAGTGAAAACATACAGTCCAAACTTTGCTACGGCGGCTTTTTTTTCCCCCATCTGAATGCTCGGTGTAGAGTGGAAAGCATCAGCACATCTGCTTCTACTCCCAGCAGCCTCAGCTCCAGGTCACACAGCCCTATACGAGCACACTTTGGCCTTGGTAAAATGTTTGAAGGATTTTTATACAAGGATAGTGACTTTGAGATTTGGCGGAGCAAAAACAAACACGGGTATTCTCTCAGTTCTAGGAAGAGCACTACAGAGAAAGCGAGAGCCCTTTGATCGAGAAGGGCGAAATAAAGACATCAGAATTGTGATTGATGAGTTTTGCTAGCAGACAGAAGGAGAACAAGAAAAAATATATATATATATATATATAAATATATATGTATGTATGTGAGGGTCAGAACACTGAGATGCATCTTGAAGTTGTACACAAGCCTAGCCTTGGAGTGTAGTAGAAACTTATTCCCCAGACTTGAGACATAAGCCTATACAGAGATGTATAATTTACTCAAACATCATCACACAAGAATATTCTACTGATTCAGAACTAATAACCCTGTGTAACCCACCCCCCTCCCGCCATGTTTCAAGAAGTTTTGGAGGGAGTGAGTACACCACTCTTTCTAAAGCACCGGGGAACTGTCGAGGAGTGAGGTTGAGAAATTAAGGGCCTCCTGAATTTAATCAATATCTTGGCCATGGAGGTGAGATGTGCTGCCAGGAGGACTGGCACATGCAATGCATCTTACTCACAAGCCATACAGCGGGAAAGAGAGAGACAAATCAGCCTCTTTAGGAGATGTTCTTTGACCCACAGGGACAGTCCACAGCGGGGCCTAGTTAGAAATAATGGACAGAATAAAAGGCAGACGCATGGTACTGTCCATATGGTCACTTTTTTATTGGCTGGACTGTCCATTCATCCAATGTGAATATATCTGGACAAATAAACAGAAGTCAAAGGTAATTGATTTAAACAGAGACCACTCTTCATATATTTCAATCCCATTCAGAATAACCACTAAATAGCCCTAATCCTGGAACAGACATGGAACGGCTTCCGGTTAGTGACATATATTTGTATGTTCAACCAAAGTTATGAACCCTCCCTGATGCATCTGCGCAAGCCCAGCATCTGAAACATCTCCCCATCCTGATTTAACTCCCCATGGACCATCAAAACCAAGGGAAGTTAAATCAGAATTGGGAGGTGTGATCGGGAACTACACCGAACGGATGTTTATGCCTTTGTAAACACAGGCATGGCTGTAGATGTAGAAAGCGCTGGTTTATTCATTTACTTTCATTTTTAACAACAAACAAACAATATATCTCAGGTAAAAAATAACACAACCTTAATTTGAGAATAAAAATTGAGACTCTTTCTACATTTAACAGTGCTCAATAACATTCTGCTGTCAACATTAACATTAAGTACCACCTTAAATCGTTCAGGCTCATTCTCTTTTTTGCTGTAGGAGCTGTTTAAAATAAACATGGCTCTTAAAAGGGATCCCAATTTCATGTCTGTAGCAAATGTAGGTCCACAAAAACATTAAAAGAATTTGTATACAATTATGAATACTGATACACATACCTAATACAATAATAACTATCTTAATCTCACACAGCTTTTACAGGTTTACATGATGTAAACAGAAATAGTTTATAGTTCATTTATGTCTATTTTGGTTTCAATTATATTTAAAAGAATAAACAATGTTGCTACTTTGTCTGAAATGATTAAAGGAGTTAAGTGTGCTTTTTGAAGTTTTCACCACATTTTAACAATAACGTGATAATACTGAGAACTGTGATTATTTTGGCCATGATTATTGTGATATTAATGTAAAATTTAATGTCTATCCAGGAGTGTTTTCTGCTTGTTGGCAACTAAAGAAATATGGGTCTAAAAGGATGTGTAGCAGCATAGAAGCTGTTACTGGGCAAAGGAAGTGGAAAACAAAGAAGAACATTAGCAAACAATGCACAAAGAAGCTCATGTTCTTAGAACAATGGACTGGCCTTGTGCTCAAATACTCGGGACTAAATACTAAACATATGATAGTGTATTTGGTTCTTGAGGCTGTTGTGTTAAAGTTCTGATGCTGAAAGGTCAGCACCATATCTCGTAGTGGTCATTTTGACTTGGATGGAGTGTAATGAATGAAGGTTGATGCATTGCTGTGTGTATAGGCCACAAATAAAGACTTTGATGTTTATCAACCAGGCCAAAAAACAATAGGCTCTCGAGAAACTCATAAAGAAAGGGCTGGGAGAGAGAGGGAGGGGGGTCTAAGCCAGGCTTAGGCCATGGGTAAAGCACTGTCATTGCTGGGTGGGTGTGAGAGGGGCTTCAGCCTTTGGCTCTCTCGGCGCATTTTAACACACCATAAATCACTCTCCCAGCCGTCCCGTGTATTACGTGAATGATATATTTTATTTACACTACAGAGGAAAACACACATGGTCGTTATTAATCATCTCCCACCTTTAATAATGATTCAACTTCCACTCATTCATCACGTAACTTCTAAGCCCGGGCTTAACACGAGAATGGGGGGGTGGGGGGGAAGAGACAGACGAAGGAAAACAAACAGCAAGGCTAACAAGCAAGTTATTCCAGAGGTTAAGAAACAAAGGGATTAAAGAGGAGCATTTCCCTACCGTGAACACTACAGAAATAAAATATAGATTGTGTGCATTTTTTTATTCTTTTTTTCTTGCTTGTGTACAAATATTTAAAAGAACAAAAAACACATGGCAAATATAAAATGAGAAATATTATGGAAATAATTTGTGTTTACCCCAAATAAATGTCAGCTTCCTAGTAATTAAATGGCATTCAGTGATTGAAGGTGTGTGATGTTAGGGACATTACCCCAAACCCAGGGCACTAGCTTTTCTCTAACGATGTGCTATTAGTGTCAAATATTCATTCACATTGCTGCTGTGTTTCTGACCTGGTATATCTTTAAATGATCAGTTGAGGTGAGATGTAGTGACTGTCTGAGCATGGACTCGAACCCTGACCATCAGTTCTTACTGATGAGTGTTTCACTGAATTGTGTAGAAGGCAATGGCTTAAATCACTACCCGCTAAGCCCCTACCCTCATTATTCTGAGCTGGGGTTAGGGTGAACTAGTGTTGTTACCTGGGCTGAGATGCAGTCACTGAGAAACAAGGATGAGTGTGTATTTTACAGCTCTAATACTGTAGTTTCACTGTATCTTCAGTCTGTGTTGATGACTGTCAATCACACAGTACCTGGCCATTAACAGATCAGAAATAAAAATGTAACAGAAATAAGTATCGTACACTAATGCCATGCCATTTGAACAGGACTGTGTTGTGCTTGGGGAAGTGGCTCTAATATTACACAGCTATATTTCTAGAACAATAGTTTAGTATCAAATAGAAAACTAAATGCAATATCTTACTATGATATTACAATACCCTTATTACAGATACATTATGTTCTACCCATGTGTACCTAGAGCTATCCAGAGGTTAAGGATGCAGAAGAATTTCTTGGTAATAGACTGACTCAGTACATTTAAAGCAGAACATTCGTTACACATCAGAATCCAGTTATAAACAAATCATTGTTTGGAATAAAACCTCATATCTTAAAGTTCAGATTCTTAAAAACAGCCTTAATATTCAAAGTTATATAAAAACAGATTATATTTGAAATAAATCCTAGTATTCATTCATTCATTCATTCATTCATTCATTCATATTTCAGTCAAAACTGGCATCATTTACAAAAAAAGCATTCCCAGAATTCATTAATTGTGCATGGATTATATGTGAATATCTGGCAACCCAGCGTGAGAAAACAGGCTTAAAACCTCATTTCTCTAAATATAACCCACAAAATACTTGGAAAGTCCAGAATGTTTGAAAAGCAGTGTTTTATGTTCGTGTCACACTATCACTAACAGAAAACTGAAGCCTTTTTTGTCGCACATCTTTGCGTACACAACAGAGACTAGCGAAACAGCGCCACCAGTGGATGTGAGCTCACTTAGTGAACGTACAATGACTACAAATAATGAATCAACACATCCTTAACCTACAAATGACAGTGCTGTTTGTACGATCTGTCGGTGAACGTGTGTTTACACAGGTAAGTAAAGCAGATGCATGCGGTACATGTCTGGTCTTGTACAATAAGGCTATGGTACAGTGCTTGGAAGTCATTGTTCTTTGCTGTTCCTCTCAGCAGTGACTTGAAGTGATGATGTGAAGCACGTCCTCACATACCGCGCAGTGAAAAGCCATAGAAGTCTATTGGGTTTCACATTGTGGCTACATTAGTGTCAAAACCCGTCAAAAGTCCAGTAGATGTTTATCTCCCACTGCTTCACCACAATGCACTGAGAAAGACAGACGTCAGCGAACATGATCTGTGTGAGACTTCCTCCAGAGAAAGAGGAAAAAGGAGGGGAGTGGGGGGGTGCCGACGAGGTTCCTGGCGAGGTGCAGGTCTACACGACGGCTCGGTGGACAGCGATTCCTCTTGTTAGAAGAGATTTAGCAACATATCCGTCTTACTGCAGACGTTGTAAGTGATACTTAACAGTACGGTGTGTTTGGACTGTGGCCAAATCACACAATCCAGGGGGAAAGTGGGGCTGCGTACTTTAAACGTATGCTTCAGGGAAGTGAATGAGACACAAAGGTGAAGAATGAAGAGAGGTTATGGTATCTAATGTCTTTCTCAAGACTGAGGTGGTTTGAGGGAGAAGCCGAGGCTTTGGCTTGGCCTAGAGAGCGCTACGCCTGGGGGGGTTGATAGATACTCAGCTTTGAAACAGACGCCAGGTTCCAGTTCTTAAATTAACTGACCACTGAGTCCAAGCCACCAGCAGGGCAACAAAGTCCAGCACAATAGGCCTCTTCCACACTAACAGCTTGGGCTCCTCCCTTCTTCTTTACAGGAGCATTCTCCCACGAAGAAAGCCCATTTAACAACAGATTGTTTTAAATGTTTGTGTGTTTCTGACCAATCTGTGTTGAGTTTGAGGTGTGGTCACTCCACACTGGCTTACTGCAGCTGGAACACATCCAAATCCAGTGGTACCAGAATGGAGTAGCACTCTGGAGCTGTTGCACACAGGTATGGTCACCATTCCTAGGGCCAATCATATGGGTTTAAAATATATGGGTTTATTCATTTGTCCATCTGTGAGTATTTCCTCCTATTCAGGGGTCACTGTGGTCCAGATTCTACCTGGAATCACTGGACACAAGGTAGAAACACACACTGGACCAGGTACCATTCCATCACAGGACATCACACAACAGCAAACCTAGCAGCATGTGTTTAGGACTTTGGGAGGAAACCCATACACACACTGCAAGAACATTTAATTTCACTTGTTCCACACACAATGTGATAATTTACCTTAAAACTAGAGCTTCAAAATCATTGGGATGCTCCACTGACCTGTAACAGGGAGAATAGAGCCTTGGTCCTTGCTACTTTAGGCTCAACACTGCAGAAAGTGCACTGTGTAGCTTGTGGAGGAGGGTACGCAACCACCTCATCTTCCCGCCCCCTCCCCCATAACCACCGCCCCATTGATTTTAGTGCAGTGCTTTAACAATGAATTACACCAGGGGGAGCCCCAGGAGTGAAAAACTTAAATGTTACCTAGTCTTCCTTTAACTGTTGGTTGCAGTTCTGTGTTAAACGCCCTCAAATTACACTAGGATTCCAGAGTCTAGTCCTTTACAGCACGCCAGAGCAAAGCATGCAGACAAAGGCTGTACAAAGACAACGGCACACGGGCGGGAGATGTGAGGATTCGCTTGTAAAACAGAACGAGAAATAATTGGAACAGTGAAGAAGAGAGCTTTTGATTATTTTGTGGCTGCACTCTGTCATGATTTAATGACCTCTGTCCCATGAACTGTGAAAGCGCAGGTTTAATGAAGCAAACATCTGCATGAAACCGCTCTCTCCACTTCTTTTTGAGGGCAATATTGCAGCCATAAAGCATGATAGAAGTAATAGAAACAAGATTTACACAGGTTGGGCTAATGTGTATTAAGGAGGTTAACTGCTGTGTTTTGTGACGAGAAGAGACTGCCGCGTCTAATAAAGGTGACGGTATCTTTTATCGTCTTTCTCCCGGGGATGACTACTTTCCAGCGGTGTCATCAAAAAGTGCATTTCTAAAGCTGAATGCTGCATACGCAATAAAAACAGAACGACTCCCTTTATGCAGAGGGAAAGCACGGGTGATTGTGATTATTGTTACAGCTATTTACTGAGAAGATAGAGCTCACATGTTTACAAGTGGTGCAGGTGCAATTTGCACAAGCATTCTGTGTCAAAACAAGTTATTATGTCAGATAGGAAATGAATGGATGGTGACAATTTGAGGCTTTTGAGAAAACGGAATCAATATTCCACCTGCTACAGCTTCGTGGTTCAGAATGAAGCATCCTAATTGGTTCCAGGATTGGTCCATTGCCCTTATGTTTATATTAACCCATTAGAAAAACATGGCCTATACTTTATAAGTATAGCTTTCACTACAGGTCCCTTCAATGTTACAGCAGTGGCATTATGGTGCTTTTCCACAGCATGGTACCTACACTATATTTTTTTTTTTTTGCTTTTCCACTTGGCAAATCTGGTACCTGGAACCGGGTTTGTGGTTCCAAGCCTTCCATGTAGGGCCTACAATATGTGACGTGCAAACCTTGAAGAGCACTGATTGGCCAGTATCTGGCAAGATCTAAAGTTTAACAGTGTAGCTGGATGTGGGTTCACTAATTGGCAAACACCAGGTCACCGTTGCCAATTCTATCAATGTGTTATAACTGATTAATAATGACAATTAATGTATTGAGAACATTAGTAAACAGATTTTTTAATCATTTATAAACCTTTAGATGCGTAGTCTTATTCTAAAGTGGCACCGAGCTGTGTTCCAAAAAAACAACCCACGAATACACAGTGAGTAACTAACAACTAACATTACCACCAATGCTGCTGTGTTTGTCAAGGCCACTCTTCCTGTTAGAGATAGTGATTTGTGGCATCACTACATTTGGGGACTGGAGAGCAGTGGTAAGTGGAAAATGAACCAGGAAGTAGGTACCAAAAAGCGAGTAGAGCTGAGCAGAGTCGAGTAGGTGCCATGCCATGCAAAAGCGCCAATAAAGTCCAGCTGTGTATCTTGAAGGTCCATTACATTCTCTTCTGTAGAAGAAAAATGAAACATCTGCACATTTAAAAATATAATAATAATAATAATAATAATAATAATAATAATATCTGAAGTTGAGATGAGATTTATGGAAGTAAGTCATCTTCAAAACCTACAACTAAAATGAAAAGGAGTATGAAATGAATGGTACCTTATGGATATTTGACCTCTGTATTTAACCCTTCTGCAGTAGTGAATACACACTCACACTACTGATTAAAGGCAGTGAACACACACACACAAATTTGTAAAAAAGGTACAAATTTGTTACTGAATTATAAAGGTAGCACTGAGGGGCCCCCCACCACAGTGACAGTGACAGGGTTGAAGGTTCCCTGAGAGTGTACACCTAAAATGGCTGACTCTTTCTTGGGGTACATGAATTGATTTGCAGCGAAACAGTGAACAGTGAAAGATTTATTATCAGATCAATATTTACATTAACATTACATTTCTGATCCCTTCTAATTCATTGTTAGGACACTGCCATCAAGACATCAACACACTGACCATTATCTCTTTGTTATTAATGTGGAAAGCCCATTTGTACCTTCTCACAATTAACATATCCCGTCTACGGTCGCGATCCTCACAAATGCCCAACACTCACAATAAATAACCATTAACGTTATTCCTCTCTGCTTTTCCTCTTTTGTCTTCTCAGTTTTCCCAGTCTTCCCTCTCTCTCTATCTCGCTCTCACCCGTTAGTGCAGATGATATATTGAAATCTGTGAGCCGATAATCCTATTAATACAGCTCTTGTCTGTGTTACATTTATTTTCCTCCTAATCTCCCTCTCCAACTTCCCTTCCTTCTCTCCTCTTGTCCCTTGGCTGACCCCAGCCCACAGATTCTCCACTCTAAGGCTGAGAGAAATTTAGATTGATACCAAATATAATGGCCATTGTGGGTTTCATAACAAGCTCCTCAATGGTGTGATCAAGGGCGGTTTAGCCTGGCTGACCGCGTCAGCTATCTTCCTCGGCTAAGGGCAAGCTTCGGCCAAACCCAAAAACCCTGGGACTGGAACATTTACAGTGGGCTACAGAGTTAGACAACACCACTGATACCCAGCCGCTCCAACAGCGCAGAACTGTGAGGTTTTATAATACACATGGTCGGAACAATGCGCCGAGCTAGTGCCAAAAATCTAGACTTCTACTACTCAACATTTTACATGCACATCTAAAACACAATAAGCATAATGGTACTTTCATGTGTGAAGGACTACGATTCTAATAAAGTGTATGTCCAAAAGGAATCACATGCCCTTGTTTACAGCGAGAAAGTCCGTCAAACTTCCACCTGATACGTCACTTGTGTTCATGAATGGAAGCCAAGTTGTTTTATTGTGATTTTAATGTGTTGTGCAATGTGTAATAACTATGTAATTACATATTTTAATCCACTTACTCATTCCTAATGTTTACTACATTTCTAGAATGACAAAGTTTTAACTCATTCAAAGTCTCACGGCAAACTCATCAGAACGTCTGAGATGTGGTCAAGATGCTTCTAGAAAGCCATGAAAAATGCCGTTGTTTATAGAGCTCGTCTGTAATACCAGCTTTTCAAAGGCCAGTCTTGTAATAACACTTTACAAACAGTATACTACACAGTCCTAATAGCTGCGTACCATGTTTGTAGATTTAATACCACACGAACATGCCAAAGACTTATTGTCCGGTCCTGACAGATGTCGTCGATGTCGGCTTGGCACGTCTACACAGAAGACGACTGAAGCACCAGCAGCACCACCCTAGACTAATCCTGATGGAAATCCTTGTCCTACATGCTCCAGTAATGGTTTACGGTTCTGACCATGAGCGTCATCCTTATGGCGACACCAATCCATGCACGCCGAGGCTCTCCAAAGCCATAAGCCCATCAGTTCCACAGCCAAATCCAAATGAATCAATCCCAAACCCTCAGACAGTCATAGCTGCTCTCCTAACCACCATCCAGTACAGAGGGATACAGATGAAAAAGGGAATTTTTACCAAGCGCAGGGGATTTTAAGCAACCGAACGGGAACATTGTGAGTTCACACAGGCGGCCGAAAAAGAGAAGTTAGTCTGTATGCATAGGCATTGCAATCCTCTTTACGTGCAGGAGGGAAGAGGATGGAAAGTGGAAGTGCTAAGTCCAGGATTCTAATAGAGGAGGTAGAGCATTCCAGAAGTGGACACAATAAACAACCTGGACGATCCTGCAGATTCTCCGTGTCTAATACAAACAGGTAAGTAGGGAAAGTACCGTTTAGTTAGAGTAGGACTCCATACTTGTTTATGTTTATGTCTCAATGAGGGTATGCGGTTTTTGCATCTCATCTAAAATGCAGTGAATGTCAACCATGCACTTAAAATATATTAATCATGTTGTCAACACCTACCTCATTACACCTATGAAGAGGTATTCACAGCCTGAACACATCCCTTCACAATTTATATTGTTGTGTTTTATTAATGCAAACAAAGCCTTAGTCCTGTGGCACCACACAGGCGGTGGGATTTGTTTTTCTTGTCTGTAAGTTGCAGAAACGAGGCGAAGTGAAGGAAACACTGCTCTTGTTAAGTCCTCCAGCAGGCCGTGGTGCCGGGGACATGTCAGCGAGCGAGGGCCAGACAATAAAAGTGAGGCATTGACTGCGTAAGTGAAAAGTTTAATGTGGCTTTCACTCCGGCGCATAATGCGTCGCGACCGATGAAGCATTTCCCATGGTTCACGGGGCTCTCTGTCAGCGCTGATGTAAAAAGCCCCAGAGGCAGAGACCTGCATCTGGCCTTTTCAACCGTCACCTCACAGTTTTAATTTGCGCCTCCCCACAGAAAGTGGCGGGGTGGTGGCGGGGGGGGGGGGGACCACAAAAGGAATGAAAGAAACAGAGGAATGTTTCTAATGAGCAAATGTGTTTTTACCCCAAAAAAAGACATAGACAGAAGACTTCAAATGAAAGTGAGAAAGGAATTTGAGGAATGTGAAATGGACATAACCTAAATACTAGACTTTGATTGTCAGTGGTTGAACAGGTTATGAAACTGATTACTGAGAATTAAAGAAACACTATGTAATATTTTTAAATTAGAATTACAGCTTCGTAAATATTGTGATCTTTCACTGACCTGTAGTAGGGAAAACAGAGCCTCTGTTTTAGCAACCCTGGGTTCAGCACTGCAGAAAATGCACTATGTATACTTTGGAGGAGGATAGGAAAACACCCCAACTCCATCCTGACTGATTTCAGTACAGCACTGTAAAAAGTATTTAGATTAGGGGGCGCTCAAGTGCAAAAAAAACCCAAAAAAACATTCCTTTAATAAATTGTTCAGTTTAAAGGAACTCTATGTAAGATTTGGCAATTTCTCTCCTGGGCTCCCTCATAATTGCAGAGTGTAATATATTTTTACAGACCTTTCCTGAAGTTAAATGGCACATGGAGGAATGGGGAGGGTGGGTTGTGGTGTTTGCTTGCCCTCTCCCAAAAATTACATAGTGCAGTTTATGAAGTGCTGAACCCAGAGTAACAACAACGAAGACTCTGTTTTCCCTATTACATATCAGTGAAGCATTACAATCATTTTGAAGCTGTCATTTTAAGGTAAATATTCTACCTAGTGTTCCTTTAAAATAAGAAATGTCTTCACCAGATCAACAACAATGCGATTTTATTCAAAAACAAATTACACACTTTTTTGTTATGATAATTAATATATATTTTTTCAGTTTTTGTTGTTGTTTGACCGTAAACAAACAATAAAAAACATGACAATAAAATATACATGTAATGTATTGCCCCCCACCCCCCACTCAAACTAAACTAATTCCAACAATAACTTTTCTTCATATTACAAACACGAATGTGGTACTGATTTAAAATCTGGAACCTGCCCTTTCCCGCAGTTCCTCTGCCTGAGTGAGGAAAAACTACATAGCTATCACAGTACATGTTTTTGTCATTATTGGCCGTAACACAGCTTAATGAACTGATCTTTAAGAAGAAGGTGAACATATCACTTCAGTGAGGAACGACAGAATACACACAATGACCCAGGACCCTCTCCCTCTGTTCCCCTCACTGTAACATGAACCTGAGGATCCTTACATTGTCTGTCGGTGGCTGTGAAATGAGGATCCAGTTGCTTTACGTGAAAATCTAAAAAGGCAATTTCCATTCTGCTCTCTACCGACCCTCTCCCACTCATTTCACATCTGCAATGTAACCAATCAGCAAAGGCCAGAGCCATGTATTGTAAAGATGTCTCGGACAGAGGTGCACTCCGAATTCAAAGTCTTTATTAAAGCATCTCCTGCGGAATCCCAGAACAAAAATGGGAGGTCCCTGGCCCCTCAGAGAGATTAAATGTTAAAGCAGACCAACAAAAGCAGCACAACTGTGTCCCTGGCGGAGATCCAATCACACGCTCGCTCCTATTTGAGGTCAGATATGTATGAAGATCAGACGCAGGGATAGAGACGGGCCTCGGGGTCCCGCATTTGAAGATGTCCCGGGCACATCGCTAAACAAAGCTCTCCCGCCACTGAACAGCCTTTTAAAATAAACCTGCAGCTTTGTGTTCCCTAAACCCAGTCAAATATAATCCACAGCACCACAGTCTGCTGAGACTGAAACAAGGCTCATCGCTGTTCTTTGTTCTTCACTGCTCTCCTTTTAGTGTTTGGTTCATTTATACATGACCTTCTTCTACATTCCCTAGATTTACAACAGCCTTTAAAACCAACATATCATCGCAGTCAGAACTAAACCTTTGTGTCTCCGTCTTTATGCAACTTTTGGAGGAGGGTAGGACACCACCCGGGCCCTTCCCCTGCTTCTTGATTGCAGGACAGTGCTGGAAAAATCAATTACACTCTGCAACTGTAGAGGGAGCTCAGGAGCCAAAATACCAAATCTTACCTAGTGTTTTTTTTAAACTTAATGACATCACAACAGAGGCCATTTTCTGTGATATGAGCCCTTTAAAGTAAATTAAGGTTTAAAGTTGAGTTTGTCTGCTCATTTTCTGGTTTCCCCATCCCACCACTCTTTTCTTTCCTTTCATCTCCCTTTCTCTCACTCTCTCATTTACTTTTCCCTTCTTTCTCTCTCTCTCTCTCTCTCTCTCAGGTGTGAAGCCCCACACTCCAGCTCCACCACAGGGATGAAATGAGGTAGAAAATGATGATCCTCCTCCCAGGCCTGTGCTTTTTTTCCCCTCCACTGCCCCTGCTTTCTTTCTCCCTCTCTCTCTCAGGAATTGTCTGCCAAGAACTAGCGTTCTCTCCAGCCAGGGATGACAGGAAATCGAGGCTGTGGTCAGTGAAATCCTCCTGTGGACTGGGGCTTCTGTCTCTAAACATAGGGTCAGGTGTCAGACGCTTCAAAAAAAATTTAAATAAATAAAAATAAATAAATAAATAAATGAATAAAATAAATAAATAAATAAAACATTTAATAAATAAATAAATAAAAATTAGAAGCCGCCCATTGCTTCTCTGTCAGTGTCAATCCAATTATGTCACACACAAAGTGCTGGCAAAACAAGCAGCGAGCTATCGATCCCGGCCAGGCTTCACCTGTGGTTAAAGCTGGGGGCTGAGGGAGGATCGAGAGGTTAGTGTGTGTGTGTGTGTGTGTGTGTGTGTGTGTGTGTGTGTCATATCCAATGGCTGAGGGCTGAGAGTCAGCTCTGAAATCATGCAGACGCTGCCAATGTATTACAACAAACACAAAAGGTGCCAGTGGACCGACAGATTCTTAATTTCAGCCTGGGTTTGAGAGTACAACACCACAAAACCTGGCTTCCCTGGTCAAACGATGGGGGACACAGACGGGCCAATCGATCAAGTGAATTCAAACATTTATAATGATGATGCACTCCTGCAGCCTCTTGGATATGAAGTGAGCCGCAGGATGAGGGAGTTCAGGAGTTCTAGGTGGTAAACTACTTGAGAAAACAGTTTACAAACAATTACTTTAATTTTTTCATTAAAGGTGCTGTACATGATTTTTAATAACAGACACCAAGGAGGATGTTGGTCTATTCCTGACTTATTTGTGCTGTTTTAGAAAAATTACTTAAGGTGGAACTGATGCAAATTCAGGAGCTCATAGCTTGAGTTACAGATCAAGTCAAACCGTGAATAAAAGCTTAAAAAACTTCTATTTCTACAACAAACAAGCTACAGTGAGATTCATACTCAAACATTCATTCATTCATTCACTCATTCATTATCTGTAACCGCTTATCCAGTTCAGGGTTGCGGTGGGTCCAGAGCCTACCTGGAATCATTGGGCGCAAGGCAGGAATACACCCTGGAGGGGGTGCCAGTCCTTCACAAGGCAACACAAACACACACACACACATTCACTCACACACTCACACCTACGGACACTTTTGAGTCGCCAATCCACCTACCAACGTGTGATTTTGGACTGTGGGAGGAAACCGGAGCACCCAGAGGAAACCCACGCGGACACAGGGAGAACACACCAGTCTCACAGACAGTCAGACAGTCACCCGGAGCGGGAATCGAACCCACAACCTTCAGGTCTCTGGAGCTGTGTGACTGCGACACTACCTGCTGCACCACCGTGGCGCCCGTACTCAAACATACCGTTCTAAAATAATAATAAAGAGGCAAAGTAAAGCAAACTCAACCCTATTGATGCCTTACCTTACCCTATGGAGGGTAGCGTGTCTGAATGAGCAGAAATGAAGGAGGGGGTGGGTATATTTTGCGGTGAGAACGGTTGTTCTCCAGAATCGTATATGCTCTCTTTAATTGATTAACTCACTCGTTTCTTTTGAAGCACTTTCTTTTGAAATGCATCAGTGCCATGGTGGGTCCTACTCAGAATCATAAAGCAGAAGGCTAGAACACACCAATCACAGCCAGTCCATCACAGGGCATCGTACACCCATGCAGTCGCCCACAACTGTGGAGCGTGTCACACATACACACACACAAACACTCACACCTGTGGACACTTATACACAGACACTCCCTGCAGTGCCATGGTGTCAGCCTCATTTCGTTGTGTGTCTAAATTATAGCATTTTAATCTTATTTCTTATCTGAATGAAAACTGCTAAAACACTGAGCACTGCAGTCTAACAGCTAGGCGTACGACAGCAGGGACCTACCACACGTTCTCTCGGACACGTCTGTCTTATACACTTCTATATGTGGACAGCAGTGCTTCCATAAAAACATGCATTTACTGCTTATGGCATTACACAGCTTAGGTGCATCATAAATGGTGAGTAATTCATCTATAGGTGTAATAAACCACAAAATATGGAGTGCATGTAACAATATCGCCGGTCAGGATAAATTACACACGACTGCATGATTTACAAAGCGCGCCTATAAATTATTGTAATATTTAATGAGGAAAATACAGCGGGGAAGCGAGGCTGGGGCCGGCATGAGGCAGAGGCTGGTGTAATAAATGTGTGACACTCGGCGGATGGGTCCTGCCACGGTGCCACAAAGTGCACTGTATCATCGGAATACCAATAAAGCCACTGGCTCTTCAGAGGCATAAGGAAAGTTATGGAAAATATTTCTCTCCCAAGGACATGGCACCAGATGTGCAAAGACTTATGGGAGCAATCATAGGTGGCCAAGGCTTGGGCTGTAGGGGCCTTATTAAGTTAGGCCGCGTTCCAGCACCTTCAACTTATTAAGCTGTCAAGAGTTGCAATGATTAAAACCAAAGAAAGGTCACGGGCGGACCTTCGGCATCGTACAAGGCCTGGTATTTTCTCTCTGAGCGCGGGCCCTAATGAAGACATTTTACTTCATACGCACAGGTGGGATTTGATGAAATGGCTCTTTAGCGATGAGCCTCTTTTCTTTCTCTTCTTCTCTCCTTTATTGCGTCTGAAGTGCTTGCGCAAATCTTCAAAAGTTTCTCCCCTCATCTGAGATGGAATTCTAAGAAATTCATTTCATTTAAAAGACAGAGCGAATGAAAGGGGAGGGGAAGAAAGGCAAAATCAAAACCACTTCACCCCCCCCCCCCAATAAAAAAAAAAAAAACGCTCCAGCAACTGGTCTCTCTTTCAGATGGTTTTTGCATACGATCATCCTCCGAGATCAAAGACGAGTGGGCTGTGCTAATAATTGGCGACGGCTAGGTGTGCGGATGGAGGAAGGGTGGGGGCGGGTGGGGCTAAATATCGCGCTGGCGTTTCTGCTGACGGCGGGATTTCAGCGTCTGCCAGCTCCCAAACCCACGCCTGCCCCCAGAGATTAAAGAAACGCTGGTATTGAGAGTGCTCAGAATTCCCGCTCCGCCAGATTGACAGACGGAGATTTATTCACCTGCCACACCTCGGGACGCCCTGAGTGTACAGTGCTTTGGGTTTGGGATTGGCCGAAGAGAGCAGTGGACCTGGCAGGGGTTCATGAAACAGAGGCCTAAGAACCAAACCCATCACACACACACACACACACAATATCATGTATCTGTACATATTGGGGATATCACAAAGACTTGTTAAAACATATCTTCACCTTAAAATATAGCAATTGTTGGGACCTGATGGTGGTCCTTTCAAGAAAGAAAACTCCCACGATGTGAGTGTTTAAACAGGCCATACTCTTGCTCCCTGTAACAGTACCTGTTTAAAAGTAAAAGTGCCAAAAATGTTGCCACAGAAGAAGCACATAAGCATTTCCAGTGAGATACATAAGTGCCAAGAGCCTTTTAAAAGCACTTCTACAGAAGGTAATGTTTCCATAATGATTACACATATTTACTTAGAAGTGTAATTCGTAAAGGACCTTGTTCTTTAGAGAAAGGCAGGAAGCCCACGGCTTCAAGGCCCACCTCGGAAATGAACAAAGGCCCACAGAAAGCAAACTTTATTCGTGTAAAAATGTCATTTTGTGAAAACAATCCTAAAAGCATTTATTAAAACTTCGAATGCCATTGTCTTGAGCTTTGTTTAAAGTTTGAAATCACTTTCTATTTCACTCTCATTGTTACACATCAGTGTAAACTGTTGTTGTTAAATTTAACACATTAATGCATTATAACACATGCAGGAATTTAAGACTAATTTAATTTGAACATACTTGGCCTCAACTTCCTCCCTTTCAGAGTCTAGCGACCTATTAGTGTTTTTATTGAGTGATGTACACAGCGTCGCCTCTGTCGTGTTCGGAATTTCAGTATTAATACTGAAATATACATTAAATATCATAACGAAACCTCGCTCACACACATGCACCCCCCCTGTTTCCAGGTTTGAGTCTGAGCTGTGCTGAAGTGTTACCTTTCTCCATTAAATGTCTATGTCTGATGCTAAAGCTCTCCCCTTATACTCAGCAAATTAAGAGATTCGAATTCAAAAATCAACAAAACAACACTGAGATGTTATAAAAAAGTAAAAAAATAATAAAAATAAAAAAACTTTTAATCACTTTATAGCTGTTATTATATTTCTAATTTGATTGACACAGCTAATATATATACGTCTATGTTATTTTCATTGACTTTTACAGATCCATTCCCCCCATCAGTACAGGCCCGATGACCACCAAAAGTGGCTTTGTGGTCCAAGTCCCTGTTGTTGGGAAACCTCGTAGCATCCTTTCCTCCCTGTTACAGCTGTTCTTTTCTGAACTTGATGTGACCTCTTCACAAATCTCTGAGCACTCTCTCTACACCCAATATCACAACCGTTCCCCAAAACACTAGAGAAATGATTTCAGCGCAGGAACGCCGCTCGCCCTCAGTGTGTAACTAGTTGGAGTAAAACAGCTCTAGATATTGATGAAACAAAATGAAAATGGAGGGAGGGAGGGGGGAGGGGGCGGTGCACCTGTCTTATTTCAAAGCATGTCCTTGACATCTTTGTAGATTGGCTTTTTTCCCCCCTCTCTGCCTTGCATTGCCCAGGACACTGTTCCAGCTGCAAATTGCCTTTGACAGATATGCAAAAAGGGGGTCATACAAAGTCCTCAGTCATTTCATTGGCTGCAGCAGACATATAGGTCTGCGAGGTTGCTAGAGGTGCTGAGTGACCTCCAAAACTATTTTCACCAGCACACGCTGCTGCATTTCCAACAGCATATGAGAACACACCCCAAATAACAGGAACTTATTTAGCTGCTCTTGAGGCTAGTGTAGCTGTCAAATGGAATCGGGAGCAGGGTGGCAAATATGGGTTAGGAGCACATAGAATGTGAAATATTCTTTTATCAACTCTGTCTGGAGTTTAATGGGCCCCATTTCACTGGACACTACTTTAAACGCCTCTTAGAAAAAAGTATCCCCCCAACAGAATGTATTAAGAACTTCCACACTGCAGTTAAAGCTCATTTGGTATCTACTTCATTGTCTACTGAGCTGTATTTCACTGAAACATTATATTAATGCACTCATTCCTTCTGAACCTTTGTCTAAGAGCAGCAAGACAATGTTCATTCAGCTTTAGTTACAGATCACAGCAGTCTCCAAAACTCGGGTTCATTCAAACTACTGTGAGATAAACCGGGACTCCTAACAGTGAGGCAAGACCCGGACAACCCCACCTGTCACCATCACATCAACTGTACCTCAGGATGAGCACTTCACTTACAGTTCTGCCACATTCATTTCTGTCCATTGAGAGTATACAACTCAAGACTGTGGGTCTGAAAGGATGTGGATCTGTCCAGAGGCTCTTACGGAGTACATGATTCCACTTCAGATTAAGACTTACAATTATAAATGTTTACAAATGTTTTAAAAACAGTGTATCATTGGTTAACGATAACACATTAAAAGTCATTAATAATCAGGTATCTGCCAAATAGCAAACCCCACACCATCCATCTACACTATTTTACCTCAGATCCTGCCAAATACTGACCCTACTTTGTCTTCTCCATCAGTGAACATCACGTCTGTCAGCTTCAGCATCTATTTGTTAAATAGTTTAACCATTTAACCTCCAGGTTTAATGAATTACCACAAATAGAATGCTGTATTAGACATAAATGATAAAGTCATAATAAAGGAAATAAATTCACATTCTTAGGTCTTACCATATTCTTTATTTTGACATTTTCAGTAAGTGACCTGACACCTTCATTATTTGGCAAACATCAGGTTAGTGTTGCCTTTTTATCTGTGTGCTATAACTGATTATTAATTAATTGTAAGGTGATTATAATCTAATTAATAAACATTTTAAAGTATAAACACCAGGGTAGTCCTATTTTAAAGTGGTATTGAGAAAAGTACAAAAGATGATAGGGGTCTCAGACGAATGGACTGACCACTCCAGAAGCCCCCAGTGTTTGGGTTTATTAGACTGTGAGACGCAGATAATGCAACCAACTTCTAAAACTGAACTTTCTGTTTCTCTGCAGATTTCTTTGAAAAAGGCGGGGTGGTGCCGTACTAAATTGGGTGTGTTTCCTAAAGCTGAATAAGAAATAGCCTGTACTCTGTTTTCGTTTTTCCATTATATACTGTTCATTTTCACCATGCAGTATTAAACACTAATATCACGATGCCTTTCTCTCTCCCTTTAAACCCAGCAAATCCCACACAGCCTCGTCACCAAGAGCCGGAGTGTAGGCTAACGTTCCGCTCTTCTCGGGAAATAAAAGATGAAAGTTATGCTAACCTATCTACGCATGGAGGGACCCTGGCGAGTCAAAGCCGCAGAGACGACACTTCCTTAGGCTGCGAATGTCCTAATTACTCCTCTGTGCCTCACAGGTCAAGCAGCGCTGCCAGTGCTAGCCCGCTACCACCGGAGCATTCCGCACTCCATTAGCATGACATTTCAGTGCACAAGGCTAAACGCTCCCCCTTCTGCCCCCTGCTCTTCCTCCACGGATTCCATGGCCTACATACAAGTGTTTTACCTTAGGCCTCGGCTGCTACTTTTTCTTTCATGAGAAGGTCCCAGCTGAAATAGGAGGAACGAGAGAGCAGGGTTTCAAACAAGGCAAAACAAGAACAATTAATGGGGGATCATACACAGTGCGGCACTCTTTTTTAAAAGGGTTCTTCAAAGGTTCTTTATCAAAGGCAGTGTTAATATTACAGATCCATAACTGCTTAAAGGACCATTCATCAATTTTAAGTTATTATTCATACACTTGCTTTCACAAAGGTTAGATACAGCACTGTTTCAAAGCCAAGAACAATTGTAGTTCTACAGTTATAGACTGTAGTGGTCCATCTGTTGCTCTGCATACTTTGCCTGCCCCCTTTCATCCCAGTGCTACAGTGACACTGTCGAGGTGGTGGTGGTGGTGGTGTTAGTGTATGTTGCGCTAAACCGAGTGGATCAGACACAGGAGTGCCGCTGGAGTTTATAACAACTGTGCCCACTCGCCGATCCACTCTGCAGATGTAAAGTCAGAGACAGTAGATCTAGTCCTTCATGAGTGGACACAGGGCACTGCTGACTGGATACTTAGGATTTGTGGACTACTCTCAGTGCTTTAAAAATTCTAGCATTCCTGCTGTGTTCCACAGTACAAATGCTGGGGGTCCTGACCACTGAATAAAAGAATGAAAGCGGGCAAACAAAGTATGCAGAGCAGCAGATGGACTCCAGTGTGTAATTGTAGAACGACAAGGTGCTCTTGTACGGTCAGTGGAGCTGAGAGAAAGACAGTAAATGGTCATAATGTTGGTGTAAGAATACACCAACAAGAATTTTTCAGACGCAATGTGCTATAGTAAATTTGCACAGTCTTGGAGGTAAATATAACTGAGTGTTTTTCCTGTAACCTCCCCTGTGCAGAGGAATGCTGTATTGCCGATATCTTTGTGATACTTTCACGTGTTTCTTTCTGTGGGATCCATCCTCCTCCTTTTTTTTTTCTAATAGTTCCCTGGGTAGTCTTTGTGGCACTTGAAAGTTACTGTTACCTGAAACAAATTGCCTAAAGAAATCCACGCAGAAGCTTCAAGTCTCTGAGAAAAAAAATAAAATATGCGGGAGATATGCAGAACGGCGTCACATGAAAGCTGAAATACTCCCGTGTTTTGGCTTTCCCCGTTTTAAACGGGCCGCTTAAAGACATAAATAAATAAATAAGTTTTCAAGAGCTGCCAAACTTTGTAGTCTTTCTGTACTTGTGGGGGTTTGTGCTCGGGGCAAAAAAAAGAAATATAAAAAAATAAAAAAACAGAAGCTATTGTGCAGAGACTTATCACCGCCGCGATGCTAGATGGAGTTTCACAGCGTGTTTTGGAGCGAATGTAATATGTAAAGATGTTAGCACTGCCATTTTCATTACAGTTGGGGGGAGGAGAATAAGAGATGCTTGTTTAGAGTGATAAGCATTGAGGGGGTGGGCCCATATAAGACCCCGCTGTGCTCCACCCAGAATCACGTCTGTTTAATTCACTGCTTGGATAGCATCGGCATGTACAGCATCTCAGATACCCGGCCAGATCTTTCAAATACACCAGGACACCAGCGGAGCCTCACCACAAACAAACAAATACGTGCACATCATATTATTATCAGCCTGTGAGACAGGCCGTTAGCATGAGCACTAATCCCAGAAACAAAGCCCTGAGGGAACATGTCTGCTGGATATCTTCAGGAGTGGAAGAAAAGACATGAATCACTCTCTTTCTCTTCATCATACTTTAATCCTTCACTGAGCTCATTATGAAGGAGGCTGAGTTTGAGAGGAAGTTGGAAGGTGTAGTGGTTGTGGATGTATGACTGTCGCACACCGAGCCACTAAAGTTCACTTGTGAAAACCGTACAGTAACTTTACATGAGAAGCAAAAACTTTTGTGATAATTAACTGCCTTGTAATATGAAGAACAGAACCACTGTAACTGCTACCCCAGGCTCAACACTGCAGAAACACCACTATGTAAATTCTGTTCCCTTTCATTTCAGGACAGTGCTGTGAATGTGAATAACACTCTATAACTGTAGGGGGAGCCCAGGAGCAAACATACCAAATCTTATTTAGTGCTCCGTTAAAGGCAACATATACATTTCCTGTTGAAGGGCTGTTGACATTTGAAACTCACACCAACATAAACACACCCCTCTCACACCCATCCAAAGTTTTATGTGAAATAGTGCAATATTCTGATCACTTTTCATGCCTTTTAACATTTACTGGTCTGCCCTCTCTCCTGACTCTTTTCCCTGTGGCTGTGGAGATGTTTTTCTAACCATTTACTCTTTAAATGTGCTCTGGATCTAAGCCGTCCCTCTTTCTCATCCCACTATTGAAAACCACATCCTCACAGCTGAAGCTCTGAAGCGCTGAAGCCAGGCTACAAAGTCACAACACTCCAGTTTTGTTGGTGGAGGAGGAAAGGACAACTCCGCTCAAGGCACCTTCAGCGTTCCAGCTCTCCAGACGAGGATGGACCCGCTTAAGGCGGACATTTGAGATCAAATTTGATTCCAATTCAAGCAAGTTTGCACTCTGAAATCATATCTCCTTTACAATAAGTGTAGGTCACTTCTCCCCTGCTCCTCCCCTCTCCTCGTCCTGTGGACACACGAGAACGCCACATTGCTGATTGGCTGGATTACTATTTTGCTGTTTGGTCCAAACCACTTTCCCCATTTACAGAGCCAGAGCTAAGTACACACATCAGATGTTTTTTCCAGGACCCAAACAGACTGGAGAGCTGGCAAACGATGAGTAAACATTCTCTAAATTTACAAAACGTGTATTGGATTAGGGCGACATGTGGCACAGCAGGGAGGGACCTGGAGGTTGTGAGTTCGAGTCCCGCTCCGGGTGACTGTCTGTGAGGAGTTTGGTGTGTTCTCCCTGTGTCTGTGTGGGTTTCCTTCGGGTGCTCCGGTTACCTCCCACAGTCCAAAAACACATGTTGGTAGGTGGATTGGCGACTCAAAAGTGTCCATATGTGTAAATGTGTGAGTGTGTGTCGCCCTGTGAAGGACTGGCGCCCTACATTGCACCCAATGATTCCAGGTAGGCTCCGGACTCACCACGACCCTGAATTGGATAAGTGCTTACAGACAATGCATGAATCAATTAATTAATGTATTGGATTAAAACTGTGTACGGAACCTTTAATGCAATGCCATTTTGGTCAAAGGTGCAATGGCCATTTTGTATACATGCTGATTTTTGATGATTAATTCTGAAACACAACCACCACTCAAACCCAGGTTATTTCAAGTAGCTCCATCACCCAACAGAACTCGGTTCCACTGCTCCACAGCCCAGTGCCGGGGAACATTTAACACCCCTCGGCCCACTCTGTGCACTGAGCAGAGGAAAGCTCCAATGTGACATGCGTCATTTCTTGTGTGTGGTTTAACTCCAATATCAGCAACCTCACAGTACCCAAACTCCTATCTATACTGTGCTATCACAAACTTTTGGACCTCCAGTGTAGGTGTGAGAAGACAGGTTTAACTTACATGACCCTGTATCAGTTCGCAGCTGCGATGAAGAAGCCATTAATTTAATCCCTTTAAATAGAGCGTGCGCAGTGGAGAAGTTTTAGCTTCATTATTCTTTCTCACATTGCACTAATAAAGATTTCAAATCCCTGTCCATGCTCGCAAAAGCTTTGAAACAAGTCAGGAGTTCTAATGATGGAGCGGTTCAAAAGATAACCTTGTGCACATCACCTATCATGGCAGGGGCTGCGGAACAACGCCGAGCTCCACTGAATAAAAATTCCCTGAAAAAAGAAAGGGAAAAAAAAAACAGCTGAAGAAAAAGACATGAAATATATAAATAACACAGGCAGGTTCAGGCTGAGTTCACTCAGGGAAGGCCAGCGGTAAGACAGGAGGGAGTGAGAGAGATCTGGAGAGGACAGTGTAAAAAGAGAGGGAATAGAAAGTGTGAGATAAAGAGAGAGAGAAAGAAGGACAGAAAGAGGGGATTAAGACAGAAACAAAGATGGAGAAATAGACTCACCCACTCACCCACCTCGGCCCGTAGGTGTTGCTAAAATGATTAGCTGCCAGCAATCAGCCTGGTGCTGAATCAGCTTTGAACTGGTCAGGGCCGAGTTTATCACATGACCAGCAGCAGCCGCCGGACTGTCAGGTGTGAGCCGCTCGCATAATTCCCCAGAAGAGTGCCAGGAGTTCACAGCAGGCAAATCGGCCCGAGCGCTGACACATAATCGTTTTAGGAAAGAGACAGCGCCTCAGCACTGACTCCATAGTCTTGGGGAGTGTGTGTGTTTACACACACAAACAAACACACCACGTAACAGTAGTGCGGGGTGAGATAGACAGAACCAGGTCAATTTCGGAGGCAAGGCTTAGCCTCTTGTTTCTGACTCGAGGCTCAGCCTGAGTTCATGGCTTTCAGCGGCAGGATTAGCAGGGACAGTGTGTGCTCCTGCTGCTGCTGTGTGTGTGTGTGCCACACACTTCTCAATTAGGATGACTCATACTTCTCCCTTGCTAGCCTCCCACTAACACACTCTTCCCATAGCTGTGAATCTAGCTGCACTAGGGAGAGTTGGTGTTGCTGACAGTTCTGCCTCAATTCCTGCCTCTGATTTCTATCACACTGCTTCATTTATGGCATCACCCCTTAAAGCAGGGCTTTAAACATTGGAACCAACAGCCTCAGGTCCAATTTATGCTTCTGTGTTAACCCTAAGCAATGCGTAGGTCCCGTGTCGATGCAAACACTACGCCGCTGCCTGACCTGAACCTCCTCAGAAATGCTCAACAGTGATTGGTCGGCAGTCGGATGAACATGGATCAAGTTGAGGAGAGATAACTGGGACAAGAACTATGAACCCCTCACTACAGACAGTGCAGACCACAGCAGAAACCAACAGGTTTCCTCAGACATTGGTTTGGACATCATGACACCTTTGGGAATACAAACTAATAATAGTAATAATAATAATATTAATAATAATTAAAACCACTACGAGAAACATGTGCAAAACATGCCACCACTGTCTTTGTTAGCACTCCACTCCTTAAATAGTGCACTACATTGTGTCCTACATAGTGTAGAAGAAGATATTTGCAATTCACCCCTAGTGTTTGAGCAGTGCAATTGCAGTGTGACACAAACACACACAACAGTGTGAAACTTGCGTACGCTGGTTTAGGATCAGGAGCCCAAAATAACCCTAAACGATTTGGAGGTTGGGGTGGAAAGTCATGCTGAGAGCCCTCCCTGAAGCCTCCAGCGATGCCCCTCTGAGTCTATGTCTGATACCTTGGACCTGAATAGAGTATAAAACAAACTCATTCAAGGGCTACAAAGCAACTTGATTTCATCTCATGAGGGCTGGACATTACAGAATATAAGTATAATCATTCATTCATTCATTATCTGTAAGCGCTTATCCAGGTCAGGGATGTGGTGGGTCCAGGTGGCTACCTGGAATCATTGGGCGCAAGGCAGGAATACACCCTGGAGGGGGCGCCAGTCCTTCACAGGGCAACACACACTCACACATACGGACACTTTTGAGTCATCAATCCACCTACCAACGTGTGTTTTTGGACTGTGGAAGGAAACCGGAGCATCCGGAGGAAACCCACGCGGACACAGGGAGAACACACCAACTCCTCACAGACAGTCACCCGGAGCGGGAATCGAACCCACAACCTACAGGTCCCTGGAGCTGCGTGACTGCGACACTACCTGCTGCACCACCGTGCCTCCCCTAAGTATAATCAAATACAATTTAATAATTTTTGAAAAAATCACTTACTGTTACTTTAAGATTATCCATGGAATAATAAGTTTAGAGTTTCAGTTGTGTGTTGACCATGATTAGCTCTCCCCAGAGGGTCTACTGGACCGAACAGTGACCCCCACGGTCTGGGTGGAGGTGGAGGTGTCTTGCGCTGTTCAATCAATTTATTTTCTTTCTCTCTCTCTCTCTCTCTCTCTCTCTCTCTCTCTCTCTCTCTCTCTCTCTCTCTCTCTCTCTCTCTCTCTCTCTCTCTCTCTCTCTCTCTCTCTCTCTCTCTCTCTCTCTCTCTCTCTCTCTCATGGTTCTTGGCGGCTTGGCTGTGCTACATTATGTAGACGTTAATAAAACTTTAAAGATGTTCTTCACACTCACCCTAGACTTCGTTTACAGAAGGGCTCCTCAAAGCGTGTGCATGCAATGAATACTATTATTATATTATTATATCTCTGTTGTTGAAGTAACAATTGCACAAAGGCAGAGCTAGCTACAGTATTCACTAAATCTGGGGTCCTGGGTTCAAACCTCTCCTGAGGTCACTATTTCTGTGTAGGTTTTCTCCAGGTGCTCGGGTTACCTCTCGCAGCCCAGAAACATGTTAGTAGCTGGAAACGTTCATTCATTCTGTAACTCCTTTTCCAGTTCAGGGGCAACATATGCTCTGAGAGAGAGAGAGAGAGAGAGAGAGAGAGAGAGAGAGAGAGAGAGAGAGAGAGAGAGACTGGTGTAATCAGTGGAAGCCTGTGAAAATGTTCACTTTTTAAGATTAGTAATTGTTTGTTCAGTGAATGTGTGGTCACTGCAGGACACTAGTGTAGAGTAGTGTAGTATGTGTGAGTGTATAGTGTGTGTGTGTGTGTGTGTGTGTGGCTGGGCTCCGGTCACTCAGTGTAAGTGCTAATGGCTGGATGTCAGCAGCACCTGAGCTCATATGCCTGTTTGTTTGGCACACTGTCACTTTGAATCACCAGCAAGAAGCAGGAATACACACTGGCATAATGCCCTCGGGGGTGTAATAAAGAGTCTCTCTCTCACACACACACACAGTTAACACTGTCCCATCACAATCAGCATGCCACAACCTCTCAGTGCTCATTGGAGGTCATCTCAGAATGACAGCTGTCACAGCTTCCTGATTGCCCCTGCGCGGGAGGGAATTAAAGACAAATAAACCACTGGTAAATGGTGTGTGTGTGTGTGTGTGTGTGTGTCAGAGAGAGAGAGAGAGAGAGAGAGAGAGAGAGAGAGAGAGAGAGAGAGAGAGAAACAGAGAGAGAAAGAGAAAGAGAGAGAGAGAGAGAGAGAGAGAGAGAGAGAAAGAAAGAGAAACAGAGAGAGAGAGAGGAGATATTCTGACTGCACTGGTCACTCTATAGACTCTATTTCCTTCCATGACCCTCTCCAGGATGTGTGTGTGTTAGATTTGCTGAAGGCTAAACCCCTGCTGAGAGACAAGTTTGAAAATCAGCTCATTTTTAAAATCTAAAACAAATGTGACAGAGCTGTAGGAATGGGTTAAATTGTGATCATTCATTTTGGAGACTTCTAAGTGGGTGTAGGAGGGGAGAAAGTATCTTCTTTGATTGGTTAAAACTGAAGTGATAAGTCTGTTGGGGTCCCAATTGTTAGGAAATTCTTAGGAAACCCTTTTCCAGTAAATTCCCACAAAAATCCACACAATTGTATCCAATGTTTCTTCTTAAAACAAAGGAATCAGTAAGACATTTGGCCCTTCTCTGCTGCAGTAACAGCCTTTACTCCTCTGTGAAGCATTTACACTACAAACTGGAACACTGCTGTGATGATGTGATGATGAAAACCTGTGAGACGCCAGGCACCGATGTTGGATGACCAGTTTTGGATAACATAAACCACTCCAACTCAAATCTGAGATACTGGATGGAGCTCCATCACTCCACAGATCACAGTTCCACTGCTCCTAAGCCCAGGAGAGGAGATAGCTAATGCTTGGCATGGGCCGTGCTGACTTTAAGCTCACTGGCAGCTGTTTAGAATGTCTCAGTTCATTTCGGGATCTCTGTTCTTACACAGTAGAACACCTGTTTGCACAATGGACGCAGTTTAAAGGCAATGTCTACAGTTGTGGAGAAACACTGTTCTCTCATTTGTTTACATTTAGAAGCGCTGAATCTTTCGAGTGGTTTAAATTTGCAGCACTTTTGGTCTGTATTTACATTCATGCAGCTAGCAGTCTCCCCAGTTTGGAGTCAGTTCTATTGACAGCAAAACTCAGTCATTATTTACCCACCTATGGAGCAGGAATAGAGCAGTATCCTCATCTCGGTTCATGCTTTTCAATGTTTGGAGGTATCTATTTTTGTCTAAACACTTTTCCTGCTGTGAACAGAGAGAGAAACCTAGCATTCCAGCCCATGACCCCATGTTTATTTACTCATTTATAGACACTGGGGCTTCGTAAACACATTAGTCCAGTTTCAAGCAGGCAAACACTCTGCAAAAGGGAACAGCAAATGGTGAGGAAACATCCTCAGAAATATATAAAAAGTGTTTTTTGATTAAAGTCCTAAACATCTTAAAGCACCGTCTACACCAACATTCGAACACGGCAGTGTACACAGCTATCAAAAGATCATTTTATATTAATGCCAGTTGACTATAAACCCCTGAATGAGCATCAGGATTTCCAGAAACAGGCACCTATATCTCTAAAAAGTAGAAGCCTAGATATTCTTTACTTGATACCTTGTGATTAATTGAGCTCTTGTTCACTGGTGGCACCATTTTGTTAAATCCACACAAACTATTACCCACCCAAAGAAGAATTACAGAAACAGTGCTGTAAACTGTTGAGGAAGAATGTTACACTGCCGTTTCAAACCTTTTGGGTATTAGACTTAGGGCTAAGTTTAGAGTTAGGTTAGATTTAGAGTTAGGGTTTAGGTCAGGGCTAAGTTCATGAATAAGTCTTATATTTAGAGGCAACATTAAGGCAGATTTTTCATGCTCGATAGAGATCAGAAACACAGGTGTTCATCCATTTAGGCCCAGGTTCATTTCATGCAAATTGTGCACATGCAAACTGTATTTCATACACAGTTTACAGAGACTGGGAATGGTTTTTTAGAAGATTAGTAAGAATTAACATTGAGACTAGGCTGGAATAAGTGAGAATGATAATCATCACAAAAATTGTCATCATCTGTACGTTCTAAAATCTGCAGTGTGTTAATGCAGCTCTACCCCCGTCCCCATGCATCGTTGAAGAACTCTAACTAAAACAAATAGGAAAAGACACTGAAAATGAGCATTCGCACCTACAATATGCTAAAATATTCATTCTCACTGGTTTAACAAGTCATTTTTCAGTGGCTAGAAATGGTCCAAACTGACTTGCATCACTAACCTACATTAAAAGTTAAGAATTCTTTTTTTTTTGGTGGTAAGTTCCCATAGTTCAGACATGGACAAAACCTCATTTATAAAATCTAATGGATTTGCATATTCAGATCCAATCTATTTATCTTTTTGTACCCCGTCAGACTCCAAACACTTTCACCTCAGCAGCCAATGACTTACACTGAGAAAGCACAAGTTCAACCTAAAAAAAATCAGTCTGTTCCTCAGCCCTTGCCCAGGACGATTTATCCTCTGAAATAATGTGAATTCAGAACTCGATTCCCACTGCAACTGGTTCAACTCTTCCTTTTAAAATGGATGTCCAAACAGTCCACCCAGCAGCCACCTTGACCCGCTATTAAAGCATCACTTTCTGCAAACTGTCCCCGGGGCGAATTGGCTTAATGCTCAGTTGCGGTGGGATTTCATCAGTGTGGTGTGTTTTTTTTTTTTTCCTCCAGTGTCTTGCCGTGCAGAGTTACTCAGTGCTGAACACATGTTTCTAAGTATGTTTAGCATGCAGCTCGGGCACTGTGCCATGCCACCGCTCACCCCAGCACAGGGGGTCTGACCGCCACCCCCCTGGGGACAGCAGCGGCGTAATGGTAATTTTAGTGGGAAATCTGCTCCCTGAGAGAAAGGTCATGGTATCTGCATAAGCCTCCTTGAGCCGGGCTTAAAGTCCTGTCGGCCCTCCGGCGTGGAGCAAACACCCTTTCTCGCCTCCGCAAATTCTCCACCCTCACTCCCTCCACAATCAGCCCACCAGCCCAATAGCAGAGGTGTGAGATGAAGGGGGAAGTGGAGGTCATGGGTCAGGTGTGTGTATGTGTGTGTGAGCTGCGATTGCTGTTGCATACAAAGTTTTCACACTTCATGCCTCTCAAGGAAAGGAACCTATAGGCCTCATGTTTCCACATGTGCCATGACCAACAAAACCAACAAAGCACAAACTTAAACACACAGTAGGTGCAGGTTAAACAAAGAATGTATTCTTCTTATTATTATAATTATTATTAAGATTTTGGCAATTAAATGTTGTATTTAGTGGCCAATAAACAAAAGCTATCATGTTGTGAACTGAATGATTTCGTTTGCTGCAAGAGAGATGCCAATATTTTAGTGTTCACGGTTGATGTGTTTTGAAGATTTCTAGTGCTGCAACCACTCATTGATTATAAAATAGTGGACGTCTCAGCATTCAGTTTTTGATGCAGAGGACCCAACACAGGAGGCATGTTGGGTTCTAAACATTCCAGTCTAGTCACTTCAAAAATAAAATGCTTTTTAAAAAAATTGTATTCATTTTTATATTTATAGATTACAAATAACCTACACACCACAGGGAGCAACCAAGTAGTGCTCACAATAAATGTTGTGCTCCTAATTCTCAACTATTAAACTAGCTGCTGCTTTAAAACCTGACGACTAACACTAGAAACTAAAAATGCTCCGGACTAGCAGAGTGTACAGACAAGGATGTCATCTGTGAGTTACACTAAATAAGAACTAAATAATCTCTCACTGGAAAGCCCTGTGTTTATTTACACTGCACACTGGTCTCGAATGAATGCTATGGAGAGTTGATTCCCACAGAAGGACATATCCTGCTAGGTGCTATTTATCCCAGGCACCTCAGCACCATTTGAACACCTCCCCTCTGCAGCAGGTAGTATAGCTTCCAAATCAGAAAGCCAGCCTTCGCCCAGGACATGGGACACGCTAACGTAAATGTAAAAAGAGCTAAGGGTGGGAGAGTTTTCATCAGAATACTGCAGGTCTACCTCCATAATTTGGAAAATATTTATAAATGTAAGATATGTAATATTTTAAAAAATGCCAACAATGTATGTTGGCAAATACAAAACTGCATTTACTTTATTTATGTTATTTACAACATGTCATTAAATGCCATTAAAATGATGCAATAAATAAAAGAGTTGTTTTTTACATTTTAATCAGTTAATCAAATCAATAATTCACAGCTTAAATGTTTATAAAAACAATGGTTAGTTGCAGCACTTAAATATAGCTCTCATTTTGGCAGCTCTCTGTGTTTCTTTATGTGATTAAATAAAGCTAAATTTGAAAAACTAGATTAAGTTTTTAAATGAAAGTAAAATTAAGTAAAACACTGCTGACCTCACATGGCAGAGTAGGGTTTGAGTTCCTTCATGTGCAACCATACCACACCACACCATCTAGATCCCTTGGCCAGAGTTCAACCCAGTCCTTCAGCCATGTCAGACACTCATCTGACTACAACCCACAGAAAACCAGTTCTCAAAGGGGCTATTTTTGTCCATGTTGTGAACTAACTAATATACTGACACCTAGAGGCCTGGATGTAGCAGAGATTCTACACCTGACCTCCCTTAACAAGTGTAAACTGATGAACAATATGAACAAAAGACAATCACTTTCACAGATAGTGTTTGCTACTTTTTGCTGGTAGAAAGTACATATTCTCCTTTAAAGTAAGTGTTCAAGTGGTGAAATTATATATGCGTATGCTCTCTGCAGTTATGTCTTGCGCTTACACACTCATGAGCACACACACACACACACAGTAGGAGCCACAATGCAGTTTGACTGTGGTTCAGTAATGAGCCTGTAGGCTGGAGGCTGGCAGATGGGAGAAGTGCCAGTGCCACTGCAAATGTCACTCAGCTGTGGCAAGACGTATTAGAGAGGAACCACTCCTCAAATCATAAGAGTATAAGCATATGTTGTTTATGCTACTTTGTTTGCTTTCTTGACTGGAGCTTTTTTTCATTTCTTTTTTTTTTCATACCTTCAGTTTTCTCCTTCTTTATTTGTGATCTCGCTGTGATGTGATGGCTCTTCAGCAGCTGGCTCTGTTAGAGAGAGGAACTGTGGGTAAACTCAGGGACACGAAGCTTCAGACGCTGAGACGGAGTGACTACAGAGCGCTGACGTAGTGTTAGTCTGGGGTGAAGTCAAGGGAAAAAACACACTACATTTGTCTGAACACAGTGTCAGTTTAAGGGTGTTAGAAATTCAAATGCACACTTTACTTCTTCCCCAAATGCAGTCAGCCATGAGGGAGGAATGCTCCTCCGACAGTTCCCCTGTAGTGGGGGATATTACTAAATAGTGTGTGCGCACAGGCCACATCCAAAACTGAGCTTGAATCCATGGAGGTGAGCTCTGAGGAGGCTGGGGAAGAGTTCGGAGGGACCCCTGTCACTCAGCAGCAGAAACAGTCATGGAGGACAGGGAGGAGGTGACAGGGTTTTAAGAGGAGATGGAATGTGGGAATGTGTAGGAAGAGTTTCAGGTTTTTCATTTCCTCTTCTGGGAAGGCTTTACTCTAAAAGTTGGAACATTGCTATGAGGATTGGGTTGCATTCAGCCATAAGAGCAAAAGTGAGTGAGTTGCTCCACAGCCCAATGCTAGTGATGCTTTATTCTGCTCTAGCCAACATCAGGCACTGGGCATGGTGAGCTTTGACTCTTTAGTATGTCTCCAACCTATTGGCAATAACTCTGAACAATAAATAAACACTTCATACATGCTTGAAGGTTAGAGCGCTGAAAGAAACCCCATCTCTGATCAACAGCATCTTATAAAAGACCCAGAATATGTCTCCAGAACGTCTAAGAAGGGTCAGTTCCTCTCTGTCATTGTGAGGGATTTCAGTATTTAAACATTGTAAGTGGGGTTTTCAGCTACGTTTTCAGCAGTCCAGCAATGAGTGGGTTAATGTAACAAAGGCTTATCCCTGAAAGAAGTTTCTGAACAGTTCAGTAAAATCCAACACACTAAGTGAACAGACACAATTCAGTAACGCAACAGACAATGTACAGAGTATTTAAGTTCCACCGAGCAAGCGCTCCAGAAAGAGAGATCGACAGAAAGAGAGCAGGAGGGGGAGTGAAAGAAGGAGATAACTATTAATTTCCCCTAGATCACTTCATTACTTAATCATTCATACTTGAAGAGAGCAGTCCTGTTTAACAAGAGCTTGTTTAATTACAGAGAAACATATGTGCTCCTATTTGGCAAGAGCCACCCACAGGAAAGCTAGCGAGAGGGAGGGAATGACGGAGAGGAAGGGAGGGGAGGCCCACACAGCTTAGGCTAGCGTCACGAAGAGCGACAGATTTAAGAGCCGTGATGACGGAGGGGGTTGGGCCCATCTTAAACTCTGTTTTCATAATAAAAATAGTGTCAGCCTTAATTTCCCCCTCTGAAGCCATTTAGCAGGGGAGTGTTTTGAAGCCGTACAGAAGGCTGCCACGAAACGTGATCCCGGGAGCATTAGCCATATTTTCAAACATGTGGGAATGCTTTCGTTCCGACATAAAAGCCCGCCCGGGTCCCCAGAGGTCCGAGCAACGTCCAAACGATGTTCGTTTTGACAAGTCTCGGCGCTGTTTTGTACAGCATTAACCCCGGCGACTTTGAAGCCATTGCTCTGTGGCAAGGGGATAGACCTTGTAAAGGTCAATATCTCCGCTGATTACGGCGCCGTTCATGAGTGGTGGTCTCCAGTCCCCCCCCAACCCCTGCCCAGTTTTCAGCATCTTAACCCAAATGAGGACTGTGAAGGTGTGAGAGACTTGAACCCTACTTGAACCTTACCTATTAAGTGCTTGAAGTATGGCCACATCATCGGCGTGTGTTCTTTGGCTTTGCGGGGTCTTATATCAATGCTACGCAGGTTCCTCCGGTTCCTTGGGTCATCAGCTCATCCATTGTGGGAAAGGGAGGCTAATAGGGGATGGTTTTTCAAGAAATCACCGAGACAATGTCCTGACTGATGGGAACATACCTGTTAACAATACCATTGTTCTTCTACAGTTCCAGAACCAAGACGTCTAATCTCGATTTCCATGTAGTTCAGCCTCGGAACCCTGCAGAGATAAGACATCCCATGCATACAGGCGACAAAAAAGGGATCGCCTGCCTCTATCTTGTCTACGAAAATAAGCCAGGGACAATTCAATAAAGCACACAGAGTGAAACATTCCTAGGTAAAGGGAAAAGTCAATGGGCGCAAGATCAATGGGACACTTGTAATGGATGGCGATGGATCGGCCACTTTAATATTACACCAGGTGGGTCAGGAATTACAATACCTCCACCGAATAAACGTTAACCTATAATCCCTTAACTAAGAGCTGCCTTATTGTTTGCCTCCCCCTCCACCCCAACATCGATCCTCCTTTATCGAAGGCTCAGACACTGCAGGATCAGGTTGACCTCCACTAATTTGAACCACCATGAAGGCATCTATTTGTAATTAGAATCACTCACAGTCATATTCCATCATCACTCACACAGACAGGCTCTGATTTGATTTTTCCACATCTCTCTTTTATTTGTTATTTATTTATTTATTTATTTTTTTTTTTTTTTTTGCAGAGGCGACGTTGCAGGCTTGACCCCGACCCTTGCTCTCGACCTCTAACCCTTGACCCTGACACATCTGACCAGTCGCCACTCTGGGGGGCTGCAAATTAATAGAAGGGCCGTGGCTTGTTAATTGTCGAAGAGATCGGCTAACTGATTCATCACTGCAGTCATGGCCATTGCTTCAGCCTGACCCCTCTGAGATCCCACTGGGCATCTGTAAGCAACCCCAGCTGTGCTTGGGCCTATAGCTGACCACCCTCCTCCCCATGTCGAAGGCGTAATTATTCAGTATCGGCCTCCTTATTAATCAAGTCGATGCCCCGCATTTTAAATGGAAATTGCGGGATTAATACGAGCATTCATTTTGTCTGGGGAAGAAAACGTGATGGCTTTAGCTCCGCTAATCGAATTGGAATAAAAAAAAAAGAGGGGAGAATCTTATTGAATTACAGAGATGTAAAGTAACACACACACACACACACACACACACACACACACAGGATGCTACAGCCATTGAGGTTGAGATCAGCTTTGTTGTCAGTATTGTCTGTATTGGTAATGAATAAGTCATCCTGCATTTGAAAGTGATGCAAATGACACCAAAGCCAAATCCTGACTTTTCAATAGAAGGAAAACAACACAGTGTTAATGCAACAAGATTCCCATCCTAGTCCTTTTGAACCATTTCTATTGGTTCACTAATAAAGCCTGCAGTTTTCAAATGAAGGCAACATTGCTATATGAAATAAATGGCAACAATGCCTACTTGTTTTCCAATGGTTGGCGTCTGCAGCCAAATAAACTCAGAGCAAGTTGAAGTCAAGTGGTTGCTCTAAACCCACAGCATGCTAATTTCTCCATCGTCTGATCCCTGGCGTAAACAACAGCAACAAAGTGGGACAGCACATTGAAAGGTTTCCATATTCCGGGCTCTAGAATTCTATTTGGAGCGGGTGAAATCAGATGTCAGAGTCAGACAGGGCGCTCGGCGGGCTTGCAGGTGTCGCAATAAATAAACAGTCTCATTGCATTATGCAGCCAGTGATTGATTAGATTATGAACAGGTGGGCATGCATAACATCAATGATTTTCTCATTGTTCACCCCTGACAGCTCCGCCCCCCATCCCAACTCGCTTTTACAAACCTGACACTCTCTAAAACACACACACATACACACACACACGGAACGCAGATTGACGGACAGATCAGATCGGACACAGCTGACAGCGGAGCGTGCAGTCCTATCTGGTATTTGGAGGTGCTGTTTGTTCAAAATGACAAGGATGCAAAGCGCTCTCTACATACGAGTTGCCTCTAGTGCTGGGAGATGGGCGATAGTGGGGGCTGCCAGCTCCACAAATCCAACGCTCCGATTACCATCAGGTCGGGCCGGGGTGCTTTCTCAAAGCCTGTCATTTCCTGTCATTTGTTTGTCAAGTGAGGACAGGCCAACCCTGGCGCTGCTGGTGTCTGTTCGAAGGAGACGCGCACGCAGCATCGCATCGCCTCCATCCTCCCGCACACCTTGCCCTCCCTCAGGTAGTTTTCCTGCATCTGACATGCTCTTTGACACTTTGACAGAGTTTAGATGGGGAGGAGATGCCAAACACAGACAGGATTAGGAAACACGCAGCATGCGGGGGATCTTGTCTGCTGTTGTTTCCTGTGATAGGCCGGTCCTGGACTTGTTGGAAAAAGAGCTGCTTTCACAATAAAAACGCTTGCTGGTTATTTTAACATTTCTGTTGTTCCACAGAACTGCTCTTAGACGTTAGTCTTGGACATTTGTGGACAGCTGTCCGACAGTTCTTCTGGGAGTTTTTTCTTTCTTTCTTTCTTGGCTTTAGTGACAGTGTCTGCTCTCTCGAGAAGGTTTTACCAAAGTTGTTGGGAAATGTCTGGGGAATAAAAAAAAAAAACAGTTCTACTCAAAGAGCATTCCACAGATTAGGTAATGTTGTGGAATGATTAGTCCTGGATCAAAAAAGTCAATCCATCTCTACAGATTCCAAAGCTGGGGGGCTTTTACTCCTCCAGTAAATACTTGGCATTGAGCATGATGACCTTTAGCTCATGTACAGGAGGTTGGATGCTCTGGACATTATTCAAGATGTGCAGAACTGAATGTTCTCCCGTCCACAAAGGTAGAATCCTTTAACTGCAGAAGTCACTGAATAAAACGGCCATTTACAAGCATTAGGACATAATGTAGATGCATGGCTTCAAGATGCATGTAACGTATTTGGAGCATTCAGAAGCTCTGCCTTCCAAACATTGCAAGGTTAGAGTTTGCTTTTTTTACACTACATTGCAAAACATTCACTCACCCATCCAAATCATTGCATTAATGTGTTCCCATCACTTCTATGGCCACAGGTGTATAAAACCAAGCACCTAGACTTGCGGACAGCTTCTACAAACATTCCTGCATGGTACGGTGATAGGATGCCACCTGTGCAACAAGTCCAAGTGAAATTTCCTCACTACTAAATATTCCACTATCAACTGTCAGTGGTATTATAACAAAGTGGAAGCTATTGGGAACAACAGCAACTCGGCCACAAAGTGGTAGGCCACGCAAATGAGCAGTGTCTGCAGATGCTGAGGTGCATAGTGCGCAATGGTCACCAACTTTCTGAAATGTAACTCTTTTCATGCTTTTGTTTTCTTTTTAATGTTCTTAGGTCTTTCCACCATCCTCACCAGGGATGGAGAGATGGAACATCAAAGCTGGGGATGGAGGTGGGAGAGAAGAAGCTGGGGCATGTGAACATGAATGCCACCTGTTGCTGATTGGCTGAATCGCATGTTTGTACTCAAACCAAGGCATTTTCTTTATTTTACATTTACCTAGCCAGGGCTCATTAAAATCATGTGCAGCATCTTTAACATCATTTATCACAAAGCAAAATAAGCAACATGCAAAGGAGGGTCAGATGGGGTCGGAATTAAGAGTTGCTAGAAGACTTACGCTCACATTTGTGGACAGAGGTTCGTATTAGAGAACCACTGAATGATAAGTGCCATCACTGCTCTGTAAAGCAGGCCTGGATAGGAGGAGGAGCTGTGTTTACATTTGGCTAAAAACGTCTGAAAGTGCAGTTTGCCAGTTGTTTAAGAGCACAGAGGAGACGGCCAAATTAAACTGGCAGGGGAGAAAAAAATGACAACATCCTCCAAATCTGCCGCTGCCTAAGAATGCAGCCTGTGAAAGTTCACGTTGACAAACGTGGGAATCCTTTGGTTTGTTGTCGGTGGAAACTCTGAGATGAGGATATCTAAAGAAAATGGATGAGTGTTTGGAGATGTTTTGGCCTGCTTGAAACAGTCTTCCCATAGTTTGGGGCTGATAAACAGTTATCTCAGCTTCGTCGTCACATCAATCATGCCTCATTGTGTTTAGACACTGACCCGCTTGAGCAGTTGCGCTGGAGTAAATTGTGTATCTGCGAGACAAATGAAGGATGCGCCGCATTGAGAGAATCTGATTCTCATTTGTGTAGAATAGCTGGCATGTGTTGCAGGCATACTGTAGCGGCGTCCGTGTGATAGAAGGCAGAGCCCATATGCTCATCAAGGTTACACCGATGACACCCGCCTCAACACACTCCATGGCAACGGCTTCTACACCGCTTGCATTCTTAATAGCAAACTTGGCTTGTGTAAACACTGACCTTGAAGAGGAGATGAGATGGCTCGGGGAAAGTGTAACCTTGATCACATGTAGGTCAGGCATTTCCTCCCTTCGCACTGAATCCAGCATGTTTCCGTTGGGCAGCCTCCTTTTCAGCTGTTTTTATTGGCCTACTGTATTTTCAATGGCACTGAAATGGAAAAAACTGAAATGATAAAACTCTCACCCACATTAAAATACACAAAGAGCAGGTAATAACAGTGGAACCATACAATGGAAAAGGCCAGGATGAGGTCGACTTCCAGGAAAGTGCTCCCTGGAAAGTTCCATTTGCGTTGAAGTGTAATTTAGGATGTGCAGCAAATTTATTTTGACATTGTTTTTGAGAGTTGAGCATAATTTTAAGGCTTTTTTTAAATGTCTGTGGAGGAAAAAAAAAAATAAAAAGCCCATATCAGAAGACTTCCCACGATATTTCCAACAAAACACAAACTCACTCCTAAACCCTGGAGATGCTAGAGCAGCCCCGACGCCTTCTCCCCTGATGAATGATGTCATTAATGTCAGGCTATCAGTGGACATGAGCGAGGAGACGCCAGGCCTAGCAACACACTCCCGACCAGGAAAAAAAAAAGGACAGAAAGGAGAGAGTGTGTGTGTGTGTGTGTGTGTGTGTGTGTGTGTGAGAGAGAGAAACAAATAGTTTTGATTAAAGTCAAGGACATTCCGTACGACTCTTTAGTCGAAAGGCATTCATCATGGCTGATGTTGATCCTCCCTCCTCTGTCCACTCCACTCTTCCGGGATGGCAGCAGAGAGAGGCTTGCGCTAACAGAGATATAGCACAGGGCTTATGTGGTCAGTCAGCACGTAGTCCATGCCAGGCCAATTGGAATATATGAATCCCAAGTGAGTTTACGGACGATAGCTTTGGCTTTCTTAACTAATGTGCTCTCTACTGCTGTTTAACCCTTTAACGCAAAGGTAAACTTTAATCTCTAAGACTCATATCCTACGGTTCCCTTTCATCCACGTCCTACTTTTCTAGTAACCTCACTTGGGTTGTAGTCAACAAAAACAATTACAACTCTATATAAATCTATAATTCTAGGCGATTATTTTCGTTTTTGTTAGGGTTAGCTAACTCAGTTAATTATGAACACATTCTTAAATATACGTCCATTGTAATAAAAAAACTAGAACGTTAAGGGGGGCAGGGTTACAAAACCAAACAGTACTTGACATTAAGATTCATAATAGAAAGGTTTGTTGTTGTTTTTGCTTTAACTAACCACTGTAATCAGTGGCACACTCCAGGGAAAGAATATCCAAAAAGAAAGGGTGCCAGAAAAATAAAACATAAAAAGCAATGATACATCTGAATCAAACCATCCTTTCAGAGTTGATTTCTATAGGCTGTCAAGGCAGTCATGGAAACCCTTGCCATGAGGCTCCAGTCTCCAGTTTTTGTGCTGTTGTTAAGGCCTGAGGAGGTTTAGAAATCTGCAGTTATTGAGTCAGTAGAGCACTGGTGACTTTTATGCAGTGTACCTCAGCAGTGTAAATTTACATGGTCTGCAATTTTTTGGCCGAGTTGCTGTGGTTCCTAAAAAAATCCTATATATAGGAGGGAAGAAATTCCATGAACTGAATTTACTATCTAATACTAATACTGGCATCCTATTACAGCACCACATCTGAATTAAATGGGTTCTTTAGAATCACTCATTCTTTCACAAATGTTTGTAAAGGCAGACTGCAAGGCTAGAAGCTTGATTTTTTTTTTTTACACTTGTGGCAATGGGACTGAATGAGACACTTGAATTCAAGTTGGTAGCAGCACCCCCACACTTTTTGTCCTTTCGACCTTTGATTGGCTACCATGTACTGTGGAGTTTAAACAATCTTTTTGACTTCAGCAGGAACTTAAGTTGGAAAGGTTTATATATCATCTCTGTCCAAAGAATACCATGTATCTCCAAAATAATAACTTTACAGAAGGAGGAGAAAAACCTTCTAAACTTTCACTGGAAGTCAGTGTAAAAAGATATTATGCCGTACCTTTGGAGCATTTCTATTGGTCCTTTTATCATGATATTTTCACCCAATGTGAAGCTTCTGTGTTCAAATGATAAACAAAAATAGGGATTCACATTTTTCTTTGGACAGGGACGATATGTAAATACTCAGGCTCCACCATTCTGCATTCAACAATAAAGAGAGTACCACACTTCTATACCGTGATAGAAAACTGCAGGGCTAAAGATGGTCCATGAACTCACTGTAGGTGGTAAAAAGAGAGGTTCTGTAAATGCCACACTGAGTTATCTCCAGCACTATGCAGCTGATCTCTTTCCAATTTAACTGACAGTGTTCAGAAGCGGTAATTGACAGCGATGATGTACCTGCACCTTTCTGTAATAACATCCAGCAATGTTGTGACAGCACTGTTATGCAAGCTGTCATCGACTTGGCAAAAACCTGCTCTAATAGCTTTATGGCAGTCTTTCTATTACCAAAAATAGACGGCGAAGTTCTTCCTTACCGAGGGGTTTAGTGAATAGTGGAGTAGTGGCAAATTATGCCCCTTTCCCCTCCACTTTTCATCATGCAGGGAATGATAAGTACTGTGAGTGTGTACTGAGAAAATATTGCTATTAACACTCTTGCTCTCTTTCTCTCTCTCACTCACTCACTCACTCTCTGTGTAATGCGCACACACACACACACACACACACACACACACACACACACACACACACATATTACCCAAGCCACACTGGGTAGCAATAGCTTTCCATGTCGTGCTGAGTAATATTACCCGTGGAGAATCATAAAGGAGATAGTCCAAATTGAAATTCTGTCATAGTTTACAGAGGTCTAATCCAAACATCTGTTCTAATGACGGGGGATTTGCAGAGGATCTGCGAGTCTATGGGAAAAGCAGGGCACTTCACTCAGCTTGCAAAGTTTGATGTAAGAGCCAAAAGCTTCCTCCTAATGTAAGCAAGCTTCCTGCGAGGCTGCAAGGGCTAGAGCCGCTCTCGACTACCACTCAACCTTTCAAACAAAAGGCCACAAGTCAAGATTAACCATAACACAATCGTCCATGAATAAAGAAAAAATATACACATGCCCTAAGAGGACTGGCAGGCTAAAAGCAGCTAATGGGCAACAAGGACCCAGCATGTGTCACAAGCTACGGCAGGGGGGTGGGGGGGGAAGCATAATATCTTGTGCACACATCATAGATTCTGGTGTTTACCGAACCATATCTAGTGCAAAGCACATCTCAGCTGCATAGTGCTGGGCGATATGACCACAAATCAACATCACAATTAATTAAAGTTTTTACCTTGACTACGATTAACACAATTTTGTTTCTGTTTATTGCCTTTAACTGTTCATTGACTGTAAATATGCTCAACTACTAAATGGGATACAACTGGGATATTGTTTTCTAATACTGCTGGGAGCTTGTCCATCTCTTTTTGAACCATGCACTGATCATATCTGGTGATGTGATTGTGCTTTAAGTGTTGTAACAGACACAGTATGCTCGGATGGCCTCTGTGTTTATGTTCTCCTCCATGTTGCTTCCATGTGGCAGAATCACATGACTACCTGCATGTGGTTTTAAAAGGGGCTGTACATGAACACAGAATGGGTGGCATATTAACAGAATTAACAACAACAACAAAAGAGTAAATATAGACAAGATCATGTTGATTAGAAACTCTAAATGTTTAATTGCCATTGTACCCTGATGTTATTAAAAGCATTTGACATCCGAGTACATAAAACCCTGCTCGGATACTGATTTCCTAATATGGGCATAAGCCCATTTGATGATGTCATGACTACAAATATACAAACTGTCCATACGTGATATACAAACTGTCCATAATATGATTTCTACTTTCTTTCTTTCTTTCCTTTTCTTTCCTCCAGCATCACAGAGGGAAGGGGAAGTGTGTGATTTTAATCAGACGAGCTTAAAGACTTTTCCCACTGTATCACATCCTCCAGATGTGCAGGCCAGACTGGAAGAGGTTATTACTCCAAAGCAGCCGAGGCTGACCGAGAGTCAAGTGGGAGATTATTGGGCCGCACTCAGTGCTGCTCCTAAACACCCAGTGAGCTCAAATATTTTGACAGTCATAAGAGATGCAGAATGGATCAGTTACTATGCAAAAGCAAAGCGGTGGTGGTTTTGTGTGTGCGCGAGTGTGTGAGAAAGAGAGAGACAGAGGCTGGGAGAACTTGGCTTGTGGTCTGGGTCTGAAAATCTTTTATGAAAGAAAGGAAAGGATTTACAACCCAATTACGACCCTGCCATTAAATTTAATTATGATCCTTTAGCGGTGGTGCAGCAATATGGGAAATACAGGCAGATGCTAATATTCAATATTTTGCAGATACATATCTGTCAAAGTTGATGCATATATATTTAGAAGTTACTGAATGAATCTGGTATTTTCTTAAAAATGTCATAAGCATTTGATATTTTTCACAGAGTACAGATTCCATCACTGGATTCTACAATATACTCAGCATCTGGAGTTCCCCTACGTTTTCTACAAAAAAAACTTGCTTAGAGCCAGAGTCAAAAATCATTATAATTAGAATCTCTTTATTGACCAATCCGTGCAGTGAAACACACATTTACCCACACTAGTGAACACTAGGAGGCAGTGAGCACAAATGCCCGGAGCGGTGGTGCCTTTCTGAAGGGCACTTCAGTCATGACCTGTGAGCTCTGGGGATTGAATCGGCAACCTTCTGGTTACAAGCCCAGTTCCCTAACACCCAAGCCAAGGCTGCCCCCTACCAGGCCATGGTATTGTCCTATAGGGATATATAACGATCACTGAGCAACCAACCGATAATCCATCCTCGATAACTGCTTTGTCCTGATCAGGGTTGTGGAGTGTCTGGGGCCTACCTGAAATCATTGGCCACAAAACAGAACATCATCCTGGACAGGGCACTAGTCCCTGCTTTATTTCACAGACAATGCACATAAATTATTCATTTAATTTAGTTTCACTTTTAGTTCTACATTTTTAATTCTTACTAAATTTGAATTGTCCATGAAAAATCTTTGTGAGGTGCTAGATAAACAATGCTTTTTAGTTTTAATCATGTTTAAGTAATTTATCATTCTTATGACTAATTATCTTAATCATATGTTTATGTTTTATCTCTATTCTCTCATATCCATTATCTGTGTGTTTTCTGATTTGTAAAGCACTTTCAATGACCGCAGTGCTTGATAGGTGCTATATAAATAAACTTGGAAAGTGGAACAACCAGAACCCCCAGATCTTGCACTCTTAAAAATAAAGGTGTTATGAAAGATTCTTTGAGAAATGCCATAGAAATGCCATCGGTTCCACAAAGAACCATTTTTCTTATACACTTAAATGCACAAAGAAGATTTTAAAACCATTAAAAGGTTCCTCACACTCACATCTCAACCTGGTTCTTTATGGAACCACAAAGTAGTTCTTCAATGGAACCTTTTGTAGAACCATTATTTTTAAGAGTGTGAAACTGTGCTGCCCCCTGATGATTAACAATTATAAAATATTTGTATTTGTATTTGTATAATTTGATTATAGAGTGATTGCATGTATGAGAATGATGGGCTCTTTGGTGTGTTTTTTTTTTTTTGACACCCTGATGATCCCAGTGACATTAAAAAGGTTATGTATAGAAATGCACAGGTACAGGTCACAACTCCCTGTGGAATCCAAAGCCACTGGTCACACTGAGTAGAATATGTGCGTTTTACACAGACACAGTAATATCAGTACACTTTACTTCTTTCTGCCGTATGTACAATCTATTTCTCAAGTTCATTCAGGAAAAGGAGGTAAGAAAATTCAGTGTTTTCTACACTGACACATTTGGTTAACGATTTGTTGACAGGCGTACATCAGTTTCACTGACAGTAATGAATGGCACGCAGCTCGAGAAATAATAGACTTGTCTTTAGACGTGCGAGCGTCATTTATAACCTCAGCAGACATCAGGCGGAGAACAGATTGTGATACTAGCGCTAACAAACACACTTTATTTCAACTTCCAATTCCAGGATTCCAGGCAAGGTGCTGGTACAAGCTGAAAGAGGACCTGATAGAAACTAATCTCACTGATTTGCACCAGGAATGGAAATGAAGGTGTGCTGGAACTGATCACATGCCCAAATGCATGACGACTGCTATTTTTAATAACACATGGCAGTGTAATCGCACGTTAAATCAATACATTGAGTGAATAGTAATCATTGTAAATGTTTGAATGTTGCTTTAAATACAATATGTATTGATACAAGTGTGGAGGGAGAAAATGACCCACCCCTGACCTCACTAATCTGCTCACAAATCTTTTTCTGCATTAAAATCACACTTAACCTATTGAGAAAATACAGTAACCTCAGTTCAGAGAGGCTAATGTTAGGGGTGGGCTGCATTTTCAAATTAGGTGGAACTGAAACATCAACAAAATTTGCTTATACTGCCAACATAACATGACCTACCATATGCGCAATACAATGAATAACCTACAAACTATCTTGTTTAAAAAAAAATGATATAATGAGTATAAACCACAGAGCTGTTGTCCATACAGTACGTTTAAAAAGTATTGGAATAGAGAAAATAAGGCCAATTGCTAACAAATTGCGGCTTTTAGCTGTGTGTATTAATGCATGTGAATCGTATTCCAAGGGTTCAGTCACTGGTCCTGCCTCAGCCATTCAATACCAGGAGTCTTTTAGAGTACACATGGCCTCACTGTTTTGGGTGGGTAGGGTGAGTAGGATGTGCCAGTCTACCTGATCTGAGGGCTAGCCTGAGCAAGCTTCTTTAGGCTGACATGACTGATATGGGCAGTTTGCATTCGCCCCAAGTGCACTGACATGTCCGGGAAACACAGCAGTTGAAAATGAAGGACACTCTCCCGCCCCCTCATTTGGTGCTTTTCCACCGCATGGGTCCAGCTCTACACGACTCGACACGGCTCGGCACGCTTAAAGCTTGTTGCTTTTCCATTGGCAGAGCTCCTCCGCGAAATGGAGCCGGTGACGTTGAAAAACCCTGTCTCTAACAGGAATCACTGGCTTTGAAAACCACAACAGAAGCAGCGTTAGGTGCTGTTTACACATTGTGTATTTGTGTGTTGTTTTTTGGACTGGACTTGGTTCCACGCCCCAGTTCTCACAGATCAGTTTTACTTGTTGCACGTTCAGCTCTCACTGGAAACTGTGTCTGCCAGGGTTTACACATCACCATTTAGTACCTACTCTGCATGGTTAGAACCCGGAGTGAGCTGGAACTGAAAACATACATGGTTCCAGGGACCAGGACCAGATTTGGCCGGTGGAAAAGCAAAAGACCCGTGCAGAGGCGAGTAGAGTCGTGTAGATCCCATGCAGTGGAAAAAGCTCTAATTGTGTAAATGTGTTTAGTGGAAGTCTGAATCAGAGCTGAAGATGATCCAGGTAAATCTTCTCTGTAGTCCAGTGTGCTTTAATTCCTCACTGTGATCTCCCATTACCCACTAAACCACATCCTCTCCTACGACTTACAGCAACATTACAGAGCATCAGCTGCAGCCCTCATCAACAGAAGAATTTTTCATCATAACTGCATTTCTTAATAAACACACGAGAAGCTTTATCTGAGGCTGTGTGTGAATAATGAAGGTAGTATGTGTCTGAGCGGGTGGTGGGGGGCTCTGTATGAGGGGTGGGGTAAGAGAAAGACGCAGCCCAAATCAAACAGAATATGAACTAAGTCATTTGACAGTCTATAGGTCACATGCTCTTTTGACTTCTGACAGCTTGATGGATTGCTTTGAGAGCGAGCGGAGGAAGGAAGAAAAAAAAGCAATGCTTTCATTTGAAGAAAAAGAGAAATATTTCAAATGTAAATGCATTAATATTCATAAGCTTCAGGAGGAATAAGTGTCTTGTGTTTTGTGGGAGAAAGTAACTAATCCAGACGATCGAGAGGCACGAGGTCTGATGCAGAGCGAAAGAGAGAAAAACCACAAACTGGAACTCCGAACTCCGCTCTGGTGGTCCTTATATCACTTTAATCGATAATAAAACAGAAGATACAGCGGGGAGTAAAGGGACCCCACCAAATCCAACAATACGCTTGTTGACACACTTAACATCATTCATCACTTTCAAGAATACTGAGAAGCTTGTTTAAAAAACAGATTTATTCACTTTGTTAATACCCCACACACATCCTAGAAAAAGCTGAGAACCTTGGAAAACCTGGAATTTTAAAGATCAGTTTTCCAGTCATGGATAATATTTGGGGGGTTGGGGAAACAAAAAAATAAAAAGGTTGGGCCATTAAGTTTGTATGGAAGCCCATTTCGACCATATTAAATTGTAATAAAAAATATAAAAGCACCATTTTTAATAATATGTAAGTTACTACCTAGATATTTCAAGATATTTCATTATTTTTTAGATAGAATCATTATTTTGAGATAGTATCTCAGTATACTGACTTAATATCTCATGAGATATTAAGTCAATATATTGAGATACTATTTCATGAGATACTAAGTCAATATACTGAGATAGTATCTCAATATACTGACTCAGCATTGATTAAAAGCTGTGTTTTTTGTTTATCTTTTCTTGTTTCAAAACTTCTCCTTCTCCCAAATCCCAACTGTATTGAATCCTCACTCCAGAGGATGCCACTTCACTGCTCCACAGTACAGTGCTGGAGGACTTTATACCCCTAGAGCCAATCATTAGGCATAATGACCCGAGGCTCATGTGCAGCCGCCCCACTGTGCCTTATAATTTTGTTTCAAGCTTTTCTATAAAGATCATACAAACTGTCCAAAAAGGTTTGAGTTGTGCCAGCTGTAGTATGAGGTACAGGCAACTCGCTATAATCCACAGTTTAAACAGCAGCTTCCCACAGTTTTGGGTTGTTTCTTTAACGTGTCGTTAGACATTCAACTCAAAAGAAGATTTAAAAGGTGAATGAGGATCTGACTTCCATTCATATCTTTCAGAACACTGCTAACAAACCTCAGCACACAAAGCCTCTCTGACCTGACACCACTTATAAACACAGTGCTATCAGCGCAGAGGACACCACCTCATTACCAGCAATAAGCAAATGTCATCACACAAAGAAGTGCCAAAGGAAGTCTACTGACACAATGGGTATTATCACTGGTCGTGTCTCTCTCTCTCTCTCTCTCTCTGACAGGCAGCCTTTTAATTCTGTAATCCACATAGACAAGATGTGATAAAAACAGAAGAGGAAGCAGCTCCCTAATCGCTCACTAATGGTTATGACAAATACCTGTCTTGCTCTCATTCATACACACACACACACACACACACCTCTCATTAGCTTAACTGTAGATGTAAGGATCTTACAGGTGGATAGAGTAAATTAAACTTTGTTGTTATATATATATAATTTTTTTAAGGGTCTCTTCTTTAGATTTTCCCAGGGACACCCAAGTATTATTATTAGGTCGATTGTTCACACATTATTTCAGTGTAATTACATATTTACTAAGCGAAAGAATTCAAATTCAACCCCCAGTTACTATTTCTCCTGCTTCTGCATTTCCATTTGTTTAATGCCAACTGAAGATGCCCACTAGCGTTAGTCAGTGCACTGTACTGAATGAAAACTGAGCATCTAATTTGACCAGAGTTTCTCCAGTCGAGTTACGAGTGGGATATAGTTACCATCCATTGAGGACATACCTTCTCTCATTGCTGGTGATACACAGGACTGTTCTGGGATGTTGAATACAACTGAAGCCCATTTCTTTGACTATGACCTGTCTCTAGTCTGAAATCCCACCTCTGCTCTGACCCCATGAGCAGTGAGATGAAGTCTTGTACAGTACTGTATAAATAAGTCATAGAGCCGGATTTAACCCAGAGGCAAGAGGAATCCAGTCCACCGCTTTCCACCCCGAGGTGACAGTGTCCATGCCTTTCGCCCTAAATTAGAGCTTTCCCTTATTGATAAATCATCCAGGCTGTAGTGTGAGTCGGAGGGCTCTAATTCTCAGAGTCTCAAGGCTGTGGCTGGGCTGAAGTGGACAGAGCGGCTTTGACAACTTTTTCATTCTTATCTCGTTGCATGTGGAGCCTGAAGTAGGGCACACAAATCACTATTGTCTCTGTGTTATTCTGCAAGGAGAGAGAGAGAGAGAGAGAGAGAGAGAGAGAGAGAGAGAGAGAGACCGTGTCACTTTTTATTTAGCGCGATAGGGATTTATGCTCTGGCCTTCACTGCTATAGGCTTGTTTGGAGGCTCTTCCATGGTGAGCTGACAAATGACACCACACTCGCGCCTGACGAGAACACTGTAGCTAAAATGACCCGTTCAGTAAGGACAATCATCCCAACCCTCGCACTCCTGGCGTCCTTCGTTGGACACTGAGATGCCGCTGCTCTTGGACTGATGAGGATGAAAACGATAAAAAACGCCTGTCCCTGATGCTTTACCCTGTTCATAACATAGTCATTAACTTCCCACACTGTAGTGAGGAGAGAACAAACCTGAACGACCCGTCATTATTCGTTTCATTAATGGACACATGTTTTGCTTTTAAATCAAATGTTAAGAGAATGAAATCTTAAAATGTCAAAGATTTGCTCTGGATCCCGAAGGTCTTCAGAAATCATGCGAATAATCACTAACATTATTAGAAAGTCAATGTAATTAAACTGTAATCACACTGTAATGAAAGTCCTCTGATAAATCTTAGGTCTCAGGCCGCCACATTCCGGCGTCCACTACAGGAGCAGGCTTGCTGACCACAGGCCTAAAGACCTAACATGAGGGGTGGCCTTCACAGAGATAACCACTAAAATGTGCTGCATCACCTTGTGGGTGGGTGTGAGTCTATGACAAAAGCATGCATCAGGTTCTTTTTTGCGGCCCACATGTGGCCCAGTGGGATAAAAACAGCATGGGCCCCCTCTTTAAAGCCTTCCCCGAGCTTTTCAAGCTGACTGCAGCAAGCAAGAGACAAACGTTGCTCATCCTCAAAGAGCGCCGGCACTTAAAGGGCTGCCAAAAAGGAGGCGGGTGGTACCAGAGGAACACAGTAAAATTGAGGGAGACACGTACAGTTCTTTGTAGCTCTTTTTGAATATTGAATCAAAAACAAGGCGCTGCCAACATGGCGTCTCCCCGACAAAAGCTTGCCAGATCACAGAGACGCAGCGCTGCAGAAAGCAACAGAGGGCTAAACGAGTTAGGAACGTCCAAGGTCAGTTTTCTGTTGATCTTTCTATGTGAAAAAATACGTTAAATACAAAAAAAAAAAAAAGGAGGTGACCTTCCCTCGACCCCCACAGAGTCGGCGGAGAAATGGTTTCCTGTAAAGAAGTTTATCCGGGGGTACGCAAGATTAACGAGGATATTTTCATTGGACGCCTCCGCTCCCCGCCACGCATACTTGGAGGTGATAAGATCAGATTATTTATTGGGCCTTCTTCTCCAGGTCATTTGCTATGTTAATTTTTACGAACTCCACATTGGCTTTGTGTCTTGGCTTTTTTCTTTCCCCCTCCTTCTTCTTCTTTTCTTTCCCCTTGCGCTCTGCTCCGTGCAGACCCCGGGCGAGGGCTGGAAGAAAGGGGGATTTTGTGTACTTAGTGAACGCGCTGCCAAATTAGTCACCCATGCCGATTATTTCTGCCATTCAGGGCTGCTACGGAACGTCTAATTTAAGTTGCACTGTGTGAAATTCAATTCTATTAGCTGAGCCGGAAAAATAGGCCCCCGTGTTTGTGGCAGCTTCGGCTTGTTTATGGGAACGATAATGAATCGTTACTTGTAACAGATCAGTTTGACTTGGGTCCTAAAGGCAGGAGAGGCTTTCTCTTCCCTTTCACACTTAAACAGCAGCCTCCATAAACGTGCTCTCAGAGGATCAGCGCAGGGCTCGGATTAAAAGCCGCTGAACCTCGTCTGCCGTGTGATTTACAGTTGTATATTACAGTAATGCAGAGTGATACGGTCATCTTAAGTGATCACTTGGAACCGTAGTTTATTTATAAACAAACATATCCATAGCAAGTGCTGGAAAGTTAGCTAATTATGCTCAAACAAAGTAAGAAAAATCTTTTAATATTCTAACTACTTGACCAATTAAATCATACAGTTGAGGTACATCATTGTAATCAAAATAAGACCCTTATTACACCAAACCCAGCCAGTGGTGGGGAAATATCATTCTAATTAATTCTACATTATTCATATAAAATACATTTTCATCACACAACAAACCTTTGCCCATTGTATGCCCTTGTAACTTTTTAAAACCAAGCTAATAGCTGTTAACTTATTTCTCAAACCAGTAACTAGTACATTTCTGGGAGTATTGACACATCAAAAGGGCCTTTTACTACTTTTGTCCATTCTTAACCTGGCAGTGGTTGGTTATTTGTTATAATTAAGGAGTAACTAACAATTCTCTGTTCTATAGCACACGGCATGCTTCTAACCTAATCAAACACTAGCTTCTAATGAAGTGGCTTGTCAATAAACAGCACAACTTTGAACATTCCCAAAACACTTCAACCAATCAGCCATAACAATATGACCACCTCCTCATCTCTACACACACTGTCCATTAGTTTTACAATCAGAGTGGAGTCTGTCTGTTGCTCTGCATGCATTTTGGCCCAGTTTCAAGGTCATGTCCCCAAAGCATCATCAAAGGTGGTGGTGATGGTGGTGTAACAGTGCGTCGCATTGACACAGACCACAACGACGGATTGTTCCACAGTCAGAAGAAACAAGGATCTTCTCCACAGAGACTGCAGACAGCAGCAAATTCAGGGCAAGTCATTTCTTCAGACATTGGTTTGGACGTCACAAAAAGAATAAAAATGTGGAACAAGGGAAAAATACGGACAATATTGATTGTGCTCTAGTCCTTCATCAGTGGCCATGGTACTCTACCCAGCGGACAGCGTTGACTGGATATTTCCGTTTGCTTGGTGGACAAGCTAAAAAAAAAAGAACCGACTCCTCTGTGGTGGCCCTGTGGGGGTCCTGACCATTTAATAACAGGGTGAGAGTGGGCATCATATATGCTGAGCAACAGATAAATATTGATACATTTTTAAGTAATTGTAGAACTACAAAGTGCTCCTGTATGGTCAGTGAAGCTGAAAGAATGGACAGTGAGTAGGTACAAGGAGGTGGTAGTAATGTTATGGCTGATATGGTGTATAGTGTATCAGCTACAGCTTGTGAATTCAAATATACTTTACTTTACTTTACTTTACTTTATTACATTTAGCAGGCGCTTTTATCCAAAGCAACTTACAATGATAGTACAAAAAATATAAAAATTAAAACATTGAACACTTCAAGGAAATGGTAAAAGGCCCCTGTAGAGCATTCAGTTGTGGTACTAAATCTGTACTAAAACACTTAATTCACTTGTTACTATGTAGTTACGATGTAATAGGTATAACCCAAGCGTTACTTAAATACTGGGTTGTTAAAACTTGAGTACATACTTTGCACTGGAGCCACAGGATTAAGGCAGTGAACATGTCTAAATCACACACCTTCTTCCAACCACATCCGGTTGTGAAGTAATCTCTAAGAGACTTGCCCGTGTTTACTGACACTGAATGACAGACTGTTATCTATGAAAATAAACTTGTTTACTACAGTAGCCTGGTGTATCATCTAAGAGGAACACTTCAGACTGGCGCTTTAATGTACAGCTGTAGCTAAAAGAGGAGAAGTCTGCACCTTCTGAAGCATTAAAGCAGAGCGCACCTGAGCAAAGGGAAAGGCTTAACGCTGCGGAAAAGAGGAATACATCAGTCATCTTAACACAGACAAACCTGACTAAGAGCGAGAGAGCTTTAGTATCCAGGCCTTCATGGATAATTCATGTGTAATTACAGAAAGCTTTCAAACGGGTTTAAATCACGGTACCTCCCACCTCTTCCACACACACACACACTTAGAAAGAGCTCTCAGAGCTCATGATACCAATACCACCTCTGACTGCAAAAACCTGTTTTTAAAGTCCAGTTGATATTGATACTTTTTTTATAAATCATGTAATAAACACTCTTTAACTGTTAGCAGACGTTACAAACAGTGACACAATTTCAAAACACACTGCACACAGTCTCGAGAACTATTTAGCATCAGCGAGTTTATCACAGATGGTCTGAAATACAGTGGAACTGTGGTCTATGGTCCGAGGAGTCCACATTTCAGCTTTCCACAAAGAACAGAAACAAAGTTCTATAAGGTGCAAAGCCAACATCTGTAATGTTATGGGGATGAATCAGCGCCCACATTATTTTTCCTTTTAAAAAAAACTGCATATTTGTGAAGGTATCATTGATGCAGGAGTGTTTATTGGGATTTCTCAGGGATGATGTCATGATTATTTCAACAAGCAGGTGATCTGCTTCTGCACCAGTGTGGCTTTATAGACCCAGTGATTGTGGGTAAGTGTGAGTGTGTGTCTGGCTGGACAGTGTAGATCTGTCTCCTATTGAAAATGTGCAGCACATCATGAAAATATCTCAGTCACTGCACTGTTCAGTTCAGCTCCATTCACATCACTGCTAATAAGGCACACAAGGCAGTGTGTGTGTGTATGGGAGAAAGAGACAAAGGAGGCTCTCTTCAAGGTCAACTGCGGGTGAACACAGGGTCATTCAGAGGTCACTTGAGCTTCTAGACAGGTCAATAATGTTCCTGTCCTGATGTGGGGGTCGCCTCGCCCTTACATCCAATCACCAGCCAGCAGAAGTGGCAATAAAAGAAATATACAGCAAGACAGAGAGAGAGAGAGAGAGAGAGAGAGAGAGAGAGAGAGAGAGAGAGAGAGAGGTAAAAAAGACGATAGAGAAACAGAAACAAGAGAATGATGGAGAAAGAAAAAGAAAAAAAAATACAGCGTGAGAGAGATAGAAATGGTGTAGACAGAGGGGAAAAAAAGAAAAAGAAACATACAGAGGGGGCCTATTGAGTATTAAATAAAAGGGTTAATAGAAAAACCTAATGAAATGTAGGAGATGATGGCAAAACAGTGCCAGCTTTCAAATGCTAACTCCTTCTCGTGTAAACAGCTCTGTCTGACACGTCTCATACATCCCTCCCTCCCTCTACCCCTGAGAGAGAGAGAGAGATAGAGAGAGGGAGAAAGAGAAAGAAATGAGCCACTCGTCGGGGTTGAGGAAAGGTCAGTGCTGACAGGCTGCAGGGTTAAGCTGCAGAGTTAAAATACTGTTCATGACCCTGCGAGCCTCCGACCACATTCCGCCTCTTTTGTGTCACCGTCAGCGCCCGGCATCAATATTCCCCCCTCGCAGATTTATTAGACATTGTTGGGCGGGAGAAAAGGGCTCTTTTATGTACAAAAGTCACATTGATGTAATGGCTAATTCAGCTCGGCTGCCAAAACAATCACAAAGCACAACTGTGTGATTTCAAACCCCGCTAAAGTGTGTACAGCCTAGTCCCAGTAACTCTGCACCGCCTTTATGCCAGAATTACAAATGCATTGCTGAAACACAGTGGACTGTTTGAGGTGATTAACCCTGAGGACCTTTGGCGTTGTTATTGCTTTTTTTGCTACACATGGTATTTATGTGACGTAATTACATAGTTATAACATTTTACCTACATTTGCATATGCATAGTTTCCCTTCTGCAGAGTAGTTCCCACAAATTCAAATCCAAATAAATTAGCATTGCTTGTATTTTAAAATTCAGAGGTGTGGACGAAAAATGCAGATCCAGGACCTCTGACAGAACACTACTGCTGGAGCTACGAGCATTTGCAGGGGTGTAGGAGGGGATACGAGTGCATTAAAAAAGTGCATTACAATGCTATAACACGTCAAAAAGACACAAACAGAAAGTGAAAAGGGTTTTTAGTACATACCGCATCCTGCAGGGCCCCCGTGTTGGGCTCACATTAACAGGCCGATGTGACTTCGGCTCGAGCGAGCTTCATCAAACAGAGAGCATCCCTCTTTCATTAGTTCTCACACACATCGGACAGGTTTCAACAAGGATCCAAGCATGTTCCCTGCAAATTAAAACACTTCTAATTAATGCTATGCAAAACGCAGGCCTAAGTTTATTACCTGATTTATCTTTGTTCTACTTTAGAAGGGCAGAGCCGGCCGCGGCCATTCATCTTCCACCCGGCGTACTTAAGATTCAGCATGTGTTTAAATGATTTATTAAAAAAATAAGTGAATAAATCACCTCACAGCTAATTTCCCTAATGATATTAGAAATGAGTAACTGTACAAATTGCACAAAATATAAGCCACTATTAACCTGCAGCACCTTTCATTTGCTGGGTTCAAAATGTCCATCCATATTCATTTGGGCAAAAACAAAAACATGATTAAAAGAGCTGACATTTGACATGATTTCCACAAATAAAACACTTTGCCTTCCGCTGCTTTATTAAGAGGGTGAGCGGCGGCGCGTCGCTGTCACTAATACATCACGCCGTAGGATGTGCTCCATTTAGGTCCAAAGTGGAGACAATGGAAAAATAAAAAAAAAAAAAAACAAGCAGCACAGGAGCAACAAATAAATACAGTAGGAAATGAGTAATTAGTGTGGGCACAAGTTCAGAACTTTCTTCTTTTCTTATTTTTTTTAGAAATCATATTCCTTTTCAGTTTCTCAGGCCACACAGTCCCTTGGGGTAAAGGGAAATAAATGGCAGCACTTTAATAACAAGAGGCAAACATCATTTCCGCGGCTAGGCCCAACGCTCAGCCGTCTGACCGTGAGTGAGCGGCCGACACACACTAAAATGTTTCGCTTCTGTGCGCATATAGGAAGCATAAATAATTCAAAATTAATCCCTGCAGAGAGAGGGATGATGGGAATCGTAAATTATCCGTGCACAATGCCTTAACACGGGCGCTCTGTGAACCCGCGCTAACAAACTAACGCGCTTCCTCATTACACGCTAGGCACAGGCCTCTTAACCTTTGAATATTAATTTGGGGGAAGCTGCGGTGGGATAAACACTCTGCTACTGGAATTACTCTGTGCAAAGGGGAGGAAGAGTGTGTGATTACAACAGACTGATTCTGTGTGGTACCCTCTGCATACATATCTCTCTCGTTGGTATAAACAAGTCCATGAGAGACCCTCCATCACCTAATCTGCTTATTCAACAGAATCACTAGCGGTCCAGGACCTTTTGTTTTTTAAAATTCCGGATCAATAAGTCAGGTTGTCCCCAAACTTTTATAACAAAGATATTAGTGCAGTAAAATAAATACCAAAGATGAGTCTGTGAATCCCACTTAGGTCACACTCTACACACATGTTGACTGGCTTTTTGAGCCAGTAATACTTACCAATTTACAGCCTTTTTGTAGTTTTTAACACAGCACCTGTCCTTTATATTGTGTGAAAATTTTATGATGAATGGACCAATAGAAATGCTTCAAATTGCTTATTTTTTTACTACTTTTACATTGACTTCCACTGAAAGTTAGATTTTTGTTTGTTTAGCACAATCCCTTATAGATTACAGCACTGTTTCTGTAGATTTTCTTTGGGTACATAGAAGACAGTTTGAGAATGTTTTGTGAAACAGTGCCACCAGTGGACAGGTGCTTGCTTAGTGAATGTGAAGTAACTAGGAATTGTAATGCCTTATAAAATACCTTATAAAAATTAGTAATATCTGGAGCATTCTTTTTCTTAATGTATGTAATCATTTATACATCTCGTTGCAATATATATTCTATTATATTATACATTATATTCAATGAACAGGAAAAAATGCAGTATGTAAGGTATACAGTATACAGAGTATATGTAAAAACATTATATTCAGTTTTCCTAAGTTCAGCCATGTGACTCCTCTGCCTTCTGCCTTTACTGACTACCTATAGCTGCCCGCATCAGATTCAGAACATTGACGCTGGTCAACAGAGTAAAAACAATGGACTTGTCCTTTGGTATTTCATGGCAGTGGTTAAAACTCCATCTATGCCAAGAGCCCTTTGAGCTTCAAGTACAGCTCGGCTTGACCCACCACCCCTCCGGGTGCATGGAAGACAAGCATCCAGACTTGTATTTCTATTGGAATCTATGTGGTGGGATGTACCCATCCTGGTTGACCAAAAGGCAAATGAGTCACAAATGCCTACCATTTTTTTAAGAGTAAATATATCAGCACTTATCTTGCACTTAAAAGACACTGACATTTAGGTCCAGTGCAGTATGAGAACAATGTGAGCATTTATGCACTGACTTTTGTATTTGGCAACATCTAAGCTTGAGGTACCTTTTGGATCCTAACCAGTGAAAATTAGCTGGGGATATTATCTAAGAAAATGCCCTAAATGTAAATGTACAGAAATTACTAAATGGTTTAACGAAAACCATGAGCATACACAGGACGTTACATCAAAATAAATAATTTAGAACATTTTAAAAATAAAAAAACATTCAATGTAAGGGGGCTGAGAGTTCCTAGAGCTACGATAACAAGTGGGAGAGCAAGAGGTGTTAAAGGTGTTAAATAAGAAGGAATGAAAGGAAAATCTCATAAATGTACAGAAGTTCATGAGTGATTGTGGCATATATGGGTCCCATGATTGCACTAAGAACTTCACGTGCTAAAAGGAAAGTCAGCAATAAGTCTACTGATGAAAATGATGGAACTCAGGGAAGAACAGGAATAGATTTCTGTGTCCAGGAGCATCATCAATTCTGACAGATTGCCAAAGGCACGTGTTCTAGACATGCACTATGTAGAGCTCCACATTAATCTGCTGAAAGATTTTTCAAGGGCCTATAGACCATGAGGAATATAACCCTGACTTCTCAACAGATATGTTACAAACTTAATAAAGCAAAAAAAAAAAAAAAAAATTATAAATTAAATAATTATAATTTAATTTAATAATAAATTAAATTATTGGTCACAAAAAGCATAAACAATGTAAATGCATTTTCACTTGTTTTAAAGTCTATTTTTGTTCCTTAAATGTACATTACATTCTCATCTCCACTAGGAGAGGTGAATATTTGTAATATATAAGTCTTGGACATGAAATGTGGCGTTTGGAGTCGACTCAATTGTAAAACCTACAATTATAATTGATTAAGGTACAATTATGTCCCGTAACTGAAGGTACAAATACGTACCTATGAAGGTACCATCACATTGTTGGCTTTTCTGAAAGTGCAAGGTCATGCTAGGGGTAAGTTTTAAGGCTGATTTTTCAAGATGAGTAAAAGAATATCACCTGAACATCCAGATATATATTTAGTACTTTTTACAAGTGCCAATCGTAATCAATACACATTGTCTGTATATTGGAAATGATCTTTTATTATAATATTTACAACTTCACCTTGAGGCCCACCAGTAGAAGGTGGAGGTTAGTACTGATTTACCATGATATTCAAATGCAATTTACAATTATTTCATTATTAAATTTACATCTGATAGTTGAGAGCACTTATTTATCAATAATTTTTTTTTCAAGGTCAAGAAAAGACAAAAACAATGATAACAGTACAAAGGATGTTTTCAATTTGCCAAACAGGAGATGGACTCTATAATGATGCCTTTGTGGACACCTGCTCCTCCAGTTTCTTCTGAAATGAAAAGGTATTGATAGGGATTTTTTTCCTCTTTGCAACAAAAACTCTTCAGAAAAGGCTTTATCCAGATGTTGGGAAACTGCCCTGAGGATTGGATGGCTAACAACCCCACCCTTCCCTAAAAAAAAAACAATGATTACTCTAAATGTCTGTGTTTACATGCTAACCACTGAACTGTACAGAAACAAAACGAGGGGATTCCCCTTTAAGAAATGGCTATATATATTTCCCCCCATCTCCATTAAAGGGTTAACGTGGCAGTGAAAACGCTGCTCGAAATACAGACATAAAATGTATGATATGAGCAGAGTAACATATGATTTAGCCATCATCTTAAGAGCTTAACATGAAAGGACAGGTGTGCTCTGTCAGAACGGCCAATAGCGTATCTACCTCACACACTCCAAAGTATGAAATACCAACACACACCGCCCACCAGAACATTCGGGGGAAAAATGCCAGTCTATATCAAAGCTCCATTAGATGAGGTCTGCAGAAGCAGTCCCTGCTAAAAAGGGACATGAATACACAACAGATCCTTGATAAAAAAGCCTCAGGCTGCCGGCACTGAGTGGCATTTGGAACGGAAAAATATCCGATTTGGAAACTAGTTGGGAATATGCATATCAAAGACATGAAGACGCGGAGATTCCCTCCCTGTGTACATCATAAGATATTTCCCATCTCCATACCCCCCTCGTCCAACGACAGCCGCCACCGTTCCAGGTTCTAAAGGCGGACTCTTGTTAGAGGGAAGTGAAAAGCAGTGATCTGCTTAATATGCACTCTGCCTTTATGATCCACAAGTTCTATTAGCAGATTAGCAGCTCTAGCAGTAAGGTAAGACAGAAAGCTGGACTGCGTGTGCCAGGTGACACAATGCTAGCTTCAGTCAACACTGCACTGCAGCAAGCACAAAGGACTTGAAGGTGCATTAGAACAGCTGCCATAGGCTCAAAGTTTCTCATTTTCTTAACATCATTTTTTTTTTTAAGTTGATAAACCTCATTATATTACTACACATAAAAGTTGAGTTATTACTGTCCTGATAGACAATTACACAGCAATATACATTTAACTACAAGTGCATTTGTTTCTTATTGTTCCAGTAACCTTTGAAGTCCACAAATAAATGGTCCTAAGGAAAGCTTTACTTGCCGTAGAAGTAAAGCTGGACAATAATTCCGTATCAATATATATCGCAAAATAAAAAAAAAAATACGTAGACATTTCCAATATTATTTACGACATCTGTCACTGAATGAGGTTTTTTAGAAGGCACTGTTGTCAGTTCCACGCTCTCAATTTAAAATGATGACAAATCCAACAGGTTAATGTTTAATGGTGATGCCATGTTTCTTGTTTGTTCTTAGAAGTTTTTCAGTGGATTTTATACTGTTCACATCCATATTGGCATTATCGTATCAAACAAAAATAAGAAATGTATTGTGTCATAAATTTTGTCCAGCCCTATGTAGAACCTTACATTTTTTTACCCTTTAAAACACATGACAGATTTGCAAAAAAATTCTTCTTTAAAAAAAACAAACAAACAAAAAATACCCATAAGTTCAATAGTTAGTCTCTCTCTCTCTCCCCCTGAACTTCTTGTCTGGAGCTGTTTTTCAACATGTCGGAGGCTGAGTGTGTAGGGGCGAGGCATTAGACACACAGATTTGCCCATTAGAGGCGTAATGGTAATGCTTCACCTTTTGATTTTCAGCAGGAGCAAAAGGATTTGTCAAGGGAGCAGGCAACTGGCTTTATTGCTCAGAATTTCATCACAATAAAAGCTTATGGGAGAGGTGGAATAATCGGCGCGCCATATAAAAAACGCCTCTATGTAGATTACATGCCTCTTGCCTAGCTAATCCCAGTAATTGATGAACTCCTATACCGATGATTTCCTTCATATTATTCGTAATTTGTTTATTAATTAAGATGACACTTATTTTGGGACATGAACCAAGTAAACATGATTACGTGCTCGGTAGGGTGAGAGAAAAAGGAGCTTCTACACACATCTAACGACTGCTCCCTGAGAGAGAGGGAGTTTATCCAAAGTGCATGCTAATGTATGCTTAATAACACTAAAAATACATCCACACACTTGATTGGATGAGCATGTGGATGTTATTGGACGGGCAAAAGAAATAAATCAATCTGAATAATTAAGGCATCCTGCTTGGAGTGCTGAATGAGACTGTGGATTGAGCAGCTGGTTTCACTAATTTACCTCCTTTCATCTCCAAGTTATATTTCAGCTAATAACATAGGGTCAAAAAAATTTATAAGCATGTTATTACAATGTAATAATAATGTAATACTCTCACTTTCAATTCTTCTTTCCCAAATTCACTCCTTAACTTTACTAGAGTGAGCTCAGAGCCGAAACACTCAGCATATCCTTTGGTGAGCGCCGATTAAAACTTCATTCCTGCTCCTAATAGCAGGAGACTGGTAAAGAGGGTATAAGGGAATAATTTGCAAATATTTCCATAAAAAGTGGAAGAAGCAAAATGCCTAGAATACAAAAGCACAAGATTTGCATCTATTAAGCTCCTACATCACTTTGGGATATTTAGCGAGTCAGATCAGAAAAAACTAGGGACATGATGCTATAAATATGATCACTATATCACCAGCGTTCTCTCACTGTCAGAAACACACTGCACAATCAGCTCTGTTACAGTCATTTCAAGGAATGGTAGAAATATTAATACCTCACCACTCAATGACTGATTAACTTCTTAAAAACCCCTCCTTCTGTTCATCAAAAACACAGACTACTGAACTCACTAATGTCTTAAAAGTGGCTTGGGTGTAACCTTCATTCAACACTTTGAATCTATTAAGTTAGTCCTTACCTCCATCTCCACTTACACCTTTTGCACCTGGAGCTTGAAAGCCCTGCCTTCTCTGGGTTTATGATGTAAGAAACCCTGGCGGTCTGAATGTGTCCCATTGAGAATGTCTTTGGAACACTGCAGTTTCCAGTGGAAATGATCAGCTATGTCACTGAGAGCTAGTTTTATTTATATGTTTTCAATACGTCTTAAAAATGTAAACAAGCTGGTTTTTACTTGCCATAGATACATTTTCATATTGTGATAAAGTCTAAGATTATAGAATGCTATTGGTGTAAGTCATTTTACCTATGGGACAGTCTCTTCCTATAAGCACTAGAAGACATTTCAAACCCCCAAAACCAAAAACAGACCACAACAAATATATAACATTTTCCTTTTTTGACCTTATTCATACTTCATTTAAGAAGATTATGTTTCTCCTGTTTGTTATTCGAATGTTTGCTTTACCATTTCCCAATTTACCAAGTACAAGTCAAAACAAATGATTTATAACACATCAGTGTGATGTGTTGGACCCTCGTGGTCAACTACCATCTCCTCAGTGGCCTGCATGCTGCTGGATGTGAAACGTTCTCTAGCTCTGCTCCTAATGTCAGTAGATGCCTGAGAACCAGTGCTAACTGTACCACAGCAGCAGCAGAAATCATAACACAGCTGCTGTACAACAGAGGGATTTATAAAAAAAAAAAAAAAAAAGAGGGCGACCTGTTTCATCTTAGCCTCAGCTTCCTCCCCTCCCTCCTTGACCCCCCACATCACACCACCCTCACCCTAAACGGCTGGATCTCCACCAAGCAGCATTCCTCCAGGGGAGCCAAGTGGCCCTAACAAGCATCATTACAGTGTCCCGGAGAGGAGGAGACAGCTGGAACTCTGCACACGTGACCCCGGCAACTCTGTGGACTTAACTCCGGTCAGTCTGATCAAAGCCTGAGCACCAGCAGCTGGGACTGGCAAGTCAAACACGGGGATTCCACAAATAGGGTCTGAGCATGTGAGCGTCGGTTCAGGCTACCCAAGAAGGTATTAGCATAGGAATATGTTCAGAGTGGATGGGTTTTGTGAAGTCCTGGGTCAAAAAAAGGCAAAAAAAGGCTGAATCCATGGACAAAGTATCAAACGTTCTTCAACGAGAGCACCGTCAGTGTGTGCATTAAAAACCATACTCAGAGTAAAGGTAATGCAACCCAGGAAAGGTATTACCACAGGTACATGCTCAGGATAAAGACTTTGGGTATGTATTATACAGCATCAAAATATTAAAAATACATTTTAAATAATCTATTTAAAAAATAATAATAATAAACAAATGGTTGTATTATATGAAGTGTTTGTATGGCATCATCACTAAGGCCAAATGTTTGGAGAACCAAACAGCGTAATACAAAAGAAACACATGACATATCCCCAAAACAGAGCACCATTTATTAGTGGTTTCATAAACAAAGCCAGCAGTGCTTTATTTGAGCTGGATACAAAATCTGACACCTCATTTTAAACCCACGTGGTCCACATCCTATTTATGTGGATCTAGCACCTCTGCAATATTATATAGAAAAAATATTGTCTCATCCACAGGTTAAACTTTAAGCTGAGCGCTGCTATACTGCAGACCAATCAGAAAAGAGAGCCGAGTTTTGTCCGACCTCCGTCAGTAGCTCAGTGGAACTTACAGAATCAAGTTTTATAAACAAGAAGAATTAAATATGGGGGGGGGGGGGACACCAAAAACATCAGGAGTATGACCAGAATGTTGTTCAGTTATAAATGGGACAGTTGCCACAGCTGGTAAAAACCTGTTGACATATCAAAACAGCAGCAGATTCACTCCAGAGGTCAGTGTTTTGTGTTTTTTTTTTTTTTTCATAGAGGATCAGAGTCTTGGACAGCAGCCCTTCAGAGACACCTAGCTTTTTAAAAGTAGATGGTGAGCCACCCAACAAACTAAACTGGGAATTCCTAGAAATCCATTCTGAAAGTTCGGTTTAAAGTGTGGTAGCACAGAGACAACACTTATTTTGTTGATTAACTTTTTCCAATTGTTTACTGAAGCACAATACTGAACCAAGAAGGGAAGTGTTACACTAAAAAGAGCAAAAGCTTTTACGCAGAGCTAAAACAAATACAGTGTGTCTATTAGAATATGAACCTCAGAATTAAACAAAATAAATTAGACAAATGGTAACCCAGACTAAGCTAAAGTTTAGAAGAAACTATATGTAAATCAGTTTTAAGACTCATTAAAATAACTTTTAAAACAGACAAAACAGGAGTTTTAATCATTTTCAAAAGTCAAACTAGAATTCAAGAAAGAATATCATAAAAGAAACTCAAGAACTCAACTCTTCATTGTGAAACTGTGCGTTTGTGTTGGTTCTTTTGTCGTGCCAACATGAACAATATAAAACTGATACAGAATTACTAAACAATTGAAGCTCTCCTCATATTTGTTTTATAAAAACGAGGCAGGAACCTGGATTAACAAGTTTCACAGGTTTTTCGTTTCTCTTTACGTTTTACAAAAATGCCTTGACCAGGCCGTGTCCACGTCCTAAACACCTCCGGTTGAAAATGCTTTGGACCATAGTCTGTAGATCATTCTTGTGAAGAAGTCACATAAATTATGATCTGACCGTTCAGAGAGGGTCACACTGCCACAGATCGGATATGGATCAGATCTAACACCACATATGAAAATTTGCCCAAATCTGATTTCAAAAAGTCTGGTACAGTGTGATTTGTGCTGTTCACACAGACAAACAAACGACACTTCTGTGTCACGTATGAAGAAACAGATCGGATTTGGACCTGCTGTGTGAACGCAGATGTATGCAAACCTTTCATTCAACTTAAAGAGAAAGTCGTTTTGAAAAATCAGAATAATAAATAACAGAATGACATCCACAATATTCATTCATTATCTGTAACCCTTATCCCTGGAATCATTGGGCGCAAGGCGGGAATACACCCTGGAGGGGGCGCCAGTCCTTCAAAGGGCAACACACACACATTCACTCACACTTTTGAGTCGCCAATCCACCTACCAACGTGTGTTTTTGGACTGTGGGAGGAAACCGGAGCACCCGGAGGAAACCCACGCGGACACAGGGAGAACACACCAACTCCTCACAGACAGTCACCCGGAGCGGGAATCGAACCCACAACCTCCAGGCCCCTGGAGCTGTGTGACTGCGACACTACCTGCTGCACCACCGTGCCGCCCCACATCCAAAATATGAGGATTAAAAAATATATATTTCTGAAGGACACAAATTTAAACATTTGTGTCACGTTATCAAGCTAATGGTGAACAATTCGCCGTCAACCTGTACACAAGGGCATGCAAAAGGAGGATTTCTCAATTAGCCAGATCATTTAAACCCAAACCTGAAGTCTGTCCAGCGTGAAGATACCACAGCTCGCCCTATTGGACAGGCTTAACTTTCAGCTGAAGTTATCTGATTAACTTTGTGGAACACCCCCTACCTGGCTAGTTTTACTTAGCTACAGAAATGCAGCTTAGCATTTTAACCCTTCAATTACAGTTTGTTGAGCTCCCTCAAACAAACACTGTTTCTTCTTGATGATGTGTCTGCTCCTCCTCCTCCTTTTCTCCTGCACTCTGATTCGCTGACCCCGCCCTCTCACACCTGAGTCTCATCAGCTCGGCTTTAAAAGAACTCCATGGACACTCCCTCACAGTAAAATCTCATCTGCTACTCCAGTACTAAGCCTGTTCTGTGTCCGTCACTTCCTGGCTTTTGACTTTGTTATTCTGTTTTGGAGCCTGTACTTTTCAATCGATCTCTGGACTGTGTTTTGAAAGGTGCTCATTAAATTTGTCAGCACTTAGATCCAGCCTCTGCTCCTGTTTCTGACAAGTGAGCAAGAAAAACAGTTTAAAGCAACACTAGGCAACATTATTATCTTAAAATTACAGCTTCGAAATTATTGTAATGAGGTAGTGACCTGTAATACAGAGTACAGCCCCGATGCTGTTGCTACTCCAGGCTCAGCACAGTAGAAACTAGACTGAAAGTTTGTTTGTTTGCTGTGGGCGTTTATCAAAGGGGGTTCACACTTTTCCAGTCTCTGATCATTGCTCCCTAGCAGCCCAACACACAATCACATCACAGACGTGTCACACTCAGAGAGACAGCTAATGAATAGCAGACTAATAGATGGGATTATATTAAAATATGTGTCAGAATGCCCACCAGGGGGCCTGAGGACATCAGTTCAACTGGAAACTTAACGTTAGGCAGCAAAAATAATCTCCATCCTAAACTCATTATGTGGAATGGGACATTTGCCAAAGTTCTCTGAAACTTGTTCAACCTCACAACAATTGTTCTGTTTAAAAAAAGCATGTGTGGAGGGAGGAGAGAAGTTTTAGAAGAACAAACTGAACACATTTGAAGAGAGAGCAGCACACTGGAGTCATGAAGGGAAGTGGGCAGACGAGGCACTTTGATGTGGGAAAGCGGAGGTCAGTGTCTCACAGCAAACGACTTTCATTCCTCACAATAGCTCCCTTCACTTAGACACAGCACTGTTTCCTCAACCAGAGTTGAAAAAAAGAGAGAGAGAGGGAGTTTAAAGGAAGAAGCCCAGCATACTTTCATGTGACACAGGGAGAAGCTGTTAAAGAGAGAAGCTTCATTTGCTCTGCTCTGATACAGTGGTCTGCTGACTGTTTGCCCTTACCTCGTTTCTTTTCATTTTTCGTTCCCCAGACCACAGCTGAAAAAAAAAAAAAAAAAAGCAAAAGGTCTCGGCCGCATATAAACTCATTTCAAATGTCATGTCTTGTACGGCTCCAAATGAAAGGAAACGTCTCGCTCGCTCGCCGGGGCCGAGTCAATGAATTTGTCAAAATTTTATGATAATTCATTCAATTATTCCTTAGACATTTAAATGATGGTGAAGGCATTGAGAGGAGAGGAGAGGTAGATGGAGGAGGAGGGCCCCACTAATAATCCCTCCACTGATATTAGAGAGCCTCCAGAGGGCTTTTAAAGGCTCTATATCAGTGTAAAAGCTGCTAAAACTTCACTCCCCCCTCCACATACAACACGCCAACATGCTCAAAACTTCTCAACGGCAGATACACTTACACTCTTAGATAACACACGCCGTTATCTGGTACACAGCACTTCGAGTGTAAACACCTCCTTTACTAGGATTAATAAACTCCCCTTTTTCAGCACTGTTCTGTTAGTTATGAGGCTGAACATGTGCACAGGGCAAAGCGGGGCTTTTCTAATTCTAATAACAATATAGATACAGATAATTAAACTGGAGATCTGAAGCTGGGTGTTAACAATAAATACAGACTGATATTGTGAACACAGTAACTTTATAAAATAAGAATAAAACTTTCAAAATCAATTCAAATTCAAGTGAAATTAATGGGACAAATTTTAATTCTTAACAATGTCAGACCTTTCTTTGTTGTCCATTTTTTGGGACATTTTAGCAGCTTCTATATGAATATTTATATAAATAATATATATATATATATATTATGTGTTTATGCTAATTTTAAAAATAATTAATTAATTAAATTAACAAACACACCATCAGAAAAAACAAAGACAAAAGGCTGAATACTTCAGGTCTATGAATTATTAAACACACACAAAAAAAGAAAAAAAAAACTACTAATAATAATAAATAATTATAAATAATTAAAGATTTTTAGCTGACTGTTCTGTCAGTTCAAATATTTAGTAGTCAGTAAAAAAACAAAAAAAAACAAACATCTCAGAATACACAAACACAAAGGCGCATACACACACACACACACACACACACACACACACAGTCTCAGCAAGAGCATTGTGCACCTCTTGGAGAGAACGACAATAAAAACCGCTCCCCGTTCTTTTCACCCCCTGACCTTTGACCCGCTCTGGGTCAGCCTGGCTCGGAGGGCTGGAGTGGGCGGGGGTCCGCTGCTGATGCGCGGCTAAGCTCCCCCTCTAGTGTTCACACATCTGCATTCCTCGCAGGCAGCTGCGGCGGAAGCCCTTTGGTGCGGCGCTGAGCCCTGAGGAACACCGTTCTGCCTCAGCTCGCTTTACACGGAGCGGCTTCTGAGCGCGAGCGTCTGCGGCGCTCTTCAGCTTGATAAATAGCAGACGCTGCATTTGCCATTCCCTCTGTCCCTGCGACTAGAGAGAGAGAGACGCTATCTCCATGTACGGCTTCATGTTTTGTTTTGTGTTTGTGTTTCAGAATGCCTGAAACTATGCTAGTTATTTTCGAGACCCTGCGAGAAAAGAGAGGCGAGGAAGAGGCGAAGAAAGGCAGACACGCGGCTGTTTGTTATGCTAGAGAGGCGGCGGGAGGAGAAATCAAAAATGTACAAATTGCCTGAATATATGCGGCCTTACGTCATGTGGCGTGTAGAGTGCGGTGTTAACTTCCTCCTGCGCCTTCTCGCGACTAAGTGCTTTTTACAGCGACTACCACTGGCACAAGCTCGCCTGCGGGGGGATGCTAATTGTGCTTTCACTCTCCAAATTAACCAACTTTCACTGGGACCCAACCTCCATCTGACGCACTTGAGGACCGTTGTGTTGGCGGGGGGGGTATGTCGGGTGGTAGGGGAGACAGAGACAGGGACAGAGAGAGAGGGAGAGAGAGAGAGAGAGAGAGAGAGAGAGAGAGAGAGAGAGAGAGAAGAGGCTTGAAAATAGAAACAAACCAATAATCTAGTACTTTGCCTCTTGAAGGCGAGCCCCAGCGCCTCTAATGTAGACAAAGTCATTCTGCAGGAGCCCGTGGGGGGACGGAGCAGCGCCGTCGTTTCAAAGATCTTTTTTTCGCAATCAGCGCCACAATGGAGGCCCCCTCATTTTATGCTGCTACATCATAAAAGTGCTCCTTTTGTTACATTTCCATCCTTAAAAGGGCCCTAATCCCTTTCCCTTTCAGGCGAGTCTATGGCAAATTCCACAGGGACATCCCATTCGCTGCGAGGGCTGGAGTGACCCACTCAGAAAGCAGCATGGCGAAGGCTTTGAGCTTTTCTTCCCCTGCCACTCTCCCGAGAACATTAAATCGTACTTTTCATTCCCCGCACCGTAGGGGGACGCCCCTTAATGATGACAGAGAAAGAGAAATTCCTCCACTCGGGTCCTATGATACCATTCTGCTGTCAAGCGGCCGTCTCGGCGGACAGAGAATCAAACATGGCTTCCTGCAGGTGGAGCGGCGATGAAGGTCACGGCGCGGCCCCAAGGAGCCGGGGGAGAGGCAGCACTTCAGAGGAGCTGCCAGCTTTTTTCCCACACCAAATTAAGTCATCCTCCAAGACGCCAGCCACTCCGACTTTTCATCAGCGTTAGGGGTTTGTTTGTCACTTAATTGTTTCTGCTTAGTGCAAAGGGGAGGACTCTGGGCTTCGTTTTCATCCCCGTATTTCATAATCACAGCAGAAGACGACCTGAGGGCCGTGCTCCTTGAATCTCATTAGTTTGGAGAGCTCGAGCCTCACACCCAAGCTTAACTTCCCAACCCAGAGTTTGTTTCTGTTTGTTGTACTCCTTTTACACTATCAGGACTGGGCATGTATAGGCAGGAGATTCACAATCGCACAAATGCTGAAGTGGTTGGTTGAAGTGATGGTGGAAGACAAGACTGCATAATGTTGACTTAGGACTGGACAATAACATATTTTCAATATACATTAGTTACATCATCGATCACTGATGTTCATCACAGGAAGCTGCCGCTAGTTTAATATTTTTTAAACTAACTACAAAATGAATATTGACAAAGCCTAGAGTTATGTTTGACAGAGATTATCATGTTTCTTGTTTTTTATTTTTTCTTGGCAATTATTCTGTGGTTTTAATATTGTTCATATCGATATCACAATTATATCGTATCGACCGAAATTAAGAAACATCGTGATATTAAATTTGACATATCGTTCAACCCTCAAGTTATCATCAAAAGACCTGAATCAACTGGGGCTTCATTCACCGAAACATCTACAGAAACACATCGGTAACTGGAAAGAGGCTGGTTTGCATAACACATACTTTTGCAACAACAGTCAATATAATCTTCAAAAATAAATAAATTAAATTCAATAAATAGATAAATGAAAATATGATTTCTTATATAGAGCAAACTTTTAAAAGGAACAGCTTCAAAATCCTTGTGGTGTTCCACTGACCTATAATATAGAGAACAGAGCCACTGACATTGCTGAAACTGCACTATGTAACTTCTGAGGAAGGGTATAGGAACCCCCCCCCCCCCCCCCCCCTTGCAACTGTAGGGGGACCCCCCAAGCAAAACTACCAACTCTTACCTGGTGTTCCTTTAAAGCTACCTTAACAAATGATAAACCACTGCCCCTGCTTCAGCTGTGAAAAACAAAGTTTTCCTACATCACGGGGTCAAAAAGAAAACACCCGAGCTCATGTGTCTCCATCGTTCTAGCTTGTGTCCAACCAGCCGACAGGATGCTGAGCTCTTCAGTCCCTTCAGAACACTGCACTGATGTAAGGCACATGTCAATCAGTGACACTAGTCAGGGTTCAGTCTACACTTCCCCAGGTTCTCAGATGCTGTAACAAATTGAAGCTTTTTCACGTGCCTGTTTGTCTCCTTTCTCGTAATATTTAACACTAATGATAAATGTCAGGGTAATGTTGAAAACAGGCCACATTTCCTTTAGCAGCACATTTCATTGCTGTCTTCTCTCATTTCCGATGATTGGCATGCACTCTGTTCGATCTGCGTGAGCTTGAGTGAACGCATTCACAAACATGCTTTTATAGACATTCATAATCATTTATCTATGACACTGTGGATGCTTTGTTTACATCAGCTGGAACATTCCTTAACCGCTGCCTGCTAAGTGTTATGGTGGTGGAAATGTGCTGCAATACTTTGTAGTGCAACATCACTCACGGCATGAGCCTATGCTTTAGCTTACTACTAATTGCTTAGTAATAGCCTTGCATAAAGATACGTAGCCAATTGCATGTGATAAAGTAGTCTCATGGTTAAAGCTAGAACCCACATATGGTCAAATGGAACCTTCTGAAACCAATAGTATAACTGCAGCTCTAACTATAAACCTGTTTCCATCAGGTAACATTACTTCTCCTTGTCTATTTCATAGATTACTTGTGTATGACAAACAAGGCTTACAATAGCCACAGATTCACTCAGTCATCTCAATTTCAAGTCAATTTGTTACAAATGGTAGAAAAGGAATGTCAATTTCTTCACAGTTAAACAAACAAGGCACTGAAATGTGATGTAGTCTCTTTTTGAAGGATTCCTAGGGATATTGCACTGCCTGGAAAAATAAAACAAATCACATAGTTGTGTTAGGTGTACAAATATGCTTTAAAGCGTGTTTTTGTTATGTATGTTTGTAATTCAAAAATTCTCCCGCTCTTGTCAGTTTAACTGTTAAAAATGACAATTGTCATTTAAAAAAAGATGGCAAAGAAAATAATTAATTTGTCACTGCATTTGTTGAATTCCACCAATGTAAAAGCACTACAAAAGAATGTGCATTGATTGGTGCTGTACTGGAGATAATATTGTATTCAAAAACGTGTGAGGTTTGGTTTAAACAATTTAAAGATGGTGATTTCAGTGTTAGCCTTCGTGAAGGTAGCGTATTAATACTTAATTTTTGGGTCATTGTTTGTTGAATAAAAGAGAATTATAATTTTTAATCCTAAAAAATTGTTACCATAAAATAACCAGAGAGGGAGAATGTCGGAATTTCAAATTACAATTACGTTACCAAACATGCTTTAAAACGTACGTACACCTAACAATAGGTTAAGACTGTGTTGAGCTGCTAGTGAGCAATGAGGGATGAAACATTGTGCCACTGTTTTGAAAACAGTTCACGTTCCACAAAAGGCCACATATCTAACACCAAAGCTGCTGTGTTCTTGAAATCAAAACTAAACCTACCCCAATGAACTGAATCACATCACCACTTTGGGAACTGATCTGTGTGTGAAGATGAATTAGCAGATTGACTGAGGCCTTCCTGCTTGCTTACTGTAAATGTAAAATGTAGGCTCTCTTGATGCTTTCTCCTGAAAGACACTCTGCGGAGCACAGCTCTGGAGGAAACAGCCAGTAAACAGCAGGGCATTATGCATTCGGATCAGGGTCAGACAGAGCCAGGTGCTGGAGGTGTAATGCAGTGGGATTTGACCAGGTGAAAAAGTCAGACACTGGTCCTGCTGATAGTTGAATAGAGAGCTCAACAACACAGCCTGTGCTCGGGGAGTGTTTCACCACGAGCTTCACTCCTTTTGTAATGGGTTTTTCTGTCTCCTAAGGGTTAGCCAGGGAGGCTGGAGGAAAATGTGGTGGTGTGTATTGTGCGGAATGTAATTTCCAACATCCTCTTTTGTGATCCTGGCCTAGACTGGAAATTACAGTCACATGCAAGCCCTTACAACACGCTTGCATTGAAGGAAAAAAAATAAAAATAATAATAATAATAAAAAAAAAATAAATAAATAAAAAAAAAAAAACCTCTCTCCTCATGCCTTGCAAGTGCACCGAGGGCGAGGTGACCTTGGATTGAACTTCTCTTTCACTGCTACTGACAATGATGGAAATACAGCAGAGGTTATACCACCGGCCGTAACTTCTTACCAGACTCTACGAAGAAACAACACAGATACTCCACTTTCATTAAGCCGTAATGACTCATCCATCATTGTTCAGCTTGCAATTCCAACGTCTTTGGGCTGTTTATGTTGCTGTAGCGTACTGACCACAGTGTTGCAATGGCGAGTGGCCAGGAATGACCGCAGAACGTGGTGTGCCTTTTTTAATTCGCACCACACTGCTGCTGGTACTGACTCGATACTTCACCCAATGTCACCTCTAGTAGAGACCATGTCCTTCACTGGCGATTATGATGGATGAGGTGTAGAAACATAAGCACTATCCTGTTAGACGGTGTTAACGGCCCACACAGCGGCTCCATGCCATGGAAGATCTAAGCAGAGGTCAGATGTCGCCCTCCATAGTTCAGTGCCTCTTACGGCCAGAAGTTAGACACTTCAGTGTTTTGCAATTTGTCCCCCTTTGGCTGCAGCGATAGCCTCTACGCTTCTGGGAAGGTTTGACTGCTTTTATCCATGAGAGAATTGGTGAGGTTAAGCACTGTGATAGTCATTATGGGTGTTCACCAACTGGTGGACATATAATGCATGTCCAGTGCAAAACAAAAACAGCAAGCGGTGTCAGAAAGAGAACCCCGAACGGGCCAAACTTTCAGTGCAGCAAAACAGAGTGTGAAGAATTGATAGAGGGTCAACATCCTGAGAGCAACTGTTTGCTATCAACACACTGAGAGCTGAGGGAGGTAAGGAGCCTCTGGACGAAAACCAGAGCCAGTAACCAGAGTGAGAAATCAACCTTCAGCTGGCCATGGCCTCTTCCACTCTCTCCTCCTTCACTCATCCCTGCTTTCAGTTCCTTCTGGAGTGAGGGAAATCAGAGAGTCTGACCATTATCTGTGTTTACTTGTCTGCAGGTCACATTCAGTGTGGGAGCGCTGCAGCTCCCAGCTCAATTTCCATAGTCTCCTATTCGTTTTATTTTCCTACAATTTATTAAGCAATTAAAATTCTCCTATTACGCATCTTTTTAGGCTGTCTTTTTTTTTTTTTTAAAGCAGGCCAAAATTATTACACCAAATTGTGTCGTAATTATCATAACATTACACTAATTCCCAGAGAAGTATTTAAATTATATGGTTGGTTGATTGCGTGATGAATTAAGGAACCATTCTCCAGGAACGCCGCGAAGGGGGCTCATCCAATTCAAATATGGATTAGACCTTAAAACATAGGAAGGAATTGCGAGCGAGGCTGGCTTTGCACAGTCAAGTGGGCTGTAAAGGAAGGGTCTTCAGAGGCAGTGTTTAAATAAGAAAGCCACAAAATGACAACTTTCAGTGGCTATTATTAAAATGACTAACCGTCCAGTCCAATACAGAGAGCGAATAAAAAGCAAACCGTCAGCTGAAAAAGACGTACAATCATGTCATCATCTACACTTCGAAAACCGAAAAGTCCCTCAGGTCTACTTTGGTAAAAAGAGGTTCGTGGCAATTTGCAATTTACCATCATTAATACCCTCCAAACTCTCAGAAATACGGTCACTGCGGCGGTACCCTCAAGAGTACTTATTCAGTACCATTAGTTATAGGGATCGTAATTGCAGCATATTTTATGTTAATTGTAGATTTTGAAGCTGCATTGATTTCATGTTGAACTGGTTTCAAATGTGAAACTCTGAGTCTCTGTACGTACATTTTTATTTACAGAGAAATACATGTCAGCGTTACCACATCCAGCTCCCAAACATCAGCAGCTACTACACACCAATCAATAGAAATGTGTTTTGAGGGTTGATTTAAAAATGGTCACTGAAGGGGCCTGAAAAACTCCACTCGTACAAGCACCTCAGTGTCACCGCAGCGCAGAGAATGACCACCATCCAAAATCATACCTGCTCTGTTGTGGTCTTGACCACTAAACAAAATGGGCTAACAAAGTATGCAGAGCAACAGACCAACCACAGTCTGCAATTGTAGAACTAAATAGTGCATCGATATGGTCAGTGGAGTAGATAAAATGGACAGTGAGTGTATAAAGGAGGAGGTGGCTTTAATGTTATAGAGATAGATCACAGTATTTAAAATATGTACATGCTATAAAATTATTTTTCAATACTAGCTCTTTATTTCACTTCCGCGCTAAAATGAATTGATGAAACGGCACATTATCGCATTGTTAGAAGAAAGTGGTGACATATGAGAAGAATAGTTACTGATCATAAAGCCTTTTAACATACTGGCCTTGTAGAGACAAAGACACACATTGATTGCAGAGAGAAATGCTCTACTGCGGTTTAAACCAAAGGCCACTGCAGCACCGAACACTCATACGTCTGAATAGTGTCTCTGACTCATGGTTAAAAAGGAGTTCATACTGATATTCATGCATTCTCTCAGAAAAACTCTCTCCACACATTTTCATACACACCCTCTTAACTACGCCGCACACAGAGAATCAGTGGCTTTAACGTTTTATATAAAACATAATGATATTAATAAAATAAAAAACTATTCAAATGTTACAGTCCTTTAGATTCATTTATGAAAACTATGCCTTAATAACAGCCTATTCTGCACTAACTGTATCTGTGACAATACAAAAACCTGCCCATTAATACTCTTTTTTAGTTTTTCAAGTGTTTCCTTTCTGAATAAGGCACAACACACTATAGAGAAAAGCCATCTGTTTAAAAAGCCCGTTATCAAATGATCATGTAAAAATTGTGTTACATAAACCACACACACACAAAAAAATTGAAGATAAGACTTTCATTTTATTTTATTTTTTTTGCAGAAAAACCTTAACAGTCCAGTATTTCTAAAGGATGTGCAAATCTCTATTCGATAGGACAGGCACATCTTTAATTGAATTATATGCATATTCAGAGTACACTGTGGACAGCGCTTGTTAGACCGTCTTCCAAAAAGGAAAATCCAGAGATGAAAGGAGTATTTTTATATATCATAAGGTGATTAAAGACTACTGAGCTCACCAGAAAATCATTTTGGTAAAATTAGTCATCCATTTGGGTGGATTTAGTCAAGTGCTTAGTGCAAGTGCATAGGCACACACAAGCAGGTACACACACACACACACACACACACACACACACACACACACACACACACACACACACAGAATAGCTTACAGGAAACAGAAACACAAACCAGTGTGTGAATCTATAGTAGTGACAGTAGCAATGAGCACATAAGCTAGAACAGGACATGTAAATGAATGACAGTCATTGAATTACTGCAGTGTTTGAGAGGAATGAGCTCAGAATGTGTAATCTGAATTATGCAATTACGGATTCTGCTTATTCAGTGAGATGCTTTTTGTAAAGTAGGACACCTTTGAAAATGTGCAGAACCATATTACAGTTATGTATTTCAAAACTGCACAAAAATAAAATTAATATTGCACAGTTGAAATCATAAAATATAAATAAATCAGTCTAATAATCCTCAACTTAACCAATAATCCAACACAGCAGAAAGGAAAAGGGTGAAAAACAGTGGTCATTGATTGATCACTAAACATAAGACATACGAGTTTTACTTTCAAAACATGAAACATGAACATCCATTCATTCATTGTCTGACACCACTTATCCAGTTCAGGGTTGCGGTGGGTCCGGAGCCTACCTGGAATCAATATATTATATATTATGTTACAGGCACATTAATTATTATATATTTGTTTTAATTTAGAACAATTCCTAGCTCATAACTCATTAGACTACCAACACCACTGCTCTGTCTCTGTGTGTATGAAATGTTAAGCTGCTAGGGAGCAATGAGAGTGAAAGTGCACATATAAAAACTGTCTTCTGTGAAAAACAATTCACATTTCACCTCAAAGTAGAGTGTGCTGAGATCCCACAACACACACACTATGTATATACATGACACTGAAATATATTTTTATCAATGTTGCAAAAAAAAAGTGCAAAAGACAAATAAACAAAGACACTGCGTTCTATGGCAGACATGAGGAGGGCATGGTTTTGTCGGTCAAGCCGTTTGTAATCAACACTGGACTTCTTTATGTACCCAACGCTGTATATTTCTCTTGCGTTTTATTCGCTGTGGAGTGATATGTGCAATCATGCATCATTTCAGTGTGGTTCCAAAAGCCCAGGCAGGAAGACTGTGCAGCCACACAGAGCTCAGTGGGCCTTTCGTATTCACTTACACCCCCCATTGCTTATGGAATTGAACGGGGCTTTGATCCCCAAATCTAATTGTTTAGTGTTGCACAAACCAAATACAGGGCTGTTGGATTGCTTAACCAAACAACGGCCAGCAAGACCTCATTTCAGCTGAAACGTGGGTGTAAATACACATTACCAATTACAAATACAGCAGGAGCCTTTAACTAAAACTCTTAATCTCCCATTACATACATTATGCAAATGGTGCCAATTAGAATATCAGGCAGGAATATTCCAGAATATTCATACACAAATAAGTGTGCATCCAAAAACTGTGATCAGTATCAGTATCAGCGCTTAGCACTGCCAAAGCCTCCAGTCTTACACTTGCATCATGTCTTTGATTACAGACCAGTGGTGGGAGTTTATGTGCTTGTACGAAAACACACAGCAAAAGAACAGAATAAATTAAAACAAGAGGGAGTGGATGATTGCGGGCGCGAGGCTGAGGGGCTTTTTTGTCCCATTGTCCGACGTGTCAGGCAAAATGAGAGAGGGGTGTTAAGAGGTGCAGAAATGTGGCAGCACACCTGCTGAGCCGGCCAAAGCACGGCCTAAAATCCAGCTCCGTTTAATGACCGCAGCTCACCGGGCCGCCTTTGTTGGCAGAGAGCTGTTGGTGGTGCCATGTTTGAAGTGTCACAAGTGTCAGTCTTTATTAGATGCAGCACGACGCCGGGCGAACGAGCGCCCGCACAAATAAAGGAGAACAATAACAGCCAGGCTCAGGCCGTGGAAGAAAAGAAATGTGGCGCAAATTAGGAAAACTTGGCATCTCTACCTGGGCTGAGGCGTCCGAGTGAATCCGGCGTCACGCTCGCTAATGCTACCACTTCCAAGGCTCAATTGTGGCACCATTTGTCAGCGATCATTACTGATGGACTAATATAATTCCCGTCGTTGATTAAAATGTCTTGTAATTTAACAAGGACGGGGGACGGATTTATCTTGCGCAAACTAAAGGAGGCAGAATATTACAGTGTCTTATCTCACCGCAGCCAGCCCAGCTATTCATCACACATCACAGCCTCTCTCTCTCACTCTATTACTCTCTCCCTTTAAAATGGAACTGAGTCTTCAGTATAAAATAATACAGACCAAATTCTACACTAAAATTCTACCATATTCATGACTTTAGTCAACAGCATAGAACACGGGTTACTAATGCTACGACCGGGAGTAAATCACGTCCATAGTGCCCAGCATCCATCCACCCACAAATGTGTGTTTTCATAGCACCTGTTGCTAGGTTGCACAAGCTTTGCATTTACTTGGAGAAAATCTAACCTAGAAGCTGCTGATGTTTTTAGAAAATAGGACTGTCCATCACCAAAAAAAAGGACACGCAACATACTAAATAATGTGTGTGTGTGTGTGAGAATATATATATATATATATATATATATATATATATATATATATATATATATATATGGCACCGTTTTATTCAGCCATAGCTCTGGGTAGATGGTAAATAAGGGGCTCTATCACTTCTGCCATACACCAAGCCCGAACTGCTGCTTGTTCCCTTGCTTCCTTGCTTTGTGCCCTTTTAAGTGTTGAAAAATGGTCACCTAAGTCACAGTAAGGGCTTAGTCTCATTTCCCTGCATCCAGTGTTGTCATCATATATATTTTTCAATATTTTGTACTTTTCAGCATTTCTATCATATAGTGCAGAGTAAGTAAATAGAATTAAGTGTAAGTAATGGTTATTTTACTGGAACTAACATGTGGTGGAACATCTACTGAATATTAACATGAATAAGCCCTGTTGTTGCATGCTGTTGAAGCATAAAGGCACATGTGAAGCTGAGCAATACGCTTTTATAAACATCATCCAAATGAGGCCTCCATTCCAGTCATGGATGGTACAAGAGGAAATGTGGCATCAGGCCGGACATGCTGCCCAGTCCCCAGCCCACAGTGGAGCCATGAGGAGCGGGTATAGATTGACATTTGTTGGCAGTGGTCGCAGACAAAGGATGAGTACTGAGAGAAAACACCCATAATTGCTCTCAGTGCCATCTCCTTCAGAGTAGGCCATTTTAGGAAAATTGTTGGGGGGAGGAGGAAGCCCACCGTGACCTTTTGCTTATTTAATTCTCCAGTAATAAGTCCAAGAGTAGATCACTGAGGCACATAATGACACACTTATCAATACATGGATCCATGCAAAATGACCAGTGAAGAGAGCCGTGGAACACGGCGGGAATTCATGCAACGTTTGCTCCATGTTCAGTGGCGGACTCTGATGGAGTTTGGGTGAACGAGTTTGGGTCGAGCACTGGAGCTCCATATGGCGTTCCTGGTCCGTGTCATTACCTTGTTACAGTTCTGACTCGCAGCCAGAGAGAGAGAGGAAGAGAGAGAGAGAGACGGGGCACTGAAGACAGTGCTACAAAGCCGAACGGGCCAGGGTCAACAGTGCCATAATTACTTTCAAATGTCAGCCTACAATAAAATACAACAGTTCATCTGGCAGAGAGCAAATTAGCTTTGACCATGGCGTAATTACCCTTTCTAGGAGAACCATTAGGAGAGATCAAATCTGCCCATCCAGGGTTTGAGGAAAGGCCATCAGAGTACACTCCACCTGACAAGGATGCACATTTGCCATTTTGTGAGGTAATTCATTGTCCTTGTAATAGAAATTTTTATATTTGACTCTGGAATTGAAAAGTGTAATAACCTGCCAGTTTTATCTTAAGCATTTTAAAACGGGGTGATTCCTCCATTCGCAGTCTGTCATTTTAGCCTCGTAATATAGCAACACGGGTTTCTAGTCTACGTTACCGCAGAGTTGTTGGTAACTTTGCACCTTTAAGGTGAAGAGAAGCTCACTGTTACCAAGACATTTACCACATTTTCTTCCTCTGCACACACAAAAATATGGAACTATACATTATCATAGCAATCAAATTCTGACAGTCAGGTAACTCTTAAACATTTAAAACATTCTATGAAGCAATGTCAGGGAAGAACCACATTCAGTTCCTTACAATAGATTCACTGTTAAAAAACAAAACAAAACAAAACCAAAAAATAAACAATGACGTTATTTTAAAGGAAAATTCTTACAGTAAACTACCATTTCATTTAAAAATTGAACACTGCTGTGGTATTAACTCCAGGCGAGCATTTCCTAATTACATTAACTTACTTCAAAAACAATGGCTTCTGGGAGACTGGCTGTTCAGCAAGAGACATTGGTAGCATGAGGAGTTTTAATTCTTTTCCTAATTTATTTGTGTTCAAAATATGTCCATCGCTTGTTCACAAAGAAATAATTAGTTTATAAAAGTCTATTAATAGAGCCTCAGAAGGTTTTTATTTTCTTATATTTTCATTTGTGATTATATTTTAGCAGTTCAGCAATGTGGCCTTAACACTCCTGTCCCATGAGGGTGAAAAGCAACCCTAATTCTGCCCAATTTATGCATTTGGGAGTTGCAACAACACTGTGTATAAACTACTTTTGGCTAAGCTTTGGTCTAAATTGATGTACAAAATTAAATTTGCCATCCCTACAGTTTATTGTAAGGCTGTTTGAGGTTAATTCATAAAAGGACTTTTAAGTTGACAAGCCTGAGTGTGGGTAGAGTAGGGGAGTTTAATCAACGAATATCCAAAAAGCTAAAAATTCTACATTCGAAATTCATTTGACAGTTAACTACTGCAACAAATTAAAGCAATATACTGTAATAATTGGGATAGTTATACCAGTTCATTATTATAAATTTACAGGAAATCTTTTTCACAGTGGTGTTATTTAAATTGAGATTATGTTGTGAGCACAGTGTTTTTCCACAGTGCAGTGTGGTAAGGCAGGCATCTGCTATAACTACAAATCCAGAACTACCCTGTTGACCCTGCTCGAGAATCTGTATCCATTTCCCATCACATAACAGAACCCTGAAGATGTTTTTGTATCTGAAAGGTGTTTTGGTCCCCTGACTTCCCCTCAACACTCAAGTCGTTTCAAGTGAACACCGAGATATCACTCAAGACATTTTCCTTTCTTATACTGGACTCCGCATCTGGCTAGGCCGGCTCTTCTGACCGTATAGAGATGGTAAGGGTTTGTACCCAAGTAGCCGACCAGTCAGAGCTCACTCTATTGTGTTCCGTTGTTAGCGACTCAAGCATGTTTTCAATTTAAACAATCTGTGGGTTTTTAATCCAGTGAAAATTCTGTGACAATTGAGTTTAGCCGCTCATCCGGTCCAGGTCAGCACGCTTGGTATCCCAACACAAGGTGTAACCAACTTCGGGTCAGCCTTCCAGCACAGTGCAGCTCTATTGGCTGTGGAAAAATAGACATTACATTTGATCGCAGGGCTTTGAGCATTAACACGTCATTTGACCTGTCCCTCACTCAGGTGTCCCACAACGACACATTAGACCCTGATAACCTAATACCACTAATCACTGTCCAGACGTTCCATTCTCCCCCCGATAAAAATCAACCATTAGATCGCCATTAGACACATAAAATCGACTTCTTCTGCACCACAACGGCACAGATAAAGTCTTAATGGCACCAAAGACCCACCACTCTCCTCCCTTTCCTTAAAAAGGCAGACAGAGCACTGTCCTCGCTGCACTTCTTTATTTATTTCCAGAAAGCTGCATTAAGGTGGATTTCTTTATAAGAGGTAATTACATTCCTAGCACACGTTCCTCTCAGTCCCACAAAGAAGCCAGGCATGAATAAGGTGTGGAAAACCTGCATTCTTTTGTTCTCATCATCCTCAAAACTAATTAGAAATACAGCAATCTCCAATTAGCTAATGTGCTTCTGTTGACCTCGTAGACAATGGCTGCCGTTTAAGTGTCGGGATGATTAACACTTCAGAACCTCTGTCTGCAGACGTGACTTTGTCTCGCACCTTCCTTGTTTGACAGCAGCAGGAGAAGGTTCTGTCAGCACTGAGAAGCTGAACCCAGAACAAACTCCGCCTACTAAACACACCAACATATTCTAGCTCACTACTGCGCCACATCCAGCATAAATTATAGAATACAATTATGTAAATAATAGAATCGTTTAAAAAATGAGTGGGTGATATGGCCCTCTGTGTGATGCTAGACAACTCAGGCATCTGCTGGTTAATATAACAGAACTGACAGTTAAGATTCTCCTCCAAGCGTGTTGAGCTGTCCAATGCTGTGTTTGCAGCAGTTCTAAAAAGATGCCTAGACTTAAACCTGCACTCTCAGAAATAAAGGTACACTGTAAAAAGTGTCTGTGGAAAACTGTAAAACCATGATAGCAAGTGACTGTAAACTAAAAAGGTTTCTGTAACAGTGAAATACCATAAATACTTTTATCAGCCAAAATACAAACTTTCATCTTTTTACTGTAAAAAATACATTCTTTCACTGTTAAACGCACAAACCATTATGGGCGGTACAAGTGTCCAAGTAGTGGGAGGAGATGAGACTCATTAGGGAGCTCCCAGCATGCCTTGCTTCTCCATATTTTCTGTTATTTTCAAATTTTCTTTGTTTTTTTCTGTCTTTCAGAATTTTGATTTTGGGTTGCATTGGGGTGATTATTTTGTGTATTTGTGTGTGTGTGTATGTGTTTCTGTGCATGTTGTGACGAGATGCGTATTGGTCATGAAAGTTCACCATCAGCCTGTGTTCTGAGTGCTGGAGTGTGGCACACAGATACTGCACAATTCTTTGGTCCTTTCAGCAATATCTTCATTTAAGGGCTAAATATAGGATGCTGTTTGGCTATATCGGAATATGGCTATATCTCAGTCCCCATTCTCCTGTCTGTCACACAAAATACAATGTTAATTTAATTGCAGGGCGGCATGGTGGTGCAGCAGGTAGTGTCGCAGTCACACAGCTCCAGGGACCTGGAGGTTGTGGGTTCAATTCCCGCTCCGGGTGACTGTCTGTGAGGAGTTTGGTGTGTTTTCCTCGTGTCTGTGTGGGTTTACTCCGGTTTCCTCCCACAGTCCAAAAACACACGTTGGTAGGTGGATTGGCGACTCAAAAGTGTCCGTAGGTGTGAGTGTGTGTGTTGCCCTGTGAAGGAATGGCGCCCCCTCCAGGGTGTATTCCCACCTTGTGCCCAATGATTCCAGGTAGGCACTGGACTCTGAATTGGATAAGCGCTTACAGATAATGAATGAATTAATTTTATTGCAAAACAATGTTTCTTTGTTATTTTTATGTACATTACATTACAATACAGTACAATAGTTTTTGACGGTGTATATCTGTTTAACAGAAAAGTACTGTAAACAAAACAGTTCTTAAATGTAAAATTTATTATCACAAAAAACATGACTGTATATTCTGGCAACCACAGACGCCAGTTTTTTATCGTAAATTTTACAATTTTTTTTTTTACAGTGTACAGTAGAGGTACATTACTGGTCACTAAAGCTACAAACAGTGTAAATGTACCTTTGAAAAGGATTAACAGTAGTTTTAATGTGGTGCAGCAGGTAGTGTCGCAGTCACACAGCTCTAGGGACCTGGAGGTTGTGGGTTCGATTCCCGCTCCGGGTGACTGTCTGTGAGGAGTTGGTGTGTTCTCCTCGTGTCCGCTTGGGTTTCCTCCGGGTGCTCCGGTTTCCTCCCACAGTCCAAAAACACATGTTGGTAGGTGGATTGGCGACTCAAAAAGTGTCCGTAGGTGTGAGTGAATGTGTGTCTGTGTTGCCCTGTGAAGGACTAGCGCCTCCTCTTCCACCAATTAACCACTAAATCATTTGAGGTATGATACAAATGTATAATCTATGCTTTACAAACAGCACTCCAACTCTTTTTAAAGAGATTGATTCATTTTAAGGGGTGTCTACAGACTTTTGGAACATAGTGTAGCTAGCAAACTGCAATCAGCCAAATCAGTGCATGAGCGATGTGCAACAAAGCAAGAAAAGCACAAAAAATATATATATATATGTTTTGGTTTTTGTTTGTCTAGGTTTGTGACATAAGAAACCTTGGTTCTCTAAAACTTACCATTTGAGACTGTCCTTGGATCACTACAACTTCAAAAGGAAAATGCTCTATTTAGCCTTTAGTCTTAGTCTGAGCATATATTATGGCATGAAGCAGTCGTCAGTGTTAATTACAAGCAGCAACTAACACCGTTAGCAATGTGTATATAAATATATACATGCCTATGACGTATAATTTTTGCTACACCATAAACTCATAGTAATTTATATGTTGATGTAAGTGGATCAGGGTAGTGTGGAGAGATGTAATGTTTTCTGAAAGCTGCTCTCTGAATGAGTGACACGTCAGACTCGCCGTTCTTATTACTCCGGTGTTCTGGAACATTCAGCCAGTATTAATTACGTGTGTGTACTGATATTGGCCTCATTGAGCCACTTACGCATGCACCGCTGCTGTTGTAGACACAAGAAAATATGTTAGAGCAATGCTAAGTAATGCTAAGCAGTCCAAAAATATGCCTGCTCAATGATATATCACCCATTCCAGTCCTCGCAAGATATGCAAATGTGCCTCTTTTCCGGTGTATATGGGATTAGGGCCTTATATGGGCACGACAAAGAGATTACGACGTGACCTGCTTTTCTGACAATCACCAAGAGCAAAGCATGAAGCCTCTGCAATGGAGGTGAAAGCCATTATGATCAATTTAAGTAAGCCCCAGTGTGTTCAACAACACATAGGTGCTGCTTATTTCGCGGCTGATTATTACTGTAAATAAGCAAAGCTTTTGTTTGCTGCTTTGTGGGGCTCTGCTGATGAGCAGGCAAGTGCTGCGTGATGAAGAGCACAACGCTTCACATGCCAGCTGCTTCTACTAGGTCCTTCTACCATTTTATGGGGGATTATACTAAGGGAGCTGGGTTTGAACTGAAGCCCAGCTGAAGATCAGCAGGTGCAGGCTAGAATTCTAGCTGTAGATGCTCTACACTGGAGGTGGTGTGGGAGACAGTTTTGATCCCTTGCTCAAGGTAGCACACTATGCTACACCCATGGCACAGCCAACCCAGCATTCTCATTTGAGTACACGGTCAATATACTGTTAACAATAATTCCTCCTGGGGTTATGAATCTGTGCGGTGTTCTGTGTGTTCTCACTGTGTCCGTGTGGGTTTCCTCCCACAATCCAAAAACACACGTTGGTAGGTAGATTGGCTGCCCAAAAGTATCCACAGGTGTGAGTGTGTGTTGCCCCTGCGAAAGACTGGCTCCGCCTCCACTCTGTGTTCCTGCCTTGCACTCAGCGATTCCAGGTAGGCTCCAGACCCACCACAACCCTGAACTAGATACAGATAATGAATGAATGAATGAACAAATAGTCCTTTCCTACCTAGAAGCTCAGCTTTGTTTTTGAGACACCACCAAGTGGTCAATAATGAAAATGGTTGGGAAAAAAGCAGGAAAGAAAAAAAAACATACCCCAAAACCTTCCTCTCTGTAATATGTTCATTTGAATCCTATATTTTTAACTTATAAACTATTTTAAACATGTAAACTCTTATTACCGCAAAAACTCCCTCTAGCGTTGTTAATCAAAATGTATCAGCGGACAGCGTCAAATGTCCTTATCCCACAGTAAACAACACAAAATCAGTTTTTTTAGAAGTAATCATAATCCAACTACATGCACACCGTCTACATGAGCCCACCCTGCTTAGTCCTTAATGTTTACACCTGGAGCACACCGCCCTTTATAACTCGGCCTTTTAAAGCATGGTACACATATAAACACCAACAGATCAGGTATTTAAAAGTCACTTACAGTCTTGGAAGAGGTGCTGCACCAGTGAGCACCTCCTAAAACATCGATAAAGCTCTGTAATCGCTCTCCTACGACGCCACAGTCTATGTTTCCTCTGTGAACAGGCAATGGGGGTGTCTATGTAACATCTTCGTGAATTCAAAACTTAGGGAGTACCAATGGGCGCTGCAGGTTTTACGCGGTCCTTAGGGGGCAGGTCCTATAAGAGAAAGGGTGCACTCCTGGACGCCACTCCCCTCAGGGATTCGCTCACAGCTCTTAGCGGACAGGTCAGAGGTGATTGACAGAGACTCAGACGAACACAGAGGGCCGGAGAAGAATGTTTTGTGAAAGATTATTTAACATGTTGGGCACATATTGCCTATGTTCAGATAATACCCCTAGTAAATAACAAATGGAAAAATGCACTGTCCCCAACACCCAAATTCACACTAAAATAGCGGGTGGTTTTTTTGTTTGTTTTTCTGAGGTTGAGGTCCTCATATGGAACATACATTTTGAAAACAAATTGCTGGACATAAATAAATATCTTGTCCCAACTGTCATCTTTGATTTAAGCCCTGAATGATCATTGTGCTGGATGTAGAACCTAAGATATAGAGTGTAGCAAAACCGCTCAAAAATAAGGCAAACCTGTCTCTGTGCTATAAAAACAATAGCACTGTTGTCAGAACAGCTTTTAAATTAGTTTTATTTCATTTATTATTTGAAAAGGCAAGTTAAACTTGAGACTAGAGGCAGAAAAAAATATGACCAATAGAAAAATTATTATTTCACCTGTAAACTTATGTTTTTGGAGACACAAAGATTTTGTTCCCAGAGTGACAGCATGTCAATATGACAATATGTGCACCACTGCCCCTTATCGCCTCCATTTTCCCCCATTCTCTCCCTCTTCTATGGACACTGCAGCCTTATCAAATTACCATTGGCTTGACTTTGTGAGTTCAGCCTCCTGATTTGGCAGCAGACATCGTGATTAGTCATATTGAATTATGAGCTCTGACCATGGACCCTCCACAACACCCTACACACACACACACACACACACACACACACACACACACACACTACCTCCTAAACAGGCCTCAAACTCCCTTTCTTCTGCGTTTATGCCGAGTGACATAAAGATGCGGATGTGTCTAAACAGGATTAAGGCCGTGGTTGTGCTGTCACACACAGGGGATTGTAATTCTCACGCCTTTCTGACAGGCTCAGTGCCGCTGGAAGTCACCTTCCATTTCACATTGACATGGAAACACTGGCCCAGGTGTAAATGAGGTCATCAGCTGAATATGCAAATGAGGAGGCGTGGATACGTTCACGGTTGGAACAGAACCTCATATTACATTTACTATTCAGAATGAGCAGACTGTTAGCAATGGTCCAGAACAGCTTGAAATAAAATCTACTTTCATTAAATCCCATTCAAAGATGTGTTGATATTTTTTGCCCCCCCCTCGCTTTTACATTGACTTTTTTGGAGCTATTCATTTTTATATTTGTTTATCTGTTTATTCATGTGTTGTAAATGCACTAGAGTGGGCAGAGGGCCCCGGCACCAACTCTGAAGCAGTCAGTCAGCTCCTAGTTCCTGGGTTCATGTGTGTGGCACCTCTCTCAAGCTGCCGGACGATTACAATCCTCTTCATTAATTTTATCTCGGACATAAACTTTTAATATGCCTGCAGTCGGCGGATGGGACTTCCAGGGTAGTTTAAATGACTGCAACCTATAATTACAGTTCCAGTACTTGATTAGAATAATCTGATTGCAATTATTCAGTGATTTTGAACACAGGCCCCAAGCTACATAACAATAATTCAAGTGTGCGGTGATAGGGAGTGTGTCCCTGGTCAGCTGAAAGAAAATGACACACTAATCCAGGCCGTGGAGGGAAATAAAAGCCAGGAAACAGAAGTGTATGGCATAAGAGTGAAGCAGGAAAGCAGTGGAGTAGAATAACTTACACTTGGTGTGAATTTAATTAATGTGCCAATTCTGTGGAAGCCATCACGCATCCAGGAGTCTGACCTCTTCACTGGTAAACAGAGATACACACACACACACACACACACACACACACACACACACACACGGTCACTGAGCAGCTAATAACAGCAGCAACTTTTGCCATTCTTAGTTAATGGGCTGCAAAAAATCCAAATAATCACTCAAGCTTAAAAGGCCAAGAGCTGAAGATAAAGCTTTATTATGGACATAATCAAGGAACGCAGCCGAAAAACAAGCAGCTAATTAAACTCAGACTTACAAGCAGTCACGCCCAAGTCACCTGTTCTAGCAAACTCCATTAACACCCCAAAGAAACAAATGAAGAACTTGAAGACTGCATTATATACTGATTGCATATGCATCCGCAACAGAATATCCATTAGCCTTCGTTAAGGCACTTAAAATCTACGTTTCAGGGAATATAGGCAAACATATACATCTGTTTCAGACTATTGTTTTTCAAGAGTGTTGTTTTGGAAAGCACTCAAGCTCCCGTTCTATAGAGCACAGCATTGTCTGGCTGACTTACAGAGGGTGATTAAAGCAGCTCGTCCAAGCAGTTCTAGCCTGCTCTGGTTATTGCATTAACTGCATTCGTTCAAGTACAAAGAGACACGGGCAGGTTTCCATCCAGAGAAAATGTGTTGAACAAGATGAAAGGTTTGATGATGTTTGATGGAACGGCTAATGTCTGTAGTATTTTTCAAATGGTGATAAAACATGTCCCATTCAAATATGATCTTTGTGTGTTAGGCATGCTTTTTTTTGTCTTGATTTGTTTGAAAATCCACTGTGGTGAGAATTTAAATTAAAAGTGAATTATGTATGGATAAAGCATGCTAACATCCAAAATTATGGAGAGAATGTGACCACATTTTTCTTCAAATATATTTTGCATTTATTTAACATTAACATTTTAAATTCAAAGCAGCAAAAGGTGTTTGCAAACGGAGACTCCTAGAGTTAGCAAGAGTTTTTAAAGCAAGAAAACCATCCAGCCAATAGCACCCTTTGGGCAACGTCCTGTGTCCACTTATGAAGGACTAGAGGATGACCAAGGCTGTGCAGCAACATATGAGCTACAGTCTCTGACTTTACATCTACATGGTGGACCAAGGAGGTAGCAGTGTCTAACAGAGTGGACAGTGAGTGGACACTAACACACCATCACCATGTCAGTGACACTGCAGCACTCATACCTGCTCTGTGGGGGCCCTATGGGGGTCCTGAGGGTGAAATGGGGATAAGAAAGTGTGCAGATACAGGTGGACAGTCTGTAATTGTAGAATGATGCCATAGAGGAACCAATTTTGGTTCCATAAAGAACCATGTTTGTTTAAGAGAGGAGTATGAAGAACCTTTTAAAGGTTTAAATATCCATCACTGAATATTAAGGTCCTTATCCATTTAAATGTACATGCAAGAGTGTGTGTATGTATTTATTACCTCAAAGTTCATTGTTGATTCATCATTTTCCAGTGATTAACTTGCCCCCAAGCATGAACTTTAAATGGATCTATTAAATGAATCTGATGTTGGGCCACTTTAACTGTAGCTGGCTGTCACATACACCCGTTTCAAAATATATGCTTTAGAAGTGAAGAGCAATTACAGTCATTCCAATAGCTAGAAGAAATGCTACACAAAGCCAGGGGCCTGGAGCCACATGCTAGTTCATCTAAGCATGATGAAACTCCAGAAACCAAAGACGGCACATCTACGTTAGTAAATATTTCACTTAGGAGGCTAATTAACAAGGGCATAAATGAGCTTGACTTAAGAGTCTTTTCCACAGGCAGTGTAACAGTGTAACAGCGCTCATTCTCTTATTCAGGTACGCACAGTGAGGGTGCTGCACTGGCAGATGCTTTTAATCAGACATGTAACAATACTGCTATGTTACAGATTCAGGCACATGAAGTGTCCTGCCAAGGACTCCCCTAACTGAGATTCAAACCCTCTTCTGTACAGAAAGCAGCACTGTCACATGCTATGCTACACCAACCATGCTATAAGCAACATTCTAAACTGAAACACAGGTCTCCACTCTATTGAGGGCAACACTTCCAACCTCGTCAGGTTTTGATGCAGAAGAAGGTTAAGTGCACATTGACAGGAAAATTAGCACGCAAAAAAGCTAGCAAACTTAATAGAATTGTAATCTCATTAGCTTGTACCATAAGCATGTCTAAATGCAACTGCTAATCCATGGTGCACTATCACCAGCAAATATGAGTGTAATCCCGCAAAGAGGACAGGGAACGAAGAGAGTAATTTAATTGCGGTTGATCTGTAGGTCAATTAGCTTGCTATAATCTCTTAGCATGGAAGGTACAAGGCTTTAACACAGAGTAATACCTCCATTTTACCTTATTTCCTTCATGTGAGGATAGCTGTGGAGGGCAGTATAAATATGTTATTATATGTATCATCACATGTACTTTTTTTTATGTATAAACAGAGGTTGACCTCCACTCTTTACATTGTGTGGAACAAAGTGCCTCTTTTTAAATCAAAGGAAGAATCAGTCACATTTTGCCATGATTCTCATTAATTTTAATGAAGACAACTTGTTTCTTAAAGGCTTCAAAGAGCTTCAAAGAGAGTCTGTACCTAAGCTTTTATCAGTCAAAACATGGCCGCTACCATGTGGGGGACACACTCCATGGAGCATTTTGAGTCTCTGTCCTTGCATGTTAAAAATTATATATATATATATTGATATGACAACCATGCTATGCACCATATCATCTTTCATCTGGAAATCCTGCAGCAACATATACACTTTCACTGTTCTTATAAATCAGGACTTTAAAATTTATGTTGAAGCGACATATAAATGTCCATATCAATGGTAGGGCCAATAATTTAAGGAGCTAATGGATTTTGCAGCCGTCCCATATATACACAAAGCTATAAATATACATTGATGTTGCTTTAAAAAAATAAATATATAAATAAAATCAAGTGAACTTTAAGAACACAGCTGGATCCTTTTCCTCTTTTAGCTCACACAGTGTACTCTGGCCCTAAGATATACAACACAATCAAAGCAAGATCAAAGAGAGAGAGAGAGAGAGAGAGAGAGAGAGAGAGAGAGAGAGAGAGAAAGAAAGAGAGAGAAGTGGTCTGAAGCTTTGCAAGTACATGCAGGGCCAGTTTCCTGCTCTGTGAACAGCATCAGGTCTATAGGCTCTGGCCCACTGATATCCATCCCTCTCTCTGAGCTGCAGAACCAATGCCATAGCACTCTAGCTGATCTTCCTGACCTCTAGTTGGCCCCAGGAGCATATCCTTTATTTTCCATTGTTAGTGGCCACACTACAAAATGTATTTCTTGGGAGGTGAAATCAAATTACATCTACACTCTCAGAAACACTGCCACTGTGGTGGTCCCTCAAGGGTATATTCAGTAACTTTAGGTAGGGAATGTAATTGCACCATATTCAATAATAAATGTAGATTTTAAAGTTGTGTTGATTTCATACGCCCCATTTCATCTGCAGGACTTGTATTACGTCCTTTTACTTTATACAGAATCATTATCTCTTTGCTGGCTGATGTCAACTTGTCTTTGTATTGGTTCATTGACCATTGTTTATATTTTGTTTGTATTACAAAACAATAATTTTGAGATTTAGGCAAAATTAGGGGTTATGTTTCACAATAGGCAGGTGAACTGGGGATAGGTGAATGTATCATGATGGGATATAAAAGGACCAAGGTATTACTACAATTTAGATAAACCATAGACACAGGCAATAATGATAACAATGCTACGCACACATATAAATGCTATATAAATTGTGGTTACTGACATATTTCATTTGAAAAATACTTGTTAAAAAACAAGGGATTCTTCTTGCTCCAGAGACCACTTTTTGGCCTCTTATGTTTTAAGAACATACCTCCTTGATAAAAAATGACAAATGATAAACACCAGAGCTTGAAATTACAACATCAAACCCTCATTCTTTCTCATGTTTTGCTGTTTATAATCTTTTTCTAATCTCTAAAATCCAAGCTGGACAGTTGGAAGTAGAACAGAGCTTTATATAATTATTAATGACAGCTAACTGTACATGCTAACTAGCCTCCAGCAAGTGATTAAGCCCACTTCCTGCAGTGTGCCTGTGATATGTCCCATACTTTCAGCAAATCTAACAAAGCGCCCGGGCTACTGCAGGTGATTCATTAGGCCCTTGTCACTGAACTAAGTGAAGAGACGAACAATTTGGCATCAGACGCCAGCTACTCGTCCAAGACGAGTGATCCACACATGCTCATGTCATCTGAAGCACAAAGATTAATTAGGCCATCATTAGATGCTCGTCACAGAGTTGTATATTGCGCTTAGCAGTCATGCCACATACCAGAGCGTGCTGTGGTCACCAAGAACAAATTAGAATTTTTTCATCTAGGTGGCCAGTGTAGACTCCTATTGTGGGCTGCTTTGGCGATGAAGTCACAGACCATACATTAGGAAAGCATTTGTGGAATGTTAGCGCCACCGAATCTAATCAGCATTCCACATTAATTTTCTTGTCCAGATATTTTTCCATTCACAGTGTTTCTATTACCAGTGCCGTTCTTATACATGACTGAGATTCCACTACATGTGATCATACACAAAACACATCCGCGCAAAGCAGACATAAATATTTACTGAAGCTGTTGCTGAGGTTCAGTCCAAGGTGCATCACTAATCCCTCATCTCATAAACAGAATATTGTTTTCAGGCAGGAACATGCTGTCTATAATACCTGCATCTGGAATATAAACAATATGTACCAGATGTACATATACACCAAGAGCAGGCTCTACAAACACTTTGCCCAGTGCTAAGTGCTGGCAAAAGGTGTATAAATCTAATGTGTGGTGAGTGTACTGCTATGGATTGACTGCCATCGCAACATCCAGGTGGATGCTGCACATTGGCAGTGTTTGAAGTGACTTCCTAATTTTTCAAAGGATATTTGGGTGCCTAGGAAAGTGCTGTAAAAGTGTAGGTGTAAAAACAAAAAGCCCCCAGCACTGGGTTGTGGAGATGTGGAACAGTGTTCTACAGAATGATGGATAATTGTGTAATACTTGAGTTGGAGTGGCATCTGTGATCCAGAATTTATCATCCATACCCTTGTGGCTGAATGCACTCAACTCACAGCACTGTTCCAACTCCTTCTTAGACTACAAGAGACAGTTATTCTAACAATAACAAAGCACTTTTAATGAAATTAAAATTGCAATATTAACAACAACTAAATGTGGACTGGGGTGTCATTAGATCCAATGTTGCTTTGCCCCACTAAAATCACAAATGTAACAAGTCAATTTTATCCTGGACTGGTGACAGAGCTACAGGACAGGCTGCACAAATTCAATACAGGCACTATTTTTCCCATAATGCTCCAGCATAAATAAATGTTTATTTAGTTTTAACTGTTTTTCTTTTCTCGTCCATGCCCACTTCAGTCTTAAACTATACTTAAACTACTAGTGTTAAACTGTCTTCATACTAGTTGCATGGTTCTGCCCTACAACAGAGGGGTACAGCTTTGAACTCTGTGTGTGCCCCAGTACAACAAGTAGTCTACAAATAGTAGCAGGCCTCTGAAGATTATGCCTTGGTGAGGTTGTGAGGTAGAGAAGTAAAGGTGAACATAGTCAGGATCAACAAACTCCTTGCACCCTCCTATAAAATTCCCAGAGAGTGGTGGACAAAAATAATGCAGAGAAGAAAGTCTCAGAATCAAAAGCTGTCACATAAAGGGCCTGTACTTGGCCACAGAATTCTTTGGAAGTGGTTCTTATCCACGTATAAAGAGAGAGGCAGGGCGTTTGAAAAAGAAAGAAAGAGAGAAAAAAGTAGGAGAGTGGGAGAAGAGAGAGAGGTGACGACAGGATGCTGGTGAACACTCCGCAGCACATAACTGCTTCTTTTCTCTTCTCCGGAGGGTGAAGTTTTCAGCTCCCTCAATTGACCTGTTTCCAAATAATCTACAGGAGGGAAAAAAAAAAATGAAGATTAACTCTCCCCAACAAGAGCAGTTTTCACAGTTTAGCACACAAAGAGAAAACTAGGACTAAAAAGATGAGAGGGTTTGGCTTCATTGTGCTGGCCCACTTAAATCTTACTTCCAACTCGCTAAATGTGCTATTTGACTTGGCAAAGTGAGCTGGTGTGTGTTGTAGACCAGTGGGATGTCTAATCATGGGGGGAAGCAAGTTTTGCGGGCAGCCCCTTCTGTGCGGCATTAGCCTCAGCTTGTGACCTTAAGCTAAGTGGGTGGTTCAGCCCACGAGAAAATAAGCCAGAAAAAGGAAAACAGTGAATAGCATTAACCTTTGCTTGAAGTTCATGCTGGATTTTTTCGACTCGCCTTCAACATAGAAACCCATTGCTGCAGGGAAGAAAGTGCAGAAATTGTGTGTGAGAGTGTGTGTGTGTATGTGTGTGTTTTGGGGAGGTGGGAGGGATAGATGAAGAAGAATTGGGCACTGCTAAAGGAGTTAACATTGGCAAGACTTGCTCTATGGAAAAGGACAGGCAAATAGGGAAAGTACTTGGGTTTTCATTTCCAACATTTACAAGTGGACCTCTTAAGTGATGGCCCGGAGTTATACTGTGATATAAAATTATGGCTCCAAGAGAGGCGAGACTTTTTAAAGCTATTTGGAAAATCAAATAAAATGGCTCAACGATTGGCTTAAAACACCCGACCAATTTCCCTCCATCTACCTTTGGTAGTGAATCTGCCTTTTATGAGAGCTTGTGTCAACTCATATACCTTGAAGAGAACAAATATTATTTATTAGCCTCCAAATATAACCACAGGGAATGATAAACTAGCCAAAGGTGACAGGGACATAAGGATGCAGCGTCCAGGCACTAAATAAAATGAACAAACTTCCTCAGAGCCTGCTGTTCTTCTTCAAGCGATCTGCACTTGAGAATGTTTTCATATTCAAGAGCGAAGAAGATGAACCAACTGTGGGGGAAAAAAGAAGAAAAAAAAAACTATGTAAGACACTGTGTGAAAAAATCTCCTGGACTTTTCCTGAGAGAAACAACATGACATCAGGATGAAAAACTGCGAGAGGCGTGAATCAAACCATATCCTCAGCCAAAGTGCCTATTAATAATATCAAATATTTGAGGCATTTGGGAAGCAAAAGATAATTCTCACTATCCCATGACAGAAGGAGGGAGAGAGGGGGATAGTGAGAGGCAAAAAAAAAAAAGAGGAACGATGCCAAGGTCAGGGGATTCATTCCACAGGACGGTTTTGACAAGTGACTTGACTGGCAGTGCCTCAAGGGTCAAGCCTTGGACCGCTCGAGTTCTGGCAGCTCTTGGCAAAGGCTTTCTCTGTGCGGTTTGAGGGATTTGCGAGGCTTGAAGGGAGATTGTTTTACAGCCTACCTCTGTCCACAGGGACGCGCAATTTCCTCCCGCCCACTGGAACACAAATGCAACCTTTTTCCTGACATTTCTGCCTTTGATCAGCCATATATTGCTGACTGGTGCATGTAAACAAGCAATTTGTTGCCGAAATGATTGCTTCCTGAAGTTAAGAACGAGCCTGTATTGTGCTCAGAGGGATATTCGTGTTATGAGCTTCGATTATTGTACTGTTCTCCCCATGCGCTTGCTCCTCGACTTTGGAGCTATGAAGATTAGTTTTGCGGAAGGCTTAAGAAACTACACATGCTTCCAAAAATGTATCGTGTAATAATTATTGCATTCCTCAGACTCTAGCCTCCACTCACACATAGAAACACACAAACATACACATCCCAGTGGAGATTTTTACATGGGAAAAGAGAAGAATCCTGAGAACCATAGAGGTCTGATCCCAGTGATAAGCTGACCAACTGGGTGCTTTTCTCAAAAGAAAATGTTTAAACTCTCCAGACTTTCATCCACAAGGAAAATCCTTGTGACAACTGTATCCCATCCATGTCTTATTTTACTGCGCGGTTCTTGGCACTAGCTCTTACCGAAACCCAAACAGTGTTATTATGGGTCTTTAGTGGCCTATAACAGCACATTAGTCAAAACAAATATGTAAATCTGGTAAGTACAGGAGAAGGAAAGGCACTTGGTGGAGGTTTGGAGTGACGCTCACTCTATAAAAATACATTTCCAAGACTAATACATATGTTCGCTGACCTTGAGTGCCAGTTGAGCAGAAAAATATGTTACGGGTTTGTGAGAAATAAAAAAAGCCTCTGCTGATTGGTTTATACTGTGTAGCATATCTACTGGAGCAATTCTGACCTCCTGTTTATTTCGGATCAGAGCTGGATGTGCTGGTATGTTCACATCAGCTTGAATGAAAGATAAACTATTTTGTCCTAACAGCATCTCTCCATGGGCTCTTCATTACCCAAGGCCTCTTTACTACTAACTCTTGGAAGGGCTTGTGGAAATAAAAGCTTCAACACTTTCACACGCACAGACCTAAGAGCATGATCTAATCATGCATCTATTTATAATCAGAAATAATACATGCTTTAGGGTCAAAGTACTGAGCCAATAGTGTTAACTGTAACATCCTTTAATGCAGAGCAATCCATTGGGATAACTGAGCACATATCAAATGAAATTTATTTAGATTTATGTTGTATACTGTTGCCCATTGCATAAAGACCAGTGGGTTATTGGCAGGAATCACAAAAGCAAGTATTTCAGTTTACTTAACAGCTGCACTTTTGCACAGTGATTATCAAGGGGCTATAGGCCTCCATTAAGTGTTGGTGACATTAACGTCTTAGCTTTAATGTGAAACGAAAGAAGACTAAACTTGAGACACTGAACCTGTACCACATTTGGAATCAAAAGGAAATTTTCCTTTTTTTTCACCAAACTACTGCTACTTATTAATAACACTTATCTCTACTTAACTCCTTATGTCTTATATTCTTTTACTAAACCACAATAAACAGCAACAAGTTTCATTCTCAGTCAAGATTAGTCAAAGCTCAGTCTTAGAAGCTGGCTACCTTTCCTTGTTCTCACTAAAATCTCAGAAAAAAGGTACTGTACATGTGCATTATTGTCCAGTTTTGTTCCACAAAGGTACATTACATTCTGTTATATTATATATAAGGCTGGATGATATGGTCAAAATTCACATCATGATATATTTCTAAATTTTAGTCGATACAATACAATAGATATCTCGATATAAACAACATAAAAGCCACAGAAAAACTGCCCACGAAAAACCAGAAACATGACATCGCAGTCAAACATAAACCTTCTCAGCTTTGTCAATATTAATATATTTAAACTTAAAAATTTAGGGCAGTTAGCTGACGACAGATGTGACAGATGCTGTTTGTGACAGATGCTGTTAGTAATGTATATTTATATATTAATAATGGGTTTAAAAATCATATCATTGTTACTGAATTATTGTTCAGCCCTGGAGCCTACCCAGAATCACTGGGTGCAAGACAGGAACACATCCTGGATGGGACGCAGGTCTATGGAACGCAGGTCTATCTATCTAGGGACATGTTAGAGTTGCCAATCAACCTACCAGCGTGTGTTTTGGACCGTGTGAGGAAACCTGCGCACTGGGAGGAAACACACATTGACACGGGAAGAACACACCAAACTCCTCACAGACTTGAACCTACAACCAAAGGATCCAGGAGCTGTAAACGTGTAATTGTAAAGACATAAAGCCCCCACAAAGTCCCCAGCACAGTGGCATTACCTGTAGCACCACTGCCCTGCCTATATATATATATATATATATATGTGTGTGTGTGTGTGTGTGTGTGTGTGTAAGTTAATGTAAATAGATTTTATTCCAAGTAATTTTGAAGCTTTTCTAATGGTCCATTCGTCATGATATTTTCACACAATTTAAAGGACAGCACCTGTGTTCAAATGATGTAGTAAACTAAAGATGCACAAAAATTGACTTTTAAATAACTAGACCCTCAAGGGTAGGACCAGAGAGTATCCAAGCGATCCTGTGATGTTGGGTTAACTTTTATCTTATCTTCTCCTGATACCTATCTTTAACAACAATGTGAAATACTGAAGGGTAGTCTCTGACTTTTGCACAGAATTGGGTGTAAGAAATGTCTTACATTTTCTTCTTAGAAACTGGACAGTGCACACAAAAATACATTTCAGCACATAACACACTGTACATTGAATGCACAGAGTTCACCCTGTGTTACAGCTGGCATGGCTGTGCTATTGTTTCAAGCATTATACTCCCAGTGTAGGAGCTGTGTTAATAACTATTTCTGTTCTCTTTCTACAGCAGTGCAGACAGTCTAGCACAAGACATCCCAATGACATTAGTCACTGTAAACATGAGACCCACTGGAAAGTGGCTGCGGTTGGAGTGTGTGAGTGAAGTCCACAGACTTCGCAATGGAGGTGGGATACACTGACAACCTGTCTCCCTTCAAACACACTCTCTCCAGTGGCTTCACACCACATATGCATACGTCTGCCTCTTCTTACTCCTGGGAGAAGAGTATACTGCAGGAGTGGAGGAAAAAGGACAGGACAGACAGTCTGAAGCCTTTAATACTAGGGGGAAAAGGTCTATAGAGTAAACTATAGAGGTATATTTCAGCACAAATTAATTAGATTTATTAACATGAAACGTCAGTCTACACTTGTACAAGACACTCACCACTAGCCAGCATTCTTTATCCTGTTATTATCTAAACCTTGTACTGTTCAAGTTCTCCTAATATATTATAGTTTTAGAACTACATGCCTTCATTACAAAGGCAATATTACTCTATATTAGGTCTACACTGCACCACAGTCTCACTGTACTTATTGTTAGCTCTGTGAGTGTGATGTTGTGAACCTGTTGAACTTCAAACAATCAGGACAAATGGAGAGTGCTGAGAACCCCCAGCTTTGGAATTAAGAATTACCCATTTATGGAACAGGAATTGAGCGACATCCTCATCTCTTTTCATGCTTTCCAACATTCCACCATCCAAATGGCTCCAGATGCAGTTTCTCTGCTGGGCCTAAGCCAGGGACACAGTGAGAACTCCTGAGCCATTTCAGACCGAGATGCCTATTTTGTTTCCCCATTTACAGAGCTAGTGCTGTGTACAAGTTCTGGACATTTCTCCAGCGTACAAAGCGACCAAAGCGAGAGCTAGCGAATGGTTTGAAAACATTCTCTGAATTGTATAATAAAATTGTTTTGGAATCTAATATTTTGCCTGGACTTTCAAGACCATGTCTAGAATTTATACAATGTGTACTAATATATACTGCCTATGTACAATGTGTATTAAATATAGTTGCTGTTTGTGGAGGTACACAAGGATGTCTGATTCCTAATCCTCATTTAAACCTTCACTAAGCCTAAATATAACCAAAATATAACCATAAACGTAACCTAACCCTGAACATATTCCCAAGCCTAAGCTCACTCAGTGATTGTCAATTAAATATCATCATATCACAAGGTACAAAATGTCCAGAATAACTGGGGTACTCATTTTAATAGTTTAGTATGCTATTTTCAGAGGGTCTTGTTGAATATAGTTCACCCCTTAATCACAACGTTAGCCTGTATTTTATGGGCAGAATATGTAACAGTGATGAGGTCATTCTACCTACAGAGGTTCAAGACATTCAGAAATTACACGTAAATCTACAGCGTAATAGAATCTTCACTATTTAACGATGTGTTTCTGTTATTGTGGCACAAGCTTCTTCCTACTCCAGCTATTTTTTTTTCTTTCTCCGGGCGTCCCAGCCAGCTGCTGCCAGTCAGGGAAGACAGGAGCGCCTGGCTTTGTTGGTTTAGTGGAGCCCACCCGCCTGAGCCCCCCTGGAGACTACAGGTCCTCCACAGCCTCGCAACAGTCTGCTCCACTCGGCTGCGCAGGCAATCTGTTTTCTATATTACTAGCTGGTATCACTGTACTATGCACTATAAAACAGCAATTGAGCAGGAAATTAAGTTAGGGGATCGGTATTTGGCAGCGGCGCAGCGCTCCGTGGTCTTCCCCCTCTGCATACAAGGATCATTAAATAGCGCAGAAGTTTCTTGATAAATTTCCATCGCTTTCTTCTTATCCCCCCACTCTCAACACACACGTGTACACACACATCTCCCCAACCACTACATCTACGCTTGCTGTACTTTCCCTTTTTTCCACTTCTGTCAGTACGTACCAGGAAACAAAACATCCTAATGGGTATTTGAACAGCTTGAGATGTGTCGAACTCACTTCCCTGTGACAGAGACTTTAAACATGGCAGTGGCTAAATATGGAACACATTTCTCTCGCGCTTTTTCTGTCTGAATGGCTTTCCTCCACACAAACAAACAGAGGACACTGTCTCTAAACTAAGCTCCTTTGGATTAACAGATGTGGAGCATCCGTGTTTTTTACAACCCCTTTACCTCTCTCTCTCCCTCTCTCTCTCCCCCTCACTTCCCTTTCCATTCGCTCCCATCTCTCTCTTCTCTTTATTCCATTTGTTGTTTGTTTCTGGGGTTTTTTTGTTTGTTTGTTTATATTTTTCATCCTCTCCATCTCATCCACCTCCTTCAGCTCCAGTTTCCATTAGCAGGAGTATGTGCAGGAGTGTGTGAGAGGCCTGGCTGGAGTGTGTGTGTGTACTGTGGCATGGTGAGTGACAGTGTGCGGGCCGAGGGAAATGCTGAGGGAAAAGCAGTCGTTCCGAGCAGTTCATCACTCACCTCGCAGCTCTGAAGCGGCTGGAATTGGGTTTAGCTGCATCCTCCGAAACCAGCAGCTGACACTCCATCACAGATGCGGCGTGATGCTGTCATAACGGAGAGGACGTTCCACACAGGACACAACTCTACGCCCTGACAAACTTCCAGCAACTGAGCCTGGGTGAAGACATTCAATACGTCTCTTAATATCTCGTTTTATTTTCAGCAGAGACTGTGCCGCCTGGATTCAATATAATAATAATAAAAAATTAATAGTAATAACAGTAATAATAATAATAATAATAATAATACATTTACAAAGTGCTACAAGAAAAAAAAAACACTGCTAGACAACAACAATAAAAACCTAATATTAAACATCTAACCAAAGGTTAATTAAATAATTAATTTCATTTTTGCTAAAAACCTTTCAATTGTTAAGTTTCTTTAAACATTTAACAGGTTCTCAACACTCAAACATGGCTCTTAATGAAACATGGTTCTACTATGTCATCGCCATATGTCACTTTTCTTTTCAGGAATGTAAGTTCTGCAATAAGGAAAAGTCATTTTTTAAAAAATCTCAGTCGTCTGTGGTGCCCTCAGATGGTCAGGGAGGGCATTCCCCAGTCGAGGAGCAGAAGAACAGAAGGCCGGTCATCCATGGTGCTGAGCTTAGTTCTACAGAGAAGGATGCGATTTAAGTTTGTAGAGTAAAAGGATGGTGATGAGGTGAGTGGTTTGAGTAGATCTTTCAAGCAGAGAGGGGCACTGCCACAGATAAAATGGTGTAGCACTAAGCCTGTCTTTACAGTCATATCAGCTACTTTTTGAAAACAACAACAGCTGTTTACTAGAATACAGGCTTCAGAATGGCACAACATGGACCCTATGACTAATATAACTTTAATATCTTTAGCCGACAACAAATTAGCTGACAACAATTGTTATGACTCATAATGATCCATGACATATTCATATCTGGGACAGCTCTGTCTTCATATGATGTAGTAAACTAAGAGTTGACAAAAATGCAGATACATGTTTCTTGTATATCATACACACACACACACACACACACACACACACACACACACGCACATATACATAAACACATTTTATTTTTTAATCTACTTGTGTTAACAGCTGTTTGAAAAGAAGCTGTGGTTGGCAAATAATGTTTAATATTCTGATTGTGTTGTACTTACTGTATAAACAAGGATTAATTAATTTTCAATATATTAACATTCATCATGATATATTTGCAGATAATGCAAGTGAACACGGTGGTGTTGCCTGGCCGCTCGCTCGCAGCTGAAACCTTCCCTCTGTTACAGCTCTATCAGCCTTCTCTCCTGTTAACAGCACATGTTCCAACACTATCTGAACACTGCGAGCCTTTTCCTCCTCACAAAAGCAAGTGTTTTCACTCCAGTAATTGCTCGCGTTAATGATGCTAATTAATATATTATCTTGCATTTTCACTCGGAGAGATAACTCAGCCTTAATTGAGTGGAAGGACGGATCAAGGCAGAGTGTGCATCTGTAGGAAGAAAAAGACAAAGAAAAAAACTTCAGAACGACACACACATGTTGCATGGCACTGAATCCACAAGTAGATCACAAAGCTCATCTCTGTAAATCTAAGAAAGCTGAAATGTGTTTCTTTTATTAACTCCTTAATCATGAACCTAATTATCATTGTAATAATTAACTTCCAATTCCAATTTTTTTCTCAGTGCCAATATGATTTGTCACTCTCTAATTAGGCTGGAAAGGTAATAAAATGGCCTAGATCTCCAACTGTTAATGAAAAATATTCATAGATCAAACTCATTCTAGTAAAGTCTCCTCACTGTGCCTTTGGCACCACTCAAGTGACTTTCAAGGTGAGGAAAAAAGAGCATGGTATGTAGAGGTGAAGCAAAATAACAAACATTTCAAAATGCCTTAAAAATGTGATCCACAGTGTGACAAGACATGCGCCGCAACACTAGCTATCTGTTATCATATCAAAGTTCCCCAATCTAACTGTCGTTCTCCATGGCACCAGTGATCCAGGAGGTGAGAGCTTCTGTCTGATGTTGAAAATATGACGACCCCACGTATAATGACAGATTTCACTGACTTTTTCAAATGTATTTACTTATTTATTTTATTTTTTTTATCTCGTTGTCCTTGATTCAAAAAGCCTGTAAAATGCAAAACCACAAAACAAAAGCAACAGTAGCACTTCCTCTAAATCCTGTGTAAATAATGCATTACATAGCATACGTAATACCGTATAATTACTGCTATATGTCTGTATAATTACTCATTAATAGATATACGTAACACTTTATAAAGTTTGAGGGTATGACTTTATAAAGGCAGGGCTTATAATGTAATAAAACATCCATTCATAAGAACATTGCACATACTGTAGCAACACTGGAATCTAGGCAGGGCCGGGGTCTAACAGGGGAGCTCCCAGCATGCACCGCAGTCTCCCCCCAGTTCCCTGTTTTGGGGTTTTGCGTTGTAGGTGTGTGTTATGTGGGAGAGAAGTTTTGGTTTGTGTGTTTGTGGCTGTGCCAAGGGGAAATCAGTATGAGGCTCATATACCAACCCCAAATAACTCCATGTTCCCTATCATCTTATTAGGGCAATAAACTTACTGGCAGAATGGCCTTGTCTCAATACCCATCTCTTTGTGTATGATGAGCTTTTTCCACCACCACACAAGTCTCCCACATGATGCATAATGCTCTGCCCACGTCAGTCGTCACCCCAAACACATGACCCACAACAATGACACAAAACCCCAAAACAAGCCCTGAAACTATGAACACAGGAGGCCGTGCTGCTACAGTATGTACAATGTACTTATGAATAATATTAGTGTGCAATTTAACACCTTTATGAAGTCACACACTCATTGTTTATAAAGTGTTATGATTGTGTATATATAAAGCAATTATACCACAGTTAGATTGAGCCTGCTATGTGATTGGCTGAGAGATGTTCCAGGAGTGCCAATATTACACGATAATGGCACTCTGACCGAAGCTCTTCAAGTATCACTCCGCAAAATACAGGTAACCTTGATCAGTGATGCTAGCGCTAACAAGACATCACTGTGCCTGGACTTTTTCACCCAATGGTGACCCGGTTCATTTGCCTTTCACACATATTATTATAAACAAGGTTTATGGCACAGTGAACCCTCATCTGTTTCTGATATGTGAACAAAAGATAATCGAAAATAAATAAAAAGTAAGTGGCTGTGTGGTTTCTGTGAGATCTTTTTTCTCCAGCTCAGCACCATGGCTCTGAAGCGATAATCCAAAATACTCACTTTTAACTTAAACAGAGAGAACTTGGCATTGTTTAGTGTGTGATGTATATCACAACGACCTGAACCCACTGTAAGCAATGGTTAAACCATGACATTATATTGACTTCATCCAAATCTGCTTCTATCCTGCAGCTCTGAATAATGCAGCCTTGGTTCCCAACAAACCTGGTGTGAACAGGGACCGGCTCGCTGGAGAGAATCAGCTAGTTCAGAAATCCTGGACGGGTCCAACATCGCACAAGTTAAAAAATCAAGAGTTCGTTGAAGTACATTATTAGGAGTGTTTCAGCCCAGACTGCCTTTTTAATGAAGCACAATAAATCCTCCTGCCTGCAAAATGGTACCATTACAGAAGAAGAAATATATATCCTTAACTTTAGAGTTAGGGGGGAGAGCATGAATTCTGTTCAGGTTTTTGAATTGGGTGTAGAATGCGCTGTAGGGAATCACCAGGAAACCACCACTTCACCTCCTAAATGTAAAAGCAAGAGAGAATGGGGGGAATGAAATGAAGCTTGTAACCTGCTACCTCTCAATCCAATCACACACACACACACACACACACACACACACATACACACACACACAGCCTCTAGTGCCTCCAGGCCCCACGAGTGCATCCAGCCAGCAGAGATAAGGAGGCAAACAGGGGATAAATCCCGGTAGAAGCAGGGGCTTGACGGACAGACAGGCCACCATTAACAATGGTCAGGCTTGTGAGAGCACAGCGAGCGAGCTGATGGAGAGATACCCTGGCATTTGGCGGCAGTAAGAAGTGGCCCTTAAAGATTTCACACTTCCAATTTCTTTGAATTATCAGCCATCTCCCGCCTGTCACTCACCGTGACTGGTTAGAGATGCCAAAGCCAGGTCAAGCCTGGCCGGCTTATTGACAAAGCAATCCAGAGGTGATGTAGCACCATCTGATAAAGTAGTAGCGTGGCGGCCAGGACAACCAGCTACAGCGGCCAGCCAGCGCCACATCCACTTAACCTGAGTGGACAACACCTAATTATCAGAGTCCAAGACTGTCCAAAGCTGTAAATTCCTTCCAGTGACTGCAAAAATTATTATATATATATTTTTCTTTTTCCACGCCGCATTCAGCAACCATCTTTTTATAACAGTGGTATGGGTCACAAGATCATCTAAGGGATAAGCGGTATTGTCGATACGCAGGAGCAATACTTCATATACTCTGCACTAGTCCCTCTACAAAAGTCCGTCTACAAAAATGATGTGTAATAGGAACATTCCTAACATTTTTATATAATAATTTGTAGTCCTTTTACAATCAATAACTCTATGATATTTAGCTGTACACTGCTGAGGGAGAATATTACACAGGTGAAAATCCAGCTGCTCTTAACCTTATTGGGCTTAAAGTAACCCGTCGCCGACAGCAACGCCATGTGACAAAGCAGCCGGAGTTCATTCATTTTCAATAAGAGCTGGAGCCTTCCAGCGAAACCTGGAGAAGCAAAGTGGGAGGAGTCAGTGATGTGATGCAACTTAGAAGCAAAGGGATGTGGCAATAACCAATAGGAATTCTGCATTCAGCAGGTCCCCATTATATCAATGCCACTGTGTTTAGTGTCAGTGAAGCTGTGGCAACCAAAGTTCAGCTTGAGTTCATAAGCCCCGAGGCGATGAGCGATCAGCGATTTGAGCGACAACATCTGTGAACTATATTTTGTACACACTGTACGAGTACCAGAAATGGGCTTTTTCGTAAAATATGTATTGACTGATGTTGAGACCAAGCTGAAAATATTCTTATCACATAATTTAATTGAATTTCTAGAATTTATACATGTCGATGTAGCTATATCAGTAAGCACAACATGATATTGCATGTTATGAATGGCTAATGAATGATGACATACACAGTGCACTTCTATATGACAGAAATCAACAATGTGCTATCCATTCTCCACCTGCTGCCCTCAATATGCTTTAACTCCGTTACACTGTCTTTTCCACTTTCCTCCACAGTCCACTTCTACCACCTCCCTCAATTCTTTTGTCTCCTTAGCTCTCGTTTTACTCTTTTTTCCCTTTGTCCCATTCTCATTAGCGGTCCACAACCCTTCCCATTCCTCCTGCCACTACCCCTCTGAGTCTATAGCCTCACCTCATCCATGTAGTCAGGCTGATTCTATCACACTGCTTGACAGAATTAGACATATTCTTTTCCAGAGAGTGGGGAATTAATTTCTACATGTGCCTTGCACTGCTGACCTTCCAATCATCTCCCTCTCTCTCTCTTCCATTGCTCAGTTTCATCCTCTGCTCTTCTTTCCTCACTATACTTCCTGCGCTCAGTGATGAACAGTGATTAGAATTACCTACTGCTACTATTTCATTACCTCTTAAAGATTATTGGTGCTAGAAACTGTCAAACAAATAAGAGCTTTTAGACTTCTGTAAAAGAAAGAATCATTTTTTATCTCCAAAGTTCACTCTCTGAAGTTTGTTAGTAACAGCAGCTACTCACGTTAACTCACCTTTTCATAAATCTTTACTCGCCGTATTTTTCCATGTGTGCTGTTTATTTGCTGTTGTGCACACAGCCTTTCACACACAGCAAACTGTCATCATACAGTGGAAGGAGAGACAGAAACTCATGGATATGTTTCTGAATCAAGAATGAAGCCTTCTCCTTATGTATCTCTCACAGATGAAAGCTATAAACACTGTTTATCTCATGCTGAGATTTATGGCGATTTATCAGGTCTTGCATTGTCGTGCAGACCCTATTCCACTTTATACTCCTTTACCTTGCTCTTTACTTAAACAAGTGGATTATCACACATTATTGACATTTGGTCTCTGACTTTTGCACTGTATAAGGGTTACTGAATGAGCTCGGTCCTGGACTATAGTGATGTGCCAGTTGTGAATCTCCTTCACTCGGCCTAAGCTTAACCTGGGTTTAAGAAAGTGTCTAAAAAGAGTAAAATGTCCACAGTTTTACGAAAAAGCATGGTGGCTTTGTGTGTGTGAAAGTGTATGTGTGTGTTGCAATAGAAATGAAATGGTCTTCTCAGCCTCCCACCCATTACCTCAACACTAACCACTTTACCACTAAAACCATCCAATTCATAAATTGACTCTCCATTCTAATAGAAGTGCACGAGCAAAACGATCCACTTTTAGAGGCCTACTTATGCTGCGTTACATTTAATAGAGTTAATAATGGGCAGCATTAGTAACGTGCCAGAACGACTTTGCCCGAGTGTTGTGTTAAAAGGATTGATGGGCTTGCGTACAGAATTAGAACTGTGGGGGGGGGGGCGGCTCCCAGATGCAGGCTAACTGCTAACAAATGGCCACTCTCAGCAGAGGCTGGGGATGGGGATGGGGCCATTTCCACAGCAGAGTTGAGTTTGTGTGTGTGGTGGGGTGAACACATACATCAGACGGGCAGATGGGGGGCATTCATCAGAGAGCCGTCCAGCTACAGTGACTTTGAAGTCCTCTAGTGAGAGGTGTGTGTGGTGTGTGTGTGTGTGTGTGTATGTGTATGTGTGTGTGAGTGAGTGAGCGAGAGAGATAGATTGAGAAAGAGAAAGAGAAAGAGAGAGAGAGAGAGAAAGAGAGAGAGAGAGAGAGAGAGAGAGAGAGAGAGAGAGAGAGAGCATGGCCTAGACCCCTGTGTTTATGTAGCCACGCTGAGGCTGCTAGCACTTTTAATGAAGGATGGTGATATATGGGGCTGTCCAGTACAGAGCAGCATCAACACACACAGTTTTTTTTTTTTTTTCGTGTGTGTGTGTGTGTGTGTTTCTGTCTGTGTGTGTGTGTGTGTGTCTGTGTGTGTATACCACTACAGTTTAGTCCAACACCAGGCTTAATCAATGTCATTGTCCCTTATATGTAATTACTATCTATTTATTTATTTATTTAAATTTATGTAAACTTTTTTTAATATGTAAATAAACGTTTGTTGGTGGGACAGTTGTGAATATTGTCGCTTGTGGACAAAAACCTGTTATTTCCAAAACGGTTACAGTGCAGTAGAAGGAAAAGACGGGGAAAAAACACACACACAAAAAAAAAAACCCATACATTTATCATTTAAGATAAAGTCAAAATGTTAAATGTCGTCAATTTTTTTTCATGATGGTTGTGATAAATGTGACCTACCAGTCATTATAGTCTGCTTATGTCCAGTAGCTGACACTTGTGAATGCATTTCCTTAAGTTACTGCGGCACTGATGGACACCTACAAAAAAGAGCAAACATCACATTTCACACAATATACGAGAGAGTTGTGAAAGTGTCTTTATTTTAGCAATTAGTCCCTGAGAAAGACAAAGCTTTAAGAGAAAGTCTGATTGTCAGTAAGCTCAGAAATACTGCTGAGCTTTCTCTCCGCTGTCAGTGCCTCGTTCCTGAGGAGCAGTGATGCACTATGGGAGCTCTGTCATCTGCCCAGCAACTCCTCATCTCTTTCCTCTGACTGACCCATCAAACTACTCTCCGGCACTCAGCCCGAGCCTGTTGTCCTTGTTGTGCGCTTTGCCTTGCGCCGATAAATTATGAATGCAAGGCGGGAAGCTGTAAAATTTGTTGTATCTTCTATTATCTCCATGTTAAAGGCCACAAAAGCTCTTCAGTGAAGTCAGCCATTAAGCAATGACAGGTATTGCTATCAGCCTTCTTTATAGCCTATTACCTGCGATGACAGCAGCTGCTCCACAGCCACTGTGCGGCCTATCACATTATTTGCAGCTAAAGTCAGCTACTGTGTCATTCCGCCTCATTTTCTTGACAGTGCTATCATAAATCCATTGGGCTGCGGGGGGGAAACTGTCGGCCAGCTCGATTATCTCCACAGCCCGAATGGATCCTGAAATGTATGTAACAGGCAATGACTGTTATGGATCAGCCGAGCCAGGGCCATTCCACCTCTCTCACTCTCTCTCTCTCTCTCGCTCTCTCTCTCTCTCTCTCGCTTGGTGCAAGAGGGCAGGGGCGTGTTCGGCCTGCAATGGAGGAAAGGGAGGAATGTAGGATCAGAAATGAAATGTTTGCTCCCTCTCGATTGAAGTGAAGCTGCTGGGTGTTGTAGTCCTACTGTGTTCACAGGGTAGACCCACACGGTTGGGTGGGTATTCATTATTAGCAATGGTTAAATATAAAACAAACAATCCATATTTAATTCTGGTTGTTGCCTCATTGAAAACAGAAATAATAATAAACAAAAATACACCAATAATTAATAATAAATCCTACACTATTTATAGACGCTTATAGACGCTTTTGTAAACAAATCATGTTGTAAAAAGTATCATATATTATCATATAATAAACTGTTAATTATTAACAGATGTAGGGTTATATTCAACTTTAATAAATGGAATAAAGTAGTGTTGTATTACACCTTACTGTTTCAAGATTATAACTACATCCCAAACTTTCCAGCATTCCCAAAGGTGTCATCTGCGGTCATTCATCCTTTAGACACAGACAAAACACAACACGAATTGATTATTACATTATTATAATATGACTTAAAGGCTAGGGATGATTTTAAGGCGTAAGACCCCTATGATTACACATAACCATAAGATTTTCCAGCCGATATTACACTATAAATGCATGCGATTTAATCATTAAATGCAAATTGTCATGAAAACTTATTTTTCCCATTTCAGCGCTCCATAAATGATGAGGCGAGCCTCCATCTGAAATCATTTTCTCCCTTCAAAAAAAAAGTGCAAAGTTGCATCTGCCACCTTTATTGCATCTGTTCTAAGTCCCATTCAACTCTTTGTCCTCCCTTTGTGGCCTACTGTTGAGTTGCAGCTATTTAAACTCACCTCCTACCTCCAGCTGCCTTTGTTCTGTGGGCTCTATGGGCTATAATGAGCCGGGCAGGACAAAACCAGAAAAACTTAATGAGTCATTACTACTGAGGCCTGCGAGCGCTCTCACCCATCCTCCTTCACACTCTTAATCCCTCTCGCTCTCCCCTCGCTCGCCCGCTTGCTCCGAGGCCGGGGGGCCGGCAGAATAGGCCTCCACACCTCCCTATCAATTAGAGACAATTAGGGCCTCACAGCTCCTGGTGTGGACTCAAAGAGACTTCACAGCTCAAGGGTTCACAGCTCAAAGAGTGGCCTTACTCAATGAGGAATGTAGAGGTGGCCCTTTCACACCCCTCTCTCTTTTGCTCTCTTTCTCACTCCTTCTTTCTCTCCCTCTCCTCGCTCTTTCACAGAGGGGAAGGAGCCCATGAAAACCCCAGAGTTGTCAAAAAAAAAAAAAAAAACACAGACAGAGTGGGCTGACTGAAAGAGTGCAGGGTGTTTTATTTTTCCCTAACATCTTGTTCCCGGCCTGTAAAGTCATATTATATCATTGCAGGTGATTGTTGAGGGAAAGTGCTGTGGCCAAGTGCCATAGAATGACCTAAAGTGGCACAAGGTCAGGCCCGGTGCCACAGAGGCTTGTATTAAAACATGGAGCCAGGTACAGAAGTGTGGGAGCTGTGTCTCCATTTTTGTTGTTTTTGTCAGTTTTTTGACGTAATTTTAAAATGCAAACTGCCCTTTATATTCTGTGACAGTTTCATTATGAACGGCCAATAGAAACCCAGAATTAACATTGTTGCTGTGGTTAGTTCTACCTCATTCTTCCATTATAACTACTACTACTTTTCCATTTAAACACCATGTAGATGAAAGGGTTAGAAAAGCAGTTCTTGAAATGTTCTTCAGGGATCCAAAAGTGGGTCTACTCTAGAACCGCTCCAAAATAAAAAACCCTTTTCAGCACCTTTACTTTTCAGAGTGTGTTTCTGCAGAGGGAGCGCTAGTCTTCTCTGGAGCCATTCATTTCTTCTGTGTCAGCAAAAACCCAGCACCTCTGTTTCTGTAAAACAAATCCGCGAGCTGACAAGCCATAAAACCGCTGTGTTTTTTTGTTGTGGCTATTGATTTCACATCGAATCTTCAGCTTCTTCACTTCATATCACAAGGCAACTCCCGCTTCATAAAGCCTTTGTTCCTGACACAAGCTTGTTCAACCAAGTTAGCGCTTTAGCATTTAAGAAGAAGTGGGCGTTTTTTCTAACGAAAAAAAAAAGAAAGAGAACTCTTTCACTCAATTCTGTTCGTGGGCTTTTGAGACTGCGTTTCAAACCGATCCCTCCGAGGGCAAATGTGGGAGATCACTAGGGTTTGAAAAGGTTTCGAATGGCAAAGCCTGCTAAAGGTGTCATTTCCCCCTTCCAGACATCCATCTCATCTCTCGCTTCCCCTGAGACGAGGAGATTGCTCGAGATTCGCGACAGGAGCCGTGGGCTTTGGGATCGAGAGGCGCACTCTCACCTGGATAAAGAGGCATTTCACTCACTTGCACACATACAGAGAGAGAGAGAGAGAGAGAGAGAGAGAGAGAGAGAAATAAGAAAGAAACTACGAGAGTGGGTAATATCACTAACAATATAAGTGACAGCTGAATGTCTATGTAAACGCATACATTTGAACGGAACTCCTTAAAAAACAACATTACACTGTATTTGACTGACATTCGATCAGGCGTTATCAGTTTAATGGATGTTTTGAATAGAAACTACTAGAGGAATACGACATTTTCCAGTTGAAAAACACAATACAACCACATTACAAAGATAACAACTAATGCCACAGGGTCTGCTTTACATGTTTTTGATATATACAGAATAAACAACACTATGCACTCACTCATATCAAAACAATGTATTCTGTTCTTATGATATATCTGAAAGTGTCAGCACTTTATATTGTGCATTTCATAACAAATACCCACAGCTCATTCCAAAGATGTTCCTCAGCTTCCACTACTTCGTAGCTCAACACTGAAGTGCTAGACATTCTAGATTCAACCTGGATTTAAACCATGTATCTATTCCCTCAAAATACAGCACGCTAATTCGGCTCAGTCTACACTTCAAACAGGGCACAGCTGTTGACTTAGTTACGGTCAAAACTCTGCAAACTTCAGAGCTGTGACACTCGATAGGTGATCTTTTCATAATCTCACCCACAAACTTCTCAACGGCGGCAATAAACGCAAGCCACTTACTTCACAACATAAAGTATACACAATGAAACTTTTAATCTCAATGTGGTAATAGACAATGCTCCATAAAATATTAAGGTGTGTGATAAAATTATGTTAGTTCCAATATATTAAATTGCCACTGTCTATAAACCTGGCATATCCAACATGCATTTACAAGCCGTCAAGGGTAGTCTTTAAACCTGATAGCAGGTGGTGACTTCTTTAGAAGTTGTGTTTATAAACACTTACTCAGGCAGCTGTGTAAGTGCCTATAAATCGGAGTGGGATCACAGCAAAGTTGGTTTTGAGAGCGTAACTTCTAGGTTTACTGCCTCGTGTTTATCTCAGACTTTTAATATCCTGTGTTCAGGCTGTCTGGGATGTCCAGAGTTGAGGAATAAAGGAGCAGGACATGGGGTAAAGGTAGAGCTGAAGTTTAACTTAGGTTTCCTGTATAGACCTACAGCAGACAGCGTTTATTTCGCCTCTGAAAAAGGTCTTAATTTAAATGTACACTATACAAATGTAACTACATAATTATATACTTGCAATTGCACAATAAACATGTGACCAAAAGATTTGTAAAGAAACCATTATATTTAAATTGCAAACAATGCCTCATGTAGCACTTAAATACAAACTTTACGTCTGAACATTTTTAAACCATCATTTAAAGTGTCACACATTTAAATGATCTGCTTTTCTTATTACAGCCAGGTTCTCTGTTGTTGTCAACAAAAACATCTATGTCTGTGGAAGAACATGGTGTGGATAGAACAGATTGACAACTTCCATTTGTGCTTCTTCATATGCATCTTAGGGAAAAAACCCTTCCAGGATGTGATGTAATACATACTCAGCTGTGATAGACAATGACCCCGGATTAACAGGAAACATCCTAAGACCCACTGCTTAATGCCCTGCTGAGGATGAGGTCAATAGATGCCTTAAGAATGGAAGAGAGAAGGTGAAAACATGCCTCGATCTACAGACGATCAGTTGAAGAGATGAAGCAAAAGATCTTGTTTGGCACTGTGCAAATTGGAGAAAGCTAACTGCTCAATACTGTGCGTCTGGAGCCAAGTTTACGTAAGTTACCTTCAGTGACTTACTTTAAAAGAAATAAGGATATGACATCATAGACAGCCTTTCAGATTTGCATTCCAGACAGTTCAGATGCAATCCAACACACAGACAGTCAGACAGTGGTTGAATTTGTTTTTAGAGCTGTGCTTGTGTGTGTGTGTGTGTGTGTGTGTGTGTGTGTTAGACAGGTTTGAGCGTGTGAGTCACCGTAGGGCGACAGAGGTGCAGTGAATGTTCCATTCTCCTCCGAGCTGCGGAGTGTGAAGCAGAGCCTCTACCTCAGCACCAGCACCAGGCCTTTAACCAGCTGACAGAGCAGATCTGTTCACACCATTCGCCCAAAGAGAGAGGTGCAAAAGCACTGCTTCAACATGTGTCACAACACCATCCACACAGATTTCTGCTACGGACGAGCAGGCCACTGGGAACTCAGACCTTTATACTGATTTAACACAGCATAGCTCTACATAACAAACTGAACAGGCCTCTCGGTACTGTATCACTGACTGCAGTGTATTAGTGTTGCTTAATAGTAGAGATTCTGCCTGTAATACTGTGTGAGCCTTTTATAACAAACACCAAAATACTGATTATTAAAAAACACATTTAAATAAATGAAGTTAAGAATGTGTTTTATGTTACAGCTTCTGGTGTTTTGTCACTGGAGGTTAATCTTCATCAGTCTTTCAAAAATGAAATGTGTAAATATTCTATGTTAACGTAGCCAAGTATCATGTGATACATGTTAGTGCACCACCATCAGTGTTGTGTTTTAAGCGTGAAATTCAGAGCCTAAAACTCCATAACACTAGGTCAAAGCTGGCAAATGTTGGCACCTCACGCTTTAGGTACAGTCCTAAGTTGGTTAATATTATGTTCGGTTTTGGTGGTCACCATGGTTGTTGGAAGCGCCATTCATTTTTTCAGCACTACTCTATGGGACCTCAATTTATTTCACTTATCTATTGAAATGTAAAACATTTGAAGTGAATAAGCATGTAGAGTGGAAATGAAATAAAGGATGGTCAATAAATGACCTTTCTGCAGCATATTCCACAGTGAAATGTCACTATATCACAATAAATAAAGTACCTTATATGCCTCTATTCTTTCAGGCCACTTTGGCTTTAATACATCAACCTGTCCTTGAATGCAGCTCATGCTGAAACACCTAATTCAGTGGGTTAAACACTGCCTTTAACATTGAAGTGGTGCACATCAGCGAGGCTTTCTCTGTCAAAGAGGCAACATTCCCCCCTGTGTTTATAGAGGTGGGGATAAAATATGCTCCAGAACCAAATGTAATTAGCTATGTGTTACATGGCTAATCAGACTTGATTACCTGTTTGCAGAAAGGTGAAAATATCATGCTCTATTTTCAGCTAAATGGGATGCTGAAATTGAGAAGATTGGACCTGAATGCGGAAATTAGTGCATAATAGTGGTTTCAGACCCAATAATTATGCAATTCTGATCCAATATAGCGCTTAGGCTTCTATCAAGTGTCGTTAGCAGCTCTGGGTGAGGATCTCAGAATATGCAAAGTGTGTTAGAAGATAATGCTGACAGGAAAAAAAAGAGTCAAGTTCATGATGTACAGAGACGGGGAATCAGAGAAATTGTAAGTAATATGTGCTTATTCCATATTTTACTGATTACAATTCCCTTGACAGGTAAAGAGATGGGAGTTTTTTTTCTCCTTGAGCTGTGACAAAGAAGTTGTGCGTGTCTTCTGTGTGGAGCCATCAAGTCGCACAGTGACTTATCATGGGAGGTAGTGCTGAGCTCTGCCTGTTTAATTCATTTAGCTGGGAGGCAAAGGGGCTGATAAGACGGCAAACCAAGACTTCCTCCAAAACCAGGAACATGCCAAGTCTGACATAATCCAATCGGGTGCGTTTTCACCAGCTTTTGTCTTGTATTTTTTGCTCTTCTTTTAAACTTCCACTTGGTTCCGGCGCCGAGTAGAAAACCCGAAATGACACAATTCGGTCGCACTTGTATGCCGTGGAGGCCCCCATCCAACCAGCTTTTCTGCTGTAAAACCCTTGAAGACCCACACACATCCAAATCTGGCCCTGGGGGCAACAGACTCTATACTGCTGAGATAAAGCCATCCAGGCCAATAGAAGGGGGAAAAATTACATATATATATATATATGTAATATATATATATATATTCCCAGCTTCGCTACATGGCCCTGACTTGGAGAGTTGAATCTACAGAAGGGGGAAACCGTCTGGAGAACATGTGCTAGAGATCATATAAGATTGCACGATGCTGTGGTGGAAAGTGACACAATGCAGCACCGGGGGGTTGAACAGAGAACAGGATGTGTTACTGGTCAATTATGAGACAGAAATATCCAAAACAGGTCCAGTCATTGGTTCCAAACTCTGGCAGGCCCAACACAAACTCAGCCCGGCCTCTAAAGCTTTTCCCTCAGCCCACTTCCTCTCATATGACATAAACACTGAGTATCATATAGAAGTCCAGATTCCTGCGCATGGCCCTTGAGCCAAGTCCAAGAGTATGGCCTTTCAAAAATATACTTAAAATCAACTGTCAATAAATAAAACAATTTCTTTTCTTCTTTATCAACAGTTGTTTGGGGGTGGACCAAATGACTAGGACCAAGCAAAAAATACAATGTAATTTATTTAGGAAACATTTGTAGAAAATATCTGCATATTACCCCTAGAACCCTGCGGGCTTTCTGAATTCCTTTGTCTTGAAGTATTTATCATGCATTATGAAACGTCACTACTTTGATAAGGCTAAAGAAGTCACAGTAGATAATAGAATGAATGAATGATTGAATGAATGAATGAGTGAATGAAAAGGGATTCTGTGACTCATGATAACATGTTTTTTGGTGCTAGATAAACATTTCTAGAATGTTTCTTTAAATGACCTTTCCCTGTATGTTTTCCATCACAGGGAAGGACTGTTATTTGACGACAAAAAGTATAATTTATGCATTCAGTATGTGGTGTTCAATACAGACATGGCTGAACCTACCGACTCCCTAATCCCCACACTTTGTATTTGTTATTTACACACAGCCAGGACCCTTGTATATATACAGTGCACTTTCTAAGGGTAGAAGACTATAGTGCCATGATCGCACAGTATAGGGAGTAGGGAATAGACAGCCATTTGAGATTCAGAAGAAGTGCTGAGGAAGCACAGATGGACCTATGGACATATTCATTTGGGGTGTAACTAAAAGCACGGACACACACCGGCTTTTTCAGGTCAATCAACGACGGCAGACACACGAAGGCCTTCCTGCCATCTCGCAGCCTCGGCTCCTGGGCAGAGCCTGGAAAAGTTGCTTTAGGAGAAGCAGGAAAGGAGAGTGGGGCGCGTCGAGCCCTCCATGCGTGCCTAATTGCACAAATACTCTTTGGTAAATCTCAGGCAAGCCTCTTTTGCTCAAATTAAAGAAAGAGGGAGAGAAATCCGCCGCTCGGCTTTAGCAGAAAACTCCACGCTGTGCCACCTTCATTCCGAGCCGTCGATACACCATGAAGATATTTTGGGTTCTCAATAACATCTGACAACAACACAAACTCAAAAAAGGAGGGGGTGGGGTGGTATATGTGCGAGGTGTGGAGTTAAGAAATTGAGTGTGGGATGCTCCAAAATAAAACTACTGGAATATTATCCTTTCAGCAGGAGCACGTACACTCAAGATGAGAGTGGCTCGGAGCGCCAAACCTCCACCGTGCCATGATGAAAAGCCGTAACACCTATTATGAGGCAAAATAACAAGCTCTTATGAGGAGCCCTGATTGTTTAGCGAATCATCGATCTTTGTAAGAGGTGTGTAAAGCAGAGCTAAGTCTCCATTATGGGCCACCGCTGCCGCCGTGGTGCCTTTTTGATTTTCTGTCAACATCTCTCTACCAAAAAACCTAACGCTCTCCGTTTACAAAACACGCGCCGGGGCCAAAAATGGATTGAAGCTATCGCTCCGTCTCCCCCATGTTCAGAAAAGTGTGTCAACTGGTTCCGAGGCATTCCCGCATCCTTTACTTTAAACATCTTCAGTCCTTCATTTGCTCCTTCATCGCTTCATCTCCGGAAAATCAACAGGGAAAGGGAAACACACAGAGTGGATGCACTCACTCACTCAGTCTATCCGCGCTGTGCACCACAAAGAGCTTTAGCCGCTATTGTACACACAGCACAGTGCAGTTCTGAACCACGCAGTCGTGCCAGCTGCCGCTCCCCACTCAGCCCCGAAGACAATACACATTAATTGAGAGATGCCTGAGACCTTCCAAAAGCTCCCAAAAAACACAAAAGAGTTATGTTTTTATCCTCTCTGCTTTCAATCCACGCTTGTTTTGTCACACAGCACAAAATAAAAAAGCTGTTGAGGCCAAATCTCAATATCGCTGCAGTCTGTGAGAAGTATATGATTTAGGGAGTGCTGGTAAATTTAATTAAGCCTCATTCTGAAATAAAGTTGCATTCAAACCTTTTCTATTCCTGAAGTCATTATCTGCAGACAAAATAATACATTATTACCGAGCTTAAAATCCAAAATTAATTTTAAAAAACAGCACAGAAAAAAGTGATTTGTAAAAATCAACTCTGTTCATAAACTTAGCCCCAAATATATTTTATACCAAAACTCAGTTCACAAATGTTTCCCTGGGAGGTAAAACATACAGAAATGAACCCACAGAGGTGTTGTATGGTACCAAAGCTCAGACTAAATATTTCAACCCAAAAATAATGTGCAACAAAAAGATTTAAAAAGTTCAGCACAAAAACGTCTTTCACCCAAGGCTCAGTTTAGAGAATCTATTAAAACAATGAGTTCAAAATACATATAATGCTCAAATACAACTGAACTAAACCTCAGTTTAAAAGAGTTCAGCTCAGAAATAATATGTAGGAAAGCTATATTTATGGAAATAAATGAAAAGTTATATACAGACTGAGTGTCTGGAGCCAAGTCTACGCAAGTTACCTTCAGTGACTCACTTTAAAAATAAAGAAACAAAAGACATAGGGATGTAACATTATAGACAGCCATTATAATAATTTATAGACCTGTCATAAACATTAACAAGACTAGTGTGTATTAAAAACAAACAGACAAAAATATCTCTCATTAAAATCTTAATTTAAAGAATTTATAACAATTATAATTTGTAGTTTTGTACCAAACCTCAGAAAAGCAAAAATATTCAGCATAAAAATCCACACTAAAGAGCCGAGCTCAATAAGGATCTGTAGATTTGAGTCAGTGCTTAGTTTGGACCATTGCGAGGAGTCTGAAATCCAGTGAAGAATGCTGGTGTGTGTGAATGGGGGAGATTCTCAGGGACAGAGTGTGGTGTGTGTGTGTGTATGTGTGTGTGTGTGCATGTGGGATGGCAGTGACAGTCCTCTGGCAGCGAAAGGGGCTCAGTCCTGGGCTTTGACTGGGGCTCTGTCTCCTGGGGAGAGAGGAGCAGATGGTTATGGAGCTCTACACTGTAATAATGGAGCTGAGGCGGAGGTGCCAGGGATTGTCATAAGTATCTCTCATCTGTGACTGTCCTCCATCACCCAGAGTCATAACCCCTCCATCCCTCTGTCCCCTCTGTCTCCCTCTAAGGGCCATGATAAATTTACATGTAATGCTCCTAAATGAGACCACTTCCGTGTGTCATTTTTCTTCCCAGATATTTATAATCTGCCACCTTGGCCTTGATTAACAAACGGCACTCAAGCATCCAGAGCAAGGTTCTTTTGGGCTGATGAGGACACGCTAAAAGGCCATGGAGACCTAAGCAGATGAGGGGTGACCACAAGATGACCGGCGACACAAAAGGTATTACTGTAAATGGGGGATAAGTGTGTAATGACAAGAGAAGAAATGCACTCTGTTTCAAGGTGCAATTTCTACAATGATACAGGAAAAGTACAGAGACCTTAGACACACTGCAGTTAAAGTTTTGTGCACTTGACATTAATGAGTGAAGGTTTCACTTGGACTTACTTGTGTATTGCGCCCTGAAGTATAACTGTGTTGATAACGCAGGGGTAAATATACAGATGAGACAGAAATAAAAAGCATTATTATATTTTTTCATATATAATTTCAATTAGCCTACAGCAGGTCTGACCAACACCAACTCTTCAAACTGAAGTTATAAGAAACTTCAGTCTTTTTTTCCCTTCTTTTCTTTAGTTCTTTAATTTTTTTTTAATTAAACAAAACACAAAAAAGCAAAAAAATGTCAATTGCATACAAAATATTGTCTTATAAACATTATGTAAGAGACAAAAAGATGCTGTAATTCTGAGGCATAAAGAACGTCTAGAACCAATTCTGTAAAGCAGCTTTGTGACAACGTCAGCTATAAAAAAATGCTATAAAAATAAATTTGGATTTGAATTGATTTGAAAATGTTTATATTATATAAACAATAAATAAATAAATAAAAAGCAAGGAACAGTGTAAGATTAGGGCTCAGTTGAAAGCTTTTAACTAAATGCACCCAGTCTACTTTATTCTTATTTATCAGCTCTATTTATGTCATTGTTTATACATATTTTAAAAAATGTCCACTGCTCATTATATTATGTGAAAATGTCAGAAAAATAGCATGGAAATACTGCCCTGGATTATGAGTGATGTATATATAGCACATACATCTATCTCTCTCCCTCTCTCTCACACACACACACACACACACACACACACACACACACACACACACAGAAAAGATAGCACTCATCACGTAGCAGAATCCAGGCTTTTTTTTATTGGTGTTTTAGCTGTAATTGGGCGTCCTGTGCTACACCGTGTTGTGGATTTGTTCATCAACGGAAGTTAATCTCAGCTATTGTTAAATTTATAGGGTGCTGTTTCTATGTCGCCACTCCTCCATTCCTCATCTGTGTTTGGCGAAGGAAAGCCCCACTTAGCTATTAATTATATCAATGCAGAAAGGAGCTGTAGCCAGCCGTGCTAACCCTCCTTTTATTCCCTTTAATACACATTTTAAAACAGCTTCATTATAATAATGTATTTTGATTAATGGTGTTTACGGCAGAGTTCGCTCATGTAAACTGCTTATCCATAAATTAAACTAATAAAAGTACACTTGATGAAATATTGCACAAACGTTGAGCGCGATACTGCGTTTTAATTTATTTTCAGCACACAGAGTCTTAAAAATAAAATGTACATAGTGTGTACAGGCAGTGGAAGTGTGAATATGAATCAGTTATATTCCACTTGATCCGAGACCCTCAACAGAAATATAAAAATCCGACATGTTCATGAATAAATACGGAGAAAAGCCTTGATATAAACTTGATATAAAACGCTTTCAGTCGGCTATTAAGAAAATGAACGAAATAGACTGGAAATGCTATAAAATGTCTTTCAAAAAGTGAATAAAACCAAACAAATAAAGATTAGTGCACTAACAAGTAACATTACATCAGCAGCTGTATTTCTATGCTCCTACACAAGCCTAATCCTGCTGCAGGAGGCATTAATTCCTCTGTACGCTCCAAAGTTTAAAAGGGCAACATATGCACAGCTTAGTGGAGACCTTCCCATTAGCAGCAATCAGCCTCTCTTCATTTTGAACAATTTCCAAGTAGCCAAACACATTAATTCCTGTAATTATACTGATGTGTATGTATTTGCCTCCCATGAGGAAACAGGTACTGATCTGGAATGAGTATAAACATTTGGGGAAGGAAAAAAAGCCTTAAAAAATACCTCAGTCAGTCCACAGACAGAGACAAACAATGTGCTCTTTTTAAAGCCATGCAAAAATGATTACGCTATGATTTCATTTCGTTTTGTTCATGCAATAAAGCATAACTGCATCAGCCCAAAGCATGCAGAGGAAATTAGCCATAACCACTCACGCTGGAATGAAAGTTAAGTGCTGTGCAGACTTTCTCTGCACTAATTGAACTTTGCAAACCACTGAACCCAACCAGTTAAAGCTTCATGTATAAATAAGTTATGTTGTAATTTGTGTAGATTAATAAGCATATAAGAAAAAGCAACAAGCTAATCGATGTTTACAATATTGCCCACCATCATTACCAGCATAAATCACTGCCCAGCTGTAAAGAATCAATATGTTTCATTTTAATTTTTCTGGATGATTTGAGCACAGCAGCTGCCCTTTTATTCTGAGAAGATTTCAAAAGGAAAGGATTAATTGAAATGTTCAAAAATGACCTGTTAAAATTAATTCATGTTCAAAGTCACTTCTGAAAAAAAAATATTTTTGAAGTATATTTTAATGAAACCACTTTGATTTTTAATTTTGAAATCGAGTTTCATTTCATTAAATCAAATCAACTTATTATTAATCACTGAACACAAACGTTATCGTTAGAAGCTTATGGATAAAGTTAAGTAAATAAAATCAGACAATGCTACTTTCAGTGTTTTATAATGTAAACAGATTGAAATAATTGTCCTTGAATGTGTTCATTTCACAAAAACATTGGAATCCATTCCTTCTTCTGTGAGTAATCTTCAGAGTTTACACCAGCACAGTTAGGAATGGGAGTCTGCAGAAAAGAGGATGATGCTGATGTTTTAAATGTATTTCTTTTTTTAAACACAGAGTGTAAAAGAAATCCCACACATGGGTTCATTATACATAGAAAAAAGGGGCTTTTAATGAGTTACCATTGCTTCCACTGGAACACACAACGCACCACAACAGAAAGAGCATTTTACAGTTATTATTTAACGTATAACAGAGCTATGACATGCTTCTTCATAAATGTTGATGGATTTCTTCATGCTAATGGTAAATTTAGCTAACTGCCTATCAAAGACATTCATAATCTACTGCCACCCAACAAAGACAACAGTGTCATAATTGCACTAGCAGGACAAATATGGTTTAGAACGGTGTGTAGTCCCCTTACGAAGCATTTTAGGCAAATATTAATAATCCGTAGCTGCAATACATCAGTGCTGTTAATATTAGACCTGTATTAGACTACAGAATTCAAGCACATGAAATCAGAGCTCCTTGTTTTGATGCAGATTTATAATTGGGGTCTGAACTGGTCTAGCATCCAAGGTAACAAAAGCCTGTTTACCCTGGAGGTAAATGTAGCAGCGAGCTAGAGAGAAAGTGGGGGGAGGGGGGGAGAGGGGGGGACAGTGTAAAAGCTTTGTTGAGCGAGTCGAACATTTTAACATCGTCGTATTTCATCTAAAATCAGTGACAACAAAATTGCCTGGAGCATGCTTTTCTCCCCCTCTTCACAAACTTAACTATGACATCTGGCATGGGTTTATGAAAGGCAAGACAACAGACACTCCTGAAGCTCGGCAAATGTGTGTCAGGAAAAAAGGGGGAGAGAGGGAGAGAGAGAGAGAGAGAGAGAGAGAGAGAGAGAGAGAGAGAGAGATACTAGAGGGACCAAAATGTAAAAAGATCAGTAATTACCATTATTTAAACAGCTTCAAATAATAAGTGGATTATGCCTCACCAGTCTATTGTGAGGCAAAAGCGTTTCTTAAATGCCTCTGAAGTAAAGCTTTTTGTAGTGGAATATCTCAGAGCTATAACACACCACACGCACAGGGACAAACGAACCTATAGCTGCAACTTCTCACTGCCTCCACCAGACTGAAGAGCTTATTAGAACCTGCGTCTGCCAACGGAGACCTGCCTCCTTCAGTTTATCACAGAGAGACAATAAAATATCAACATAGTAAGAGATTTAATAAATGACTTACAGACACAGGTGAGCAGTTCAGAAATGTAAAATAAAATTACAGATGCAGATGTAACTCAAACTCCGCCTTTAACATAAAATCTTCACCTCTTGGATCAACTCATTACATTTAAGGTGTTAAATTATTATTATTATTATTTATTATTATTAAGTTAACTATTTATACACCAATTAGCCATAATATTATGACCACCTCGTGGGTTGTATACTCACGGTCCATTCTCTCAGCTTCACTCACCATACAAGAGCACTTTATAATAGAATTCTACAGTATATCTAGTACTGTGCATACTTTATTTACCCCCTTTCTCTCTGTTCTTCAATAGACAGGACCTCCAGAAGAACACCACAGAGCAGGTGTGATTTGGGTGATGGGTCATTCTCAGTGCTGCAGTGACACTGACGTTGTGGTGGTGTGTTAGTGTGTGTTGTGGTGGTACGAGTGGATCAGACACAGCAGTGCTGCTGGAAATTTTAAACACTCATTGTCCACTCTGTTAGACACACCGACCTCACTGGTCCAAAGTCAGTGACAGAAGCACATAATTTATTTACAGTTTTTGTGGGTCATTCTCTAGTCCTATATCAGTGGACACAGGACGTTGTTGGCTGGACATTTTTGGTTAGTGGACTATTCTCAGTGATGACGTTGAGGGGTTTAAAACTCCAACAGCACTGCTGGGTCTGATCCACTCATACTGGTGCAACACACACAAACCCATCACCAGCACTTCATGCACTTCTCTGTGGTGGCCCTGACCGGGGTGAAAGGGGGAACTACAGTTTACAATTATAAAAGTACTAGGTGCTCCTGTATGGTCAGTGGAGCTGAGAGAATGGACAGTGAGTGTAGAAACAAGGAGATGGTCATAATGTAATGGTTGATTGGTGTATGTCTGTGTAATATATATGTAACATCTAATGATTTTTAGATTATTTTTTGAAAATTTCTCTTGTTCAGTTTTTGACTTGATTGAGTTTTAAATGAAATCCTGCAACCGCCATATTCATATCCTAATAAAAATTAATAAATAATTGCAATAACCCTGACCACAGCAAAGACATTTCTGATGATAAATATGTTTTATTTGTTTTCCTTCCATTCACCAGATTAGAAAGCAATACCTCAGACTGTTTTCCCATATCTGTTATCACGACTAATATCAGCGTAGCATAGATTATTATTACTGACAAAGCATAAACATAAACTTTGTAACCACTCTAGTCTGAGTCATATTACCTAAAGAAAACACAGCACCGTTTCTCACATCACGTTTTCCTCACAGAGCAGTAGGAATGTTCTCATAAATGTAAGTTTAGTAGCAGCAGTAATTCACTACATATTCATACTGATCTGATATTAACTATAAATATAGCATTTATGCTTCATGGCTGTGGTGTGACGTCTCGGATTAATGTCTGATTAATACATCAGTTCTTTTTAAATGTCAGGAGATCAGTCTTTAATGAAGGCCAGAGTTAGTGGCAAAAATTACAATTTAACCAGAAGATAATTTGAACACGTAACATCAGAAGAGGTATGTTTGATTTTGTGTGTGTGTGCGTGTGTGTGTGTGTGTGCAGGAATGATACAAGAGTATGTGAAGGGTGAAAAAGGTCTTGATCTCGAGCACAGATTTGGTGTAAGGATTGTCTAGCAGCTCCCTCTTGTGGAAAGAGGTGGAACTACTGGTCTTCATCATGCGGCAGTGTCTTTTGCAGCAGTTCCTAATCTCTCTCTCTCTCTCTCTCTCTCTCTCTCTGCTACAACAAGCCTCTCTAGTCCAACTCTCTAGCCTCCATCTGCATTTGTAGCCAGTGTGTTGTCTCTGGCCAATGCCACTGACCCCCTGCTCAAATATTTAGCCATTCGATTGCGAGACCCCTTTAAGGAACTGCTCACCATAAACAAATCAATGGGCTGAGTTCAAATGCCAGGCGAGTGGTTTGAACGTAAACAGGTTCACTTGGTGGCTATGGAGAGATTTTTCTTCCTCAAAGCCAGCTCACTGCAGAAGAGAGAGAGAGAGAGAGAGAGAGAGAGAGAGAGAGAGGAGAGAGAGAGAGAGAGAGAGAGAGAGAGAGAGAGAGAGAGAGAGAGAGAGAGAGAGAGAGAGAGCAATGGGATGCAAATGTATGCACAGCCATATAGTTTGCATATGCATACAGAGCGGGGAGGGATTACACCCAGGGCTAGCTCCTGCTACTGAAAGGGGTTGCAAACCAGGGCAAACGTTTGGACAATGCTCAGGCAACGGCTGGAGAACATTGCAGGGATAAGGGAAAAAACAGGGCCGATGCGTGTTTACTAGGAAAAGGGAGTGGAGGGAGAGTGTAACAGACGAATGATGAGAGAGGATTCTGCATATCTGCAGCCAACAAACTACCATGATACTCATACTGATATCACAAAGCTCCTGAAGTGATAGTTTGGCCAAGAATTTTTACAGTTTCTCCACTAACCACAAATAGTGGCCAATATACTGTATGTTTGGTTTCCAAAGAAAGCATGAACAATTTTACACTGGAGATCCAAGGCTCATAAAGCAATGCTAACTATTAATGGAAGTGCTTGTGCTACCAGGCCTACTACATTTGCCTTATATTGACTCGTTATCTGGCAGTAAACAGTCAGCGTAAACAGGCAGGTATAATCCTACTGGTATTGTGCAATGTTCTTTTGTCTGTTTCCATAACAGTATAATCACAATGTTCGAAAACGGTGGACACCTGCTCGTTCAACATTTAGTAGTCATCACTTGCTGCAGTAACAGCTTCCAATCCTCTGGCAAGGCTTTATACTAGGTGTTGGAACATGTCTGTGATGATTTAATGGCATTCAGACAACACAACATTAAGTGGAGGTCAGATGCTGAGGTTAGATGATTGGTTCTGGATCAACAGATCAAGCCACTCCAAATCATCCCAAAGGAACTGGACAGAGCTCCATCAGTAATTACAAGGGATGCTGTAGGAAGACTGTAGGACCCCCTCTCAAAGGACCACCAAAGGGCAGGCATGATTTGAGAGGTGGGTCATTGGCAACACTGCAGTGTCTAAGTTTTGAAATGTTGAAGGACTAGAGGACGACTACAACACACTGTGCTGCAACAGACAAGCTACTGTCTCTGAAATGACATCTAATGCGTCGACCAATAAGCTGTGTCTAACTGAGGGGCCAGTGAGTGAGACCAGGGTTAAAATACTCCAGCAGCACTGCTGTGTCTGATCAGCTTGTACCAACACAACACACACTAACACACCACAACCATCTCAGTGTCACTGCAGCGCTGAGAATGATCCAAACCCAAATATGACCTGCTCTGTGGTGGTCCTCTGAGGGTCCTGACCATTGTAGAACAAGTCTGAAGGCTGAAAAAGTATGCAGGGCAACGGATGGTCTACAGTGTGTAACTGTAGCACAACAAAGTCCTTCTGTATGGTCAGTGGGGCTGAGAGAATGGACAGTTAGTGTAGGAACAGGGAAGGCAATTACATTTATTGGCTGTTTGGTACCTCTCTCAAGCAATATCTGTTGCTATTACATGTGCATGTGCAATGTAATTGTAACACTGTTTGGAATTTAATATGAATAAGAATTCACTGTAAAATTGACATGTATTAAAATGGCTGAGTATTTTTTCAATGATATATATTATGAATAGAGAATAAAGCAGAATGCCACAGAACTTGTGTCCTTTTCCAAAGGATATGTTGGAATGTTTATGGACTTGAAGGTTTGTACTTGGCACCTGAGTCTTTACTAATGTGTAAAAGTAACTGACAGAACTAAAATCACTGAGGAACACTGGTAATTACATTACCACACCTGCCCATGTAAAAATACCCAAACTGTACAATATTTTACTGTATTAACAGATGGATGCCTGCCTGCACCAGTTAAAAAAGGTTAATGTGCCAATATATCCTTGCTGTGAAATGCAAGGCCAGTGAGAAAGTGTTCACATGTTTAGCCATATAGATGCAGCCCACCGAGGCTCTGTTTGGGGGGCAGGGAGCGATACAGGATGAAGGTGCTGGGTGATAATTGTGCAGTGTCATGTCAAGAGAAGGGCTGGAGCGAGTGTGATAAATTCTGGGTGACCCCTCGTCAGGACTGGGGGAAAGGACAGAGTGCCCTTGCTGTTCCCTTAAGGCATACACAATCTCACTGCCCCCAGTCCACGGCATTAATATCTCCAACACCACCCCTTGACAATACCCCATTATGTATGGTCCATGGGCCGTGTGTATTATACACTTTGAGCCAGAAACACTCTTCTTTCTTCTACTTGCCACTGGAGCTGGAGCCACAAGAGAGAGAAAAAAAGGGGAGTAGTTTACTTTCTTGTCTTGTTCCCTTTGTTATGGACAATAGCTGCATCATAAATGTCTTTTCCTTTCCAGCATCATTCCAGTGATAACACCATGGTTCGTCTTTGCACATGTTCTGACATGCCACTACGTGGGCTACGTCACAGAAGGTTGTTGCTTATTGTTTTGTGATGTCACAAATTCCACATTTTCATCTAGCCTAAAATAATTCAGCCCCACCCATTCATCCTGAAATATAGGATTATAGAAGGCATAAAAATGATGCGGTTTTGGTTAGATAAACCACACACATTCCATAAGTGGACATCAAGACCATAAAAGAAACAGTAGAATACAAAAAAACTATCAGTCTACAGCTGCTTAGACGAAAAGAAAGTGTGTCAGATATGTGTAAAGTGCTGAGGGGGATTAAGAAAATGGAGCGAGTGCTTCAGCAGCCATGTCCAGCCCAGCCGGAGACGTATTATGATGTCTCTAAACACAGAGCATGTCTGGTGACACCAGGCCTGTCCAGATATCGATTGCTGAAGCAGCTACAACACTAATAGTAGTGGAGAGCCATTGAGCTTTAAAGCAAATAGTCCTTCTTCCTGGCCAGGGTGCTCGCGGCGGATCAATACATCACCGTCGAGCCTTACGCCACGCCCGCTAATGCCTCTGTCTGTCTGCACTAATGGCCTGAGCGCTAGTTACTGTGGAGCAGAAGGCTGGCCTCCACCTGACCACAGCTTCATAATACTGTACAGATCTTTGAGAAGAAATAACTGGAGATATCAGGAAGGCTTGTTTAGACTTATAGCAAGTCTAATATAGGTTTTAATTAGGATGAACATATAAAAACCACAGCCACTTTCACATTATATAATCAGATCAGTTTTTGAGGATTTTCATTTACTCATTTAAAAGTAAATAAAAAAGTGAAATATAATTATGATTATTGGCCAGAAATGTAGTGGGGAGCACTGCTGGCCTTCGTACAAGGTACATAATTCAGACAAGAACACTACTGCTATATCAGTAAGGATACAGTACACACACCTACTCTACCTTAAATACAACTAGTGAACCCTAACTAGAACCTTAAAATGAAATGGTTTGCATTGTGGGGACCAACAGGCAGTCCCCACAAATAACACAATCCCTACAACATGGCTGGGTAGACAGGTATTCATCCCCACACACACAGTGGTACTAATAAGAGTCCTGTGGAAAAGTTCTGACTTTTCTGACCGATATTAAGATTCTCTGGACTGGAATGCCTCCTATGTAAACTATTGTAAACTAGAAAAAATAGAAAAAATACACAGATTACAATTTAGTTATTTTCCTGTACAAACCCTTTAAAATATTTTAATGTATTTTAAATGTAATATTTTGTAGTTATTGCATTGTAAGGTATTGATTATGTAAAAATATTAGTCCTTGATTACAATATTGACCCAAAAATTCTATATAGGCACATCAATATGTTTAAGAACAATTATAAGAACTGAGAACTAAAAACAGCAGGCATTTTCCAGTGATGGTTAGCCCACGAATCTCCATAAAACCCTACGAAGGTTCTTCAGTCTCTCTGCAGACCTGTTTAAGGATGGTACTGTACAGTCAGTTGCAAACCAGGTTCAAAGCAAAAAAAAAAGTCTTTCCAACTAGAACCATCTGATCCTCGTCCCAGGATCAGCTCCCACAATAAGCCAGATCCAGAGAGCTGAAAGCAAGAGGAAAAAGAGAGCAATCCCTCCAAGTGTGCAGAAAAGTGGAGCAAGCAAACAAAATGGCTGATGTGTGAGGAGTGAGCAAGAGAGCTTGGAGGAGTTTGATGAGAGAGAGAGGTGTGTGTGTGGGGAGAGAGAGAGAGAGAGGGAGAGAGAGAGAGAGAGGCCAAAGCACAGAGTTGCACAGGTCTCTAAAGTCCAGGCACTGAGCCCCGGGCCCTGAGAGCCTTTTCCCACCTGATCCCTGCTCTGCTGACCGTTGGGAGAATTGTTGCCATCCCCACGGCTAACTGCAGCTAACGCTGAAAGTGCTGGACGGTTTTCAGCTCTGATGAGCTTTTCACACTTTCTATACAAAGCTTTGTGTTTCTATACTTTCTGTGGACTTTAGATGCAAACTAAACCCTGTTCACCTGTACTACCCGAGAACCCATACAGCACTTATCCAAAATACTCAACACACTCAGGCAGACCATTTTTATTTCAACTGTGATTCTTTACAGAAATAACTACATTCAGAACTACATCTTTACATGCAACTGATCAGGCAAAAGAAACGTATCATATTTTATTTATTGGTAGAGACATGCTGTATTACAGAACACTAGAAGTTAATATTCATGACCCAATATGATGCACTTTACACTTGATGATTGTTAGGGACATTAGCTTTTGTAGCTCCCATTCAATGTCTGTAACGGCTTATCCAGTTCAGGGTCGCGGTGGGTCCAGAGCCTACCCAGAATCCCTGGGCACAAGGTGGGAACACACACTGGAGGGGGCGCCAGTCCTTCACAGGATGATACACACACACATATTCACACATACGGACACTTTTGAGTCACCAATACACCTACCAACGTGTGTTTTTGGACTGTGGGAGGAAACCGGAGCACCCGGAGGAAACCCGCGCGGACACAGGGAGAACACACCAACTCCTTACAAACAGTCACCCGGAGCGGGATTCGAACCCACACCCTCCAGGTCCCTGGAGCTGTGTGACTGCGACACTCCCTGCTGGTATCTGGGGTAATTGCTGCTACATGAGACTCACTGCTTATTGAAAGCTCAAATTTCACCCATGAACTCAGTTAAATTAGTATACGTTCACCTTCAAAAACACACCAAAAGCTACCAGGACGGTCACTGTCCTGTTTTGGTCCTGTGTTTGGTCCTGTTTTACTGAGCCACACTTAGCAGTGACTGAGATCACAAGTGCATCCATTTGTCCCCATTTATTTATGTTCTTTGCTTGTAGCCTCATGACGGCATTCATAGTTACTGTGATGGTTAATGTGATTGAGTATGTGTTTAGGTCTCTCAGTATTCCTGTGTAGTCTCTAGGCTATTTTTACTTATTAAACATTAATATACAACAGCACTTGCTTGTGCCTTTATGTTATATTTGCTCCTCATGTGTGTGACGAACATGTAAATGTGACTGGACACGACATGCACATATTCAAAGAATATGTATAACTATAAATAACTGCCATTTATTTTCGCAACTAGTTCAAAAGGGTAATTCCATAGTACAGACATGTCTCATGTGTTCATGACTAAACTGGAGGTTAGGCCCATCATTTTGTGTACAAACGCCTCTGAACTAAACCCTAGTCTCTGGTGGCAGCTCTACTAAGCCTGAGCTGTGTGAACCGTGAGTCTGTAATGAAAAAATAAAAAACATGCTGGGACAGAATATGGCCCAAATGAGTAATTCCATCACACCGACAGAACGAGGGGAATATTCTCAATTCAATTTGAGTGTGTGATGGGCCCGGCCTCCTCATTTCTTAATGTCACTTTAACATCGTTGCGTGTTAATGAAGAGACGGGAGGTTAGGCCTAACTCAGAGCCATTATCCACTTATTAGACGCATTGACCCTAATGCTCCCCACTCCATTAAAACTGTATGAGGACGCGTCCCCCTGCCACGAGTCCAGGGTGAGATGGGCATGTGTGGAGATGAGAAGCATCAGCGTTCAGCTTCACTGAGCTGAGCTCAAGTGTGAACGCTACACCGCCCCTGTCTATTCTGACAGCGGCCTAGTGGGACACCCCAAATTCAGAGCACCCCAAGCACTCTCTCTCTCTCACACACACACACACACACACACTCTCGCGACAGAACTACTGACATGGGTCACTAGCTCCTCTCATCCACCCACTTATCTCCTGACAAAATGTATCTGTCAGGTTGTGGGCGAGTCAGGGCCAGATGGTAATAGACAATTTCAAAGTGTGACGGGCGACGCCGCGCTGGGCGCTTTTGGACATCCTCAAGAAATCAGAGGCTGGTTCCAATTCTATACAAGAGAGCGTGTCCATTGAAAAAAAAAAGCACACAAAACACAGTGATGCTTCAACGAGTCCCTTTCCACTTTCTCACCCAACCGGGAAAGATAAACATATTTGTTCCTTTTACTCTTCCATAGAGTCTGTGATTGAATACAATGGCTTAAAGGAATAGTGAAAACCGACACAATATTCTCTTCACCCCCCAAATGCAGTCATTCAGCCAAGACGTGTCGTGTTTGAATGTGGTTAATGTGTTGGACACTTATAGCTACTAGTTATCATGCTCACTTGCCATGTTAGGTTTTAAGAGTCATGAGCAAAAGGCTGAATATGTCTCCTCAGCTGCTGACTGAAAATGAAGGGACTAACTTAAATTTTGCTCTTTCTACAAAATGCAAAGATGCTACAAATATTTTGTAGTAGTCACATTTAATGTATTTTTTTTTTTTTTTTTTTTGTTATGGCACAACATACCATAATCTACAAGAAAAAAAATAAAACACTTCACAGTGTGTAATGAAAATCTATATTTCAAAATAAATTAAATTAATAATAAAAAAATAAATAAATTAGCCAGTCTTTTTCTATTTAGTCTGGCTGGCTCCCATTTGGTTTAAGGCATTAAAATGCAAGAATGTGATTTTTGTAAGACACTTTTCCATTAAAAGAGCTAAGCGTAAACTGGTCCCTATTGCCTTTCTAACACATAAGGTGGCCTCTGTGCATTGTACTACGCAGGAGCTAAAATGATGCTGTTCAGATGCAGCGCACGGCCTCAGACGTTAAAAAAAGGGGCCGTCTTTTCGGAGGGCAGGGTAAGTGTGAGATTTCTTGCACTCTGAGGCTTATTTTCATGTTTGGAGTGTTTGGGTTGTAATTTCCACTGCCATTAGGGCCACTTTGAAGAATTACCCTCAGGAAAAAGGAATGTAGCGGGCTGTTGTGGGGTCAGCCGCCGGTGCCGACAGCTGCGAGTGCTGCAAGGTCTGCGCAGTCACAGCAGTGGCACTGTCCCGAGCCTGAACCCAAACTCTGCACTAACCATACCATTCCCCTCTGCTCCCCTGACCCCATTACTTCAACCTCCATCAGAAAGCCCCCGAAACAGAGCCCGTCTGATTGCTCCGTCTCTCCGTGCCTTCGCCCTCTCATAATGTTATCTTAAGAAACGTGGAAACCATTGCGCTGGGTTTTCATTTCGACAGCCAGAGCTGAAAATGACTACCACATTGGGCAATCTGCAGAGGGAGAGGCAGTACCTGAGCGCCAGCTGTGGGAACACTGGAACGTCCCAGGAGGAGAACCTGTCCTCTCGCGAATGCGAGCCTAGCCTAGCCTAGATGCTAAATCAGAAGACAATCAATTTACAGTTGTACAGTCACACTTCTGCAATAGTTCATTACAATTAGGGAAAACATGTCAAATGAGAGTTTTTGATGAACTGCTCCATTAAATGATATAAATATTTGTATGTCATCATTAATATATATGGTATTTCTGCCCATGGAAATACAATAAAACATGTTTTCATTTTGTTTTATGAAAATAAATACATACTTTTGCACTCAAAGTTGCATATTTTGCACTTTATATGGGACCATTCACATATGCATTGCACACCAATTGTTTGAAATTTTAAATTTTTCTCCTTAGTTATAAAGTAGTGTTATGTAGCTTTATCCATACCTTTATTTTTATTTATTTATCTTAGAGCCGCTGTCTTATTTAATTAATTATTTATTTTTTCATTGTAGTGAGCAGTCAGTAAAGCATTTCACTGCGACTTGTACAATGTACAACTAGGTATGTGACATATAAACTTGGATTTGGTTTGATATTATTTTATTTAATTTCATATTCTCTCAGAGAGAACACTTCCACACACTGCAATGCACAGCTGCTTGAATTAAACATATGGGGGAAACATGGTCTTTTTTATAAACGCTAAACTTACAGTAAGGTAGTTAAGGTTGTTCACTGGAGATGATCTGTTAAACTTGCACTTTTTACATGTCAGAATGCTATTTCAACTTTGTGTAATACAATGAACAGATGGTACTTATGTGTAAACTGTGATGTTAGCTTCTGTAAATGAAGCTCTGTATAATGCTAAATATATACACCACAGCTAGCTTGTTTTTACCATAATACAAACCTCATATAGATGCTGGTGAATATTTGTATTTCCTTTGTAGTGGTGTATATGAGGGAAAACTGATGTCATGAATTGAAAAAGCAGAGATTTTTATTACAGCATCATCCTATAATGCCAAGCCAACCTATCAGATTTCCCCATTAAACAATTGATGTTATAAAAGAACATGGAGGCGATAATACACTCTGCACCACAGCTGCTGTCTCGTGAAATAAAAAAATTCCTTATAAACAATAATGCTAGAATATAGTCTATATGTGTTCATACATTTCAAAGTTGCTCGCGTTTTATAGCTTCAGTATCGTTTTAACACAATCTGGAAAAGAGTTCTGGAGCTTGAGGTTGCATGAAAAGTTGTTCAGTTGGACAGACTTGGCCTGCTGGCTGCTATATGATAAGTCCTGCTCTAGCTGGTGAAGACTGTGAAGGTTAAGGGTTTGAATAACACAAATGACACCAAAATGACGCAATAAAAATAGAAAGAGATAAAAGATTGTAAGAGCACAAAGTAAGCCAGCATTGTAAATGGGAGATGTTGTCACGAGGATGAGAGATCACACAGAGCGAGAAGAGATGGAGTCAGAAGCTCTAGTGTCCTTTCCAGGCTCAGGCTGAGGAGCAGTGCTGGAAGAGGCAGGATCTATCTGCCGTTCTTAGCAGGGATTACAGGGGCCACTTGTTCAGCAGAGCCCACTTCTCATTACCCCAGCCTGGACCAGGCAGCGGCTGGCAAAATCTGTCACCGCAGTCCAGCACAAGTGGCAATCCAAATTGAAAAAGTCTGCCATGAGTGGAGAGGAGTGGGGGGGGGTAAGCTATGGAGTGAGGGGAATGGGAATGGAGAGTGTGTGTGTGCAAGAGAGAGAGAGAGAGAGAGAGAGAGAGAGAGAGAGAGAGATAGGAAGAGAGGAGGGGGAAAAATGTGGTCATCAATTGCTGGCAGTAGATCGCAGGCAAAGATTATTGGAAGGCAACAGTGGAGCAGATGTCTGATGAGTGTCTATTAACCTGCTTCCTACACACACACACACACACACACACACACACGCGCGCACACACACTTTCACTTCCTCGTCCAGCTCGTCATGATGTCAGACTGTGAAGCCTTGTCCAGCCCTATAGGAGGGGCTCGTAATCCCCCTGAAAAAAAAAAAAAAAAAAAAAAAAAAAAGTCCAAGCCTGCACAGCGCTTCTGATTTGTCAGACTTATTGCATTGGCTGAGGCAGGACACTGAAGCAGCTAATCTGCCAGAAAAACACAGTTTCGCTATAACTGAGCTCATGAAAGACCAGAAGAGGTCAGCCATCTTGGAATGCCGCTGAAGTGTCCTCCGCATCCTCATATATTTGGAACATGATCGAGTTTAATTGATAACTGCGTACAGTGTTCCGTCGGCCATAAGAATGTTCAGATTTGGCGTGTTTTGGGACTGCACTAAGGGCCTCAGAGGCTTGGCTTTAGTCCTGTCTCTGCTTTGGCTGAGCATTTGCCATATGGAACGTACTACTCTAGGCCAAACCCACGCCAAAGTTCTCCTGTCCAGCTCCCCTAGGACAAAACAGTCAGCACTAAAATTAATACAACAGACTCTGAGTCCCTAGACCCCCTTAAATGTCTCTGGCAAGGCCAGCAGGGTTTTGGAAACAAAGGCCCAGCACTGCTTCCAGACAATCCACAATATCAATGTATTGTAACGCAGTGTCCTAAACTGTAGCTCTCTTAGAGTCGTCGCTCCATTCTTCCAGCCCATCTTGCTTTCATCTCAGTCTAGTCATCTCTTCTCATTAACACAGGCGCCAACTGGGATATTTTATTTTCCTATGGGCAGGAAGGACGTTCCAACACATACCATAGCACTCAGTCAAATGTAAGCATACAAACTGATGGAAGATCTACACTAAACACTTCAGTAGTGGACAAGATTGCGGCCCGAAAGAGCCACCAAAAAAACAATGGAGTGTCATTCATAAAATTGTAATTTACTTTTTGCTTTCATGTTTGTTTACCTTGCAGCGAAAATGCAGTTCCACACTAGCTTAAAATTAAAAACCCCATAAGATTTTCTGTCCTTAATGCTATGGGCCTGAATGTACATGGACCTATGTGTAGTTGTCAGGAAGCCATGTCTAAGGAAAGGAAAGTTACAATATTTCCAAAAAAAAAAAATATATATATATATATATATATATATATATATATATATATATATATATATATATATATATATATATATATATGCAACCAACTTCTAGAACTGAACTTTGGAGATATAGAAAATATGTGAAAATATTCAATAAAAAGAAAAGCAAGTCTCCAACAATACTCTTTAATGAAGTCTCAGGGAGAATACAATAAAACTGAATTGAATTTGAAATTAGGTTCAGTAGTTAAATATTTGACATATTTGATTTATTTTATTAATGCATCAATAGAAACTATATATTAGGAATTAAAAAACTGAAAATGGTGTGATTATATACACGAACACACAAATATTACATATACCCAATATTAAGAAAATCCTACCACCCCAAAAATCACCCCCCAGGAAAATCCGGCATATTTCTAGTAATGCACTTCATTTCATCGTATCTCTCTAACACATGCACAGACACACATTTTCTCTCTCTCACAAACACAAACACTTACACCCACGCACAAACCACATGGACAGGGACCATCTGAAATACAGATCATCCCCACCCAATCATTGGAGCCTAGCAGTTTGCTTCCATTAAAGCTTATTTTTACTAGCAAGCAATAAGCATGACCTGGGCAGACACGGCTGGCTTGGAGCAACGGAGGAGAGGCTAACCCTCTCCACATCTGGTGCTGTATTAAAGGCATATGGGATGTCCTGCTCAGGCAGCACAATCAGGACTGACCGGGGTGATGTCATGACCCCCCCAGCATCCCCTACCACCCCCACCACCCTCCAACCTGATGGAGCGCCAGCAAACTGTCATCAGCCCGGCCTGAGCGAGGGATGAGGAACGAGGGAGAGGGATAAAGGGATAGAGAGAGGAAACTGCGAGGAACAGGTTGGGATATTTCCTCCTGGCAGAGAAAGACCAAGGACCAACTGGTGAAGAGCGACGGACACCGAAATTGCCTTCATTTGATTTGATGATTGCAGTTCCTGTCTTTATTCCTGTAACCATCCTGTAGCACATTAATAATGCACTACACACCTATGACTTCATTTTCAAAAGCCACTGAAAGAAATCTCTTTTTGCGCATTTCGCAATGTTTACAAGCATTTCCAGATGGCTTGCAAAGCCCCACAAAAGCCAGCGGTTTATTGGGAATCTATAACAACATGACATCCTGCTGCTCAGTATGTAGCGGCTTCGACGTTGACTATTTTTACCTCCAAGTGACAAGCAGTGAGCCAATCAACCCGTCAGAGGAACGACACGCTTTTATTTTGTAGCTGCTAACAGAATTAGACATTAAAGAGGAGCTCCGTATTGTTTCCAAAAGTTGTGCATAATTCAGTGGCTGAGATGTAAACAGAGTAAATCAGGGAGGTTATATGGAAAATGGCTCAATAAAAAGAAACAGAGACTCTGATTTCTTTACAGTGGGGGTGATATGAAGCAGGGGTCTTGATTGTGTGATATGAATTTAGCCAGTGTATTTACTACATAAAGCACCCAGTGAAATTGTATTTTGAATTGATGCCAGTGGGTTGATGGGTGGCACTGTCACAAAGCTCCAGGGTCCCGGGGTTGTGGGTTCGATCCTGTTCCTGGGTCACTGTCTGAGAGGAGTTTGGTGGGTTCTTCCAGTATCTGCATGGGTTTCCTTCCACAGTCCAAAAGCATATGCTGCCATTTCTGTAGCTAGCACTAAACTATTCAGACGTCACACCACTGTGAACAGTTCTCTATACTATAATACCTAGCAATGTTCTCCAGGCACATTTTACATCAAGCTTCTCTGAATGGGTGATCAACCACTTTAAAGCTTGGGGAAAAAAGAAAAACGATGTAAATGGCAGAATTCTGCTTGAACAGTAAGCCATGTATAAATTAGAGCTATCAATAAAAGCTGATCTGAGATCTGAGATCGTCTATTTGCATTACAACAAATCAAACAAGGCCCAGTAGAGGCCGAGAGCAAGAGGCCTGAAGTAACACTCACTCATCCCAATCCCATTCATGCTTTGGTGGCTTTCAGAAAGAAGAAAAAAAAGGGAACAGGTACGGGAGGTGGAGTGTGCAAGGTCCACTTGGGAGGTCCGCCAAGCCACACCAGGGGCAGTTTCCAGCCAAACGCTGCTTCAGCCGCCCCGGAGCGAACCCTTTGAGCATGTCATTGGGATGTAATGAGGTCAGATTACAGGTTGGGTGGCAGGTAATCCCTCGTTCATTAAAGACCCCACTCCGTGGCCAGCGGGACGGAAAAAGAGGTGGGCATGTGTGTGTGTGTGTGTGAGCAATGGAACTCAATAACACTTGATTCGATATGAAAAGAGCCCCGGCGCCACCCAGGAGCATGCAGGCCGGATGCTGGAGAAGGCCAAGAGCAGCAGGAGTCCAGTGTCCGGTGAACAAGCCGTGCCTTGTTCTATGCTTTAAAGAGCAAAACAGATCAATCCAGAGCAATGCAAGCTCAGTGACTTTGAAAACCTGAGCACAGGAACACCTGGGGATCAATAGGGCTTAAAGAACTACAAGCAACAAGCTGGCTTAAGGACAAGAGGACATAGTCCTCCCTTGTCTTACAACTCAACCCTGCCTTTCCTTAATCCATAGCTGTTCAGCTAAAGAGTTCAGTCTTTAATTGAATACACTTTCCTCCCTCTAAATTGTTCAGTGGAAAATGTAGAAGCATTAATGCTTAGGACTGGTTTCAGACAAAGTGTCAGTGAATTTCCCTCTTGTTTTACAGCTAAAGTGACAACTGGGTGTAAAATCCAGTTCGTTTCATTTTTGTCCGTAGCTCAAATGTATTCAGACAGTTTTCCGTCCAACATTTCTTCTGAAATCAAAGAGGTTAATAGTATTTTATCCACTTTATGCAGTGTGTCCTCATTGTATTCTGTTACAAAAGCTTTAAACTAGATGTAGGAATAATTCTGCGAGGACTGAATCACAATCAACCACAACAGCATTTGTGGAGCACTGATGTTGGGATCAACTTGGGTCACAGAAGGTTCTCAATCCTATCTTAGACATTGGATAGTGCTCCACACCTTCAGAGAACACAGTTCCACAGCCCAGTGCTGGTAAGAGTTACAGCTCTCTTATGGTGTTTTAAACTGTCTACTTCACTCTACTCGACTCTGCTTGCTGCTTGGTACCTGGTTTGTTTTCCGCTATAAAGGTTTCCCCCAAAATGTAGTTAGCGTTGTCATAAAACACTGACTGTCTCTGACAGGAATGGCAGGCTTTGAAAACCCCAACAACCGTGGCAGTAATGTTAAATGATCACTTATTTGTGTTTTCTGGGACTGGATACAGCTTAGCCACTTGAGTTCACACAGATTGGTGGAGTTTTGGACCATCCAGCTTGCACTGGCCACATTTTCTGACACCAATCTGAGAAGCGTGCCAACGTCTTCAAAAGACCATGGCGTAATTTTTACGAGCTGCCATCGTGAGTCAGATGAAAGTAATTCTGATCTCTACTGTAGCCTGTAGATTTTACAAACAGCTAGTTTGTGCTAGGTATTTTGCCATGATTTGCAAGTGTCTCTGGCCAATCAGGGCACTGCAAGCTTTACACTTAACATTTTAGTCACTACTTGGCTCAGCACAAGTGAGGAAGTACTAAAAAGGTTCCAGACACCAAAAACGAGTAGAGCCGAGTGAAGTAGAGTAGGTACCATGCAGTGGAAAAGCACTTGGAATTGATCATGGTGACGGCCTGCATCTACAGTGGTTACACCCTGGAGTATAGCTGAATTCACTAATTATGAGGAGATATATTTGGACACATAGTGTCCAGCCTCAGTGTGTTATAAGGAGTAAATGATGTAAATTGATTTTTCAGGGAATAATTGTTTTAAAGAATGCACAGACACACAGAACTCACACTTCTATAGATACCATATATCTCCCTCATTAATCAAGTGGTATCATGGGTCCATCTCTCTTCATTCTCCACTAAACTGAAGCAGATCACTGGTTAAGCCCGGCTGGCATCTCCAAGGCCTGGTGTTTACACAGCTCCGGCAGAATCATTAGGGTTACACTGTGGCAATTATGGCACAAAGCCCCATTATCAGCTGGCCCCATCAGCTACAGTTTCCCCCGCCTTAATGTCTCTGTCGCCTCCAGTGCTGGGGTGTCTTTTAAAGTTAATCCTTTAAGAGGTCTGGGCTGGGGAAGAGTTAATGAAAACGATTGTGTTGAGTGCACCATACCAGCCACTGCATAAATCAGACCCTTTACATGCTACTGTCCACAGAGAGTCTCAGATCTGGCAGAAACACTGCTTCTGATCTTAAGCGGGCAGTAAGTAACAATGAAAAATGTGCCCTTCTAATGTAGTGCTGAAAGTCTTATATGGCGAGTTAATGGGAAACAATATACACCTCCTAGTACATTTTGTGTTAGAGTGCTCCATATGGCCAAAAGTACACAGCTCATCCATCATGTTTTTCTAAAACTGAAAATATCTTCCTTAACTCCTTTCACCCATCTGATAATGGTTTAGTGTGGTTGTTGGAACATTACTGTGCAGATTTGATTGCAAACAGCCACAGGAACATTCTTGTGGTCATGTACTGCTATGAGATTTCAAGGATAAAAGCAACTCCATCTTCACAAACTAAAGTTGGGAATTTGAACACCCCTCTATCTGATACTTGTTACTGAACATGATGACACCAGCAGAGTTAAGACCCACAGGATCATTACAGAGCAAGTATGATTTAGGTGGTGGATCATTTTTCACGCTGCAGTGACACTGACGAGGTTGTGGGGTGTGCTGTGCTGGTACAAGTGGATCAGACACAGCAGCGCTGCTGTAATTTTAAAACACCTCACTGCCACCGCTGGACTAATAGTAGTCCATAACCAACCAACAGTGTCCAGTGGGCAACATCTATTGATTACTGATGCAGGACTAGAGGCCGACCAAAACTAACTGTGCAGCAACAGATGAGCTATTGTCTCTGACTTTACATCTACAAAGTGGACCAACAAAGTGGACAGTGCTTAGAAACTCCAGCAGCACAGCTGAACAGTGGAACACAAATTTCTGAGTCACTGCAATGCTGAGAATGATCCACCAACCAAAACATACCTGCTCTGTGGTGGTCCTGACATTTTAATAAATTGCATTTTATTGTCTTCTTCTTAAAGGCTTATAGCTGTATGTGTGTAGAATAGTAGAGACTTACATCATCTTACATGGTGTATATACACTGATACACTGTATGAATAATGTCAAACTGTGCTGAATTAAACACAGCTTAAAACACAACTACCACAATTAATACTAACCTTAATCTTTTCTTTTAATCCTGACCACATTAGTGGTGTCCTCTGGCCAGCTAATAAAGAAGTAGACCCTGGCTAATGAAAAGAGTTCCATCCCACCCCCACCCTATTCACTGCCTTATTAAAGAAGCTGAACCGAGTGTAGTCAGTACGCCTCGACCCTCTGACCCCTGCAACTGTTGAACCTGACCTCCAGGTCACTCTGTAGCCAGGTTCAGCTGACCTGGGCAGGTCAGCTCAGCTGATAAGGCCTGAGATAATAACAAGGACAGTGCACTGACCTGGTCAGGGAGAATGTTGTCCAGGGCAATTATAATCCAGACGTGTGAACAAGATGGCACAATTGAGAATGGGCAGCTGACTGCTTCTCTCATCTGCGTTTGATTGCTGTAAAGATGGGAAAAGAATGGACATTGTGGAATGTCTTTAGGTCACAGCCAATGAGGTATGAGCTTTAAAGGACCAATAGCCCCCGATTCCCTTGTATTTATTTGTTAATAATGAAATACATATTTTCATATAATGTTCACTCGATCATTGTTTATAGCCATTTATCCAGTTCAGGGTGAAAGTGATGCTTTCATATAATTGTATTGTTATATTTTCCAACAGATCTTTTAGACTACATGTACATGACTAATATTTTGATTGGCGGTCTTGTGCATCTTTATAACTTCAGTGTATATGTAATAACAATGTCATGTTATGTAATAATCAATAAACACATTGTTTTTTTGTTACTTCAGTCAGTGTGCTAAAGCGCTAACAAGCACATGGTGTGCTATTCAAGTGATTCACCCGGAAAACACAAGCAATGATGCAAAGATGGAGAAAAATTTTAATTTGTAAGTCTATGCAGTCAGTGTGTGGACACTGTGTGTGTGTGTGTGTGTTGCAATTTCAGTGTAATATGTAACAAAAATGCTGTATAAATATATACTACATTAACATTAGTTGTCTTAAGTATTTAAACAGGCCCTAAAGCAGTGCTTGTGGAAGGGAATTATAGCTCATTGCATGCAATATTAATGCTTCAACCCAAAAAAAACCTTGCAACAAAGCAAATAATGCCTTGAAAAATAATAATCACTTTCAAAATGCAATTGCAATATTATCCAGAAATTGTAATTATAATTTACACACATCCATCAACCCTAGCCCACCTGACAGTGCTCTCCTACAGTATGTGTTAAAACAATCTGAGCTACATCACAGAGCACACATATGGAGAACTTCCATCTAGGCCAATATCAACACAGTGAGAAAAAGAGCTCTGTGCTCAATGATCTCTCAATCCCACCTGCCTATCAGCACACTCCAGCACAGTCCACTGGACTACAAAAATAACAACAAAAAAGTTTGTCAGAATAAGTATTTTAAGACATGTGCATAAAAGAAAACTCAAAGGTAAACCCCTTTTTTAAAAAATTGTGCCATACTCTAGCTCTATCACTGAGCTGTAAAACCTATTAGAATAATCAGACATTTTATATATTACTCAAATTCACCAGGTAACATACAGGTCCTTTGGGAAGATAGTGGCAAAACATTGGGTACTATTTTACATTAGAACACTGTCTAAAGCTAAAATAAACTCTTTTCTCCAACAATACGGTTGTAAATCTGTGTAACTGCTGAAATCAGATAGTGATTCCTTTATTACTATGAACTCAATTCAATTTCCGGTGGTTGGTTGTATATATGCAGCCAATACCTTTTCAGACTCTCAGAGAAAAGAGGACAAATGCCGTGCTTCTTCAGAGTTGTGCTTATACTCTTATCCTGCAAAAGACACTAATTCTAAAAATGCATCACTGCATTGTACAATTACGGTCTTTAACAATAAATCACTGCCCATATCACTGCACCTGCCGGCCATAAACACGCACACAAGCTACATGTACAACATGTGCAGCCATCCAGCTCTAGTATATCTGAGGACTAATCTTGAATTTAATGTTGGGGTTGTTCCATTAGGAGCCCATAAGAGAGGTCTGGCTGTATCAGTCATCCAGTTCAGAGAGCACTAACCTTCCCAAGCGGCCAAATGCACCGTCCTCCCTGCAGCCTATTGACCAAAGCAATAAGCCATTCTATATGGTGTATTAAAGTCATTTTCCACATGCTACCTCAGCACCAGCCATTGTTCATGCAAGCTCCTGCTGACCATGAAGAAAAAACAAGCAGGAGAGAGAGAGAGAGAGACAGAGAGAGCGAGTGTGTGTGTGTGTGTGAGAGAGAGTGAAAGGAGAGAGAGAGAGAGAGCGAGTGTGTGTGTGTGTGTGTGAGAGAGAGTGAAAGGAGAGAGAGAGAGAGAGAGAGAGAGAGAGAGAGAGAGACAGAAAGAGAGAAAGAAAGAGAGAGATGGCAAGAGACAGAGAAAAGCAGAAAAAGAAATAAAAAACCCTGTGTGCTCTCAACTAAATTGCAACACTTTACACCGTTACACCAGTTAAGAAACAAGCAGCCCCTCCAACAGAATTGTTTCTCATTCTTTCTCCCCCCTCCGCTATTCACTTTTTGTCGCTTTCAGCTGTGAAAGGCACAGTGATTATCGCGGTCACTCGAGGGGCAATTTTAGTGCTGTCAAAGCGAGGCCGGAAACAGCTCCAGCAACACTTTAGACTATATGCTGACTGCACCGGAGCGCTGTTCCCTCTTCCGCTGCCGACTGCATCGCTGTTTGAGAGGCTGGGCTAATGCGAAATAGAAGGGGGAGTCGCACTGGCGTAATGTGTTCCGGGGGCCCATCTGCGTAGTCCGGACGCTCGAGATGTCAAAGGTGCTGCCAGAGAGAGAGAGAGAGAGAGAGAGAGAGAGAGAGAGAGCAGCATCGTATCCCCGTCCACTGCGCCCAAAATCCACTTCCCAAGTGACAAATGATTTCAATCTGGGCTGCGACGCCCTTGACTTGACCCTGAACTGGCCTCGCACAACAAGAGCAAGTGCAGTCACCGGAAAAGATGTTGTGCTCTAATAAAGCTCTGGCCTGGACGCCGGACCACAAGAAAGGGAGGATGGATGATGCAGGGAAGGAGGGAGGGAATGAGGAATTGGAGGGTGGGAGGGGGCTGATGAAGGGGTCTCCTGGACATCTCAGGTGCAGGGGGATAATGAGATGGCTTGTTTGCTCTCCGAAAATTACCTTACAAGATCTTGCGCCGCAACAAGGCCGTCCCCGCCTAGCTCGCGAATTGGGCTAATTCCTCAGGGTGCGTGCCGTGTCAAGGATTTCAATCTCTTTTTGTACACAGCGCAAACATGCAAATAGGGTCTGACAGTACCCCTCTCTCACCACACACTCTCTTAACCAGGCTTTAAATCTTTCCCATGCCAGTGCCAGCACCCCTCCCTCATCGTGCTCATAAACTTAGCCCAGTGGAATGAGCAGGCACTTGCCAAGCCCGGTGGTGGAGAACGCACCAGCTCTCCAGAAAGGTCCGGATGGCATGCTGGGTATGCAAATGAAATTCTCCTTCCCTTATTTTCACCTCACACCACCCTGCTGGCAAAGCAATCCCTCACTTCTAATCCTTCCCCCTACTCTCTCTCTCTCTCTCTTTCTCTCTCCCCCACTTTGTCTCTCTCTCTCTCTCTGCTCTATCCCCCCCTCTCTTCAAATCACACAACATGAAGAGTGTCTGGCAAAAGCATGCTAAATCAAGCACTCAGGTTAAAAACCTAGCTGATTCACACTAAACCCAAAGCACAGGGCTCATGCATTCTACTACATATGAGAAGAACCTAAGTATGAGAACGTCTGAACAATAAGATATTATTGTTATTGTAATAATTTATGACATAAGTTTCACACTGTTGCCTCTAAATTCGTTCACCACCACTGTAAAGAAATCAGTCTGTGTATCTTTACAATGGACCAATACACAGCAAACCACTCTGTTGGTGCTTTTCCACTGTTTGGTACCTACTTGACTTGGGCTTGGCTCGGCTCAACAGACTACTTGGGACGTGGTGCCTGTTTAGTTTTCCATTAGCACGGTTTGCCCCCGAAATGTAGCTGGTCACAAAACACCATCTCTAATGGGAACAGTGGGCACAACAACAAAACCATGGCAATAATTTTAAGCACCAGTTATTGATTATGTAGTCATTAGGAAATGAATATTTTTGTGACTGAACACATTGTCCACAACTTAACCGCACCATTCAAAGGAGTGTTTGGACCTCTTCTGAGGACCACAGTGTAATTTTATGAGCTGCTGTTGTGTGTCAGATAAAGACTAATGTGAGCCATTGTAGCTTGGAGATTTTATAAATGCCTAGTTTGTGCTGGATGTCTGCATTTCGTCATGACTGACAAGTCTCTCTGGCCAATCAGTGCTCTACAAATATTATACATCACAGTTTAGTCCCTAGTTGGCTCACTTGGTATTAGGAGGTATCTGGTTAGAAATACCAGTGCATAACTGTGCCTAATGAAAAAGGCACAAAAGCTGAGTAGAGCCAAGCAGGTACCATGCCATGCAAAAGCACCATTACTGACTTTACATCACAGCCATTGAATGAGTTTGAAACTTTACACAGGAATTCCTCTTGAAGTATGTAGGCATTCTTTTCTCTTCCAGTTTATGATACACATATCAGAATCCACAAGTGAATCTTAGAAAAAAAACAAATTCTAGGTTTATCCTCTAGTAAAATATAAAAATATCAGCAAGCAGAAAGCAGGCAGGTGTGAACAGCTGTTTGTGCAGAAAACATGAGTGGGAACAGTGTACAATGGTGTGCTACTGTGTAAGCTTGTTAGGGTAAAATATGGCACAATAACAAGCACTGTTCATCCAGAACCAGTAGAATGGATCATATCAGTCGTGACTGACCTGTGGCCTTGGTCAACATTGCTTTTTACAGCTGAGCAAGTTGACAAAATCGCACTGGGAGAGCAATGCATTGAATTAAAGCAGCGAGGAAAGGGGTGCAAGGAGACGACACAGACCCAGAGTGCAGAATGTGATCTGACACTTGAGGCTGAAATCCCATTGGCAGAGTTCTATCTGGTCAAGAGGTTTAAAAGAAGCAGCACTGGAGCTAGTGACATTAGCATGGTGGAAACATGTTGGCACGCCATTGATCCTGCTCAGAGGCTCGAATGACGACAGCAGTGCAGAGAGTGGACGAGATAGAAAAATGGTGTCACACACAGCAGAGCATGACACCATGCATGGATAGTGGTAGAGTTTAATTCGAAAGGGGCACTTCACAGCCTGCAAATACATAAACACCGTACACTCCTGGTACCTAATAAACAGCATTCTCCAAAAACAGCATTCGGCCCAAATCTTATAAACAAAAATAAGAAGCCATTTCAGTTTCATAATACAGGACTTGGTTTCCTCAGTTCCCAAACATTTAAAGTGTTGTTAAAAGGAGAGGTCCAACTATTTTGGACTGTGTTGCTGGCATCAAATTCCAAATGGGTTAATATTTTAAATAAAATAAAATAAAATAAAAAAATAAATATGATCAGCTGTAACATAAAATGCTGACTTATTAATATTTTTAATTAAATGTAGGTTTTAAATGATGCAAATTATTGCATTAAACTTTTATTTACATTTTGCACAGCCTTCCAATTCTTTGAAACTCAGGTTTATACATAACAGTATATCACACATGTTCAAAAAACATAAGCCACATAAGCAAGTTTATAACCATCCACATCTTTCCTGAAGGTCTGGATCAGTATACAAGTGAGCAACAAGTAAAATGCCAAAAAAGACTAAAAAATGGTGTTTCTGTGAGTCCTGCCCCATACGCAATGTATTCTACACATTGTAAACAACAAACGAGAGCTCCTGCACAAAACGTGACCTCATTTTCAGAAACATCTAAATAAAAACTCAAGTGCTCCTATAGTTAGCGAAAGATAAAAGTAGGCAACTGGACATAGGGAAGCAGTTGGCAATGTATTTAAGGAAAGAAGATCAGCGAAACATCAGCTGTTACATCACTAATGCTACTAATAACCAAGAACACAACAATACAAATAACAAAGAACACAACAAAAGGCCAGTGTTCACTCTGTCACTGTCACAGCAGAATGCTAGAGATGCATTTTCCGAGGCTCTGGAAAAAAATGGGAGAGGGAGAGAGAGAGAGGTGGCAGTGTGTGCAGATTTTTGGCCAGTGCACCGGGCTACAAGGAGGTTTCCTTTGCCCTCTTAAGATAATGGAGAGGAGGAAAAAAACCTGACCCTTGTGGAAGTGTCCCTGCAGGTGGGAAGATTAATGCCAGCGCACAGTCAGCGCTCAGACTTCTGCGTATCAATGGCTTTTCAATTCATTTATGCTTCATAACAGGCAAGGTCAAAAAGCAATTTGTGCAACATGAGAAATAAATAAAACAGGCCGGCAGTAAATTAAATAAAAAGGAGCAAAGCTGGGCCTGCAGCGTAAAGGTAGGACAGAAAAAGATGAGAGGGGGGGGAGGAGAATCTAACATGAAAGCTAAAGTCCGATAACATCAAGCTTTTTTTGCATTTGACTAATTCGGATACAGCCGCTCTATAAATAGCGAGGCCATTAGCGTGGACTTTGTTTTTGTCAGAAATTATTTGTATGTCTTTTATCTCTCTCTCTGTAAACAACTGATAATTTGATTCCTTTCCTGCCTTCCCTGCTGCAGTAGAAATCCTGTTTTACACTTTAATTTCCCATGCCCTCAGAATATATATATATATATATATATATATATATATATATATATATTAATTAAAATATTAAATCACTTCTAAATTTGAGTCATTAATAAGTACATTAAACAGACTCCTGTATAATATCATGTAACCAGTTGCTGGTATATACAGCTTCTTAAAAATGGTATCAGCATCATAGCCAAAACATTTATAATGTTTAGAGCATTTTAAGGTATCAGCTTCACAGCCCTAACTTCAGTGAAGTTTACGAACTCCCTAAAGCATCGCAGTGCGTTAGCAGTTCATTGGCAGAGGATGAGACGCCGCTAAGTGAATTCCACGTTCAGTGACCCAGCTTTGAGATGTTTGGCTTTGAGTGTGTGTGTTTTCTCATGCCCTGTTACCAGGTTGAAAAGCGTCACATCCACACACTGCCTCCATCTTTCCTCCTTTATGTGTGTACAAAACGGCTGTAAGCAGCGTGGCGCGGGGATTGATGGCGAGGCAGCAGCCTGCAGCAGAGTCAGTGTGGAGTGTCAGAAAGCTGGAAGTGGAAGGGTGTTGGGGATGATCCGTTTTCCTCTCTGCGTGAGGCCTGTGTGACTCAGATGCTCTGCAGGGGGCCTGTGAGAGGCCGTTGATTCACGTAATCTACTCCAAATTGTTGAGAATTGTTTGCTTTTTTCTTGGCTATTTTTCTCCTTTTTTGGATCTTACTTCAAAAAAGAAAGAGAAGAAACAGTTCGTATTTGGATGTGGGCTTTTCTAACAGGTTGAGGTTATCAGAAAAAAAATACATCTAATTTGTAAGTTCAAAGCTTTATGGTTTGCAAAACAATTAATAACATTTGCAGGATTATTAACAGCTTAACTGTCAAATAATATTAACCTTAAACCTCAATAGATAATAACCACTCTTAAACTTAAAAGTCATAAAGAACAGCAATGTGCAAAAGCGAGGCTTTCCAGTGGCACAACTATTTGGAGTTTTCCACTGCATGGCACCTACTCCACTCGGCTCGGCTCTACTATTCTGTTTTTGCTTTTCCACTAGGCAAATTTGGTACCTGGAACCAGGTACATTTTAGCCGTGGTCCTGAGTGAGCTGAGTACATGATGTGTAAACCTTGCAGAGCATTGATTGGCCAGAGAGTAAATTATGATGAAATGCAGACATTCAAAACAAATTAGCTATTTGTTAATTATCAAAGTTACAGTAGGGATCATATTTGTTTTTATGTAATTCACAACAGCAGCTCGTGAAGAACTTCAAACGCTCTTTGGATTTACTTTTGCCCTTTCAATATACACAGAGAGTCCAGAGTTATATTCAAAATTCTACTGAGTTGTACATAGAGAGGTTGGTACAGAAATAAACTTGCAAATATTGAACATAAGAAAAATGAACCTACATGGTACTGTCCACTGAACTAAATGCTTGGCTATGGACAAGGATGTGTTTTGGCAAGACAATATGTATATTTATAGCAGGCTGCACAGAGTAGCCCAATCTGCCCGCTAGCAGCATCTAGCTGTTCCCTTTCTCCTCAGCTTTACAGAGCTGGGCCATAGAGGAGCTTTACTCTGTCTCAGCTGTCAGGAAAAGAGACTCCTCAGCTCTGTCTGGGACACTGTCACTTTTATTATGCTCCCCAACCCCTGTGACACCCAGGCTTCCGAAACAGACAGTTGTTTTTAAGGGTGCGTTGACACACCATATTTTCCAGTTGGAGAAAAACGGGGGGAAGCAGTTTATTACTGTTTAGCAGCATCCGTCTGTAGAGGGAGAGTAATGAAACACCATGGGGTCAATATTTTACACGGAGATGCATTTTTTGGAACACACTTCTACAGGGCATCTACGAAACAATAGGTGTCATAACGGAAGGGCGAGTGTTATTAATCTCCTCCTGCTCCCTAATCAATCTGCTTCCTCCACCGCAAACACTGTAATGCATTACGGCATTAAACGAAAGACCATTTTTCATCGGGCCACAAAAGCGCGGCTCAGGAGGTGATGTCTTCCTCACACAAAGCAGCCATGCATTACAGCTAAACAGCTTCCCCAATGTTGTTATATACATTACTGAGCAATTCCAGTCTAAAGGATAAGTACAAACGCTGTAATTTGTGTCAATTTGTTTTCTGCATCTGACGTGGAGAATAAAAACGGCAATACTGCAGCAATCCTGCAGACACCACAGTTTAATAACAGAGATTGTATTTATTGTAAGTGTTTCTATTCAAATAAAAAACTCATTCAAGTCCATTATCAGGGCAAAGGAAATATGAACACAGCAAGCATGGACTTGGCACCAGTCTGCATTCCTTTAGTGCCGGGGAAGGAATGTTCACTTAATGACTAGCAAATCAGTAACAAAATGCACCAGCACATTAGCAACTGGAAACCATTTGAAAGGCATGTTCTGAGGTCACTGAAAAGGGAAAAAAAACTTGAAAAAAGAAAGGATTAAAAAAAAAAAAGATGCTCACTACAACAATCATTTTATGAAGGGAGATCATAGCACAGGAGTTAGTCGAGCTCTTTGATTGGCCTCAATGTACGCAATCACTGCTGAAAATCGATTTCAGGGACTTTTGGAAAATCAAAAGCGAACAGCATGCCAACAAGCTGAGGGCATGTTTGGATTTTATTTTATTTTTTTCAGAAAAGACTTTTCAAAAAAAAAAAAAATTAGGCAGTGTTTTTTCCCCTCATTTTGGGATAATCAAGCGAAACAGCAGTGAGCCGGCTGTTGGAGACGCTGCCAAACGTGAAGTGGAGCCAGGTACTCTCCAATTAACGTTTTGCGTAACTTAATGCAAACTGCTGGCAAGCAGCACGCCGCGTCCGAGCTCTTGTCGCCACGGTTATACACATCCACCTTCAGATCCACTAACACGTCCTGATTTGTTTTCCCTTCCTGAGCTAGCGTGAAAGTTGAAATGAGACGTTTCCGCGCATTCCCGGGCCTTGTTTGGCACTACTGGCTAAACAGATTGGCTTCAGCACTGATGAAAAATACAAAATACAAATATGTTTAAAGAAGAAAAAAAAAAACACTACCACCATGGTGGCTGGCTGACACCCGATGGATGCGATGCCTAAAACAACGTTTGAAATAATCTATTTGTGAGTGGCGTCAATTTGTGTGTGCTCGCTCTGTGTGGCTCATCATTTACATTTCGCTGAGAGACACAGCGAGTTATGGCAGGCACATACAGTATTTACACTTCAGCTGCTGCACTGTGCTAAATGTCAATTTACACAGTGTACTGTGGTCTAGAGGCACTGTCTCTTTAATCTGAATCAAAGACTTCAGGCAGTCAGACCACATTGGATACAGATACTTTATAACACAGAAAAACAAACATTTACATTTGCTACTTTCCACTCTGTTGTAGGTTATTTTTAAAGGTATAGTGCCAGCATTAAGAAGTGTCTTCATGTGTTGCTACTTTTATAAGTTAAGTGTTGTATGATTTGCCATTAACTAAGGATTTTTGTATGGTCTGGTATGAGAAAATGAAATGATGTAGTTTAAAAACTCTATCTAATAAAGAATTAGGCAAACTTCCCATTTGAACTTCCAAATTCTTGCTTTTTCTTCCTGTCCTTTTTTTGTAATTGAGTGCAGACACTTGCGAATATCTCCACAGGATGCGGCGTCTGGCACAGGCCACACAATTGAGTTTAGGAGGTGCCAAAAAAAAAGACAAAAGCAACCATGAGGCTTCCTCTTTCTCTCCCTCACTCTTTCTCTCTCTCTACAATGAGAGGTCCTCAGGCACACTGCCCAAATGATCTACTGTATTTTAGCAGTCATCCCACAGTGGAAAATCCAACCCACAGTGGTTCCTCCTCCTCATCCCTCTCTTCTCTTCTGGATTCGGATACTCTCTCTCTCTCTCTCTCTCTCTCTCTCTCTCTCTCTCTGACCTTCACCTTCTCATTTTCTACAGATACTGTGCATGACAAAGAACATAAAACTGTGACATGTGTACCAAATTAGCCAAAGATACTTTCCATACACAATGAATGGTCAAATTGTTTCCACTCGTGGCGTTTCATGATGTGGAAATGGAGGAGCATGAAGCTGTAGTCGCGCATGTTTGATTATACTGTAATAATATGATGATAAACACACACCATCCCACCAGTGAAGGACCATGTGCAAATATACTTCTCAAAGCTTTCATAAAAATATCCATAACGCATAAAGCATTACGTTCAAGGATAGCAATTAGTGGGGTGCACAATATGGAAAATGTACCACTCATATTGTTACATATTGTCCATACCATATATTAAAACCATACTGACTATTACTTTGACCGGAATTAGTAGGGTGAAGGACATAAGTGCATACAAAATATTTCTGTATTGAGAAAATTTATTTTTACACCCAACTATGTGTTTTAATTTGACAATATTAAAAATAATTATATTTTCTTTTTTACTTATTTCCCAGAAGGCCCAGGAACAGGTCTGGATGACTCTGAATAGGAGCAATGGCCTGTACAATGTGCTTTGGCTAGTTATTAGAAACGGAAGCCTGGAGATCTTTACTGAAGGACTCACTGTAAAGAGATACATAGTATTTTTTTTATGTTTAACTCAAGCAAATAATACATTTTAAAAGCTTTAAAAGACTACTTTGCCCAGAGCAGGCTAAAAAAATGCTTAGAGTTGTTGTTAGCATAGTGATAACATACCCATAGACAGGAATTAGCATTTACACTGAAGTGCTTCCTTCCTTGTATTTTACCAGGTTTGAACTTTTAGTGTGTAGTTCTAAAAGTCATATTTGCTGTCAAATTATATTTATTTTGCATATTTATTGCTTACTGACCCTTGAAATTTCCTTTGCTGTATTACTGATCTACTGATTACTGAATGTTAGCATGCTTGCATCTTCTGGACCGACAATCTTACCGAGCCTGTGTCCAGCATTATGTACTGGAAACACATGTAGTAACTTTAAAATCCAATCTGGTTCATTCCGATTATGTTTTTAAAATTGGTGCGACCTTACAACACCCGCTATGAAAGAATTATATTTTGGGTTGAGCCATGTACATCTCAGTAGGTCAAAATGCACACAGCATAAAATCAATCATTTAGTGTTTGCACAATGACTCATTTCATATTTCCTCATTCTTAACCGATGTTATAATGTATAACCCCGTGACTGTCCACTCTCCTTGTAACTCCACCCACCCAGCTTCACTATCAAATAAATATAAGGATTAGCAGTACACAATAAAGCTATTTTGCCTATTCGTTCCTGTCTGAAATCCACAGTGCCATCTCAGGTCTTCTCCCTCATGAATGTTTTAAAGTGGGGGTCCGTTTGTGCACTATCCAGCCCCCTCCAGAGTCAGCCCACCCTGGGCCCAGACATCCCATTAAATGCCAATTAGGGTTGGGTTGCAGTGAGAGTGGCTGTAGCTGAGCCAGGGCTTGGAGCAGGCCTGTGGGAAGGTGCTTATTGGTCCCAAGGCTCCAGGGTGGGGATGTGTGAGGTCGGGGAGCACACACACACACACACACACACACACACACACACACACACACACACACTACCCACCCCCTCATGCTCCAACCTTCAACAGTATTGCACCTTCTGGAGATTCCTTTCAGCTTCCCAGCTTTCACTGGGGACAACATTGTTTGTTACTGCATTAAACCAGATATGAAATAAGATTAAAGCTTTAAAAACAAAACATATGATGTTTTTTTTTACTTTAGGTTCAATGCTCATCAAACGACAATGATTCCTAGGTGGTTACTGGCTTGGATGTGCATTTCCAGCTAAAATAGAATATGGAGATGGAACGGACTAATGCAGCTTTAAACTTATAATATATCACTTATAAATTTAATTAAAAAAACCCCAAAAAAACACCACCATATAATTAAATGTTAAAAGGCATAATTTCACAAAAATATGAAATGAAATGTCTCTCGGTTTGTTTTTAAGCCCTTCTGTAAATTCTCTCTGTTTGCTTTAAGGAGTGGTGATGGTAAAGTTCATTGTATGATATTAATTTTAAGCACCGCAAATCTTCTTAATGTCTGACTTGTACTGTATTTATGTCTTCCACATGTACAAATTGGTTATATAAGCCATTATATGGGAGTTTTGACACGCCAATGTGTCTTGTCAGAATAGTTGGAGAAGTACTGTGTCTTTGCTTCACTCTAAACCTGGAGAGTTTTATGCTTAGTCTCAGTTTTCTCTGCACATAAAATAAAAGTCAAGCCAAGCTGCCTTATTCTGATGTAGGGGAAGTTTAGTGAGACATGTTTCAGCTGCACCACTTTGCCAGACAGTAACTCAGATCATAAAAAAGCAAGCAAATATCACTGAATTACAATGGAACTTGTTGTATATTTAAATAAAAGAATGGCCCCTGCTCTATTCCATATGGACATACCCAATATATCTGTATACAGTAGTAGGACTAATTGTGGTAAAAACAGAAGTAATCTGCCGAATAATGTGGCTGTTGAGGTGGAGAAAAAAGAATTGTGTCTAGGCTTGTGTCTGTAACCAAGATAGAGAGCAATAAACATGATCAACTGTAGAGATTACCTTCGCTAGGACTGTGCTGACCTTACCCTGCCCTTTTCTTTACTCACGACACCAACAACATGATACATGTCACGTCTGCCCTTTTATTTCTCTTCTTTTTCTCTTAACTGTGGTTTCCCCTCCTGTAGAGACAGTGCTTGTAGGAGATATATACTCTATTACTGTGAGTTAGAAATAACAATCTTCTAGAAAAATGTATTGTCTATGTCAAAGCTAGTTATGAGTACACTCCACACCTCAGGGTTTTCTAAAGCATGTACCTTTTTTTGTGTAAATGAGTGTAAAGTGTTATTGAAAGACCCTTAACATAATAGAATCTTCTACATCATTCACTCCTAGACATTTAGGAACATTTTTTATGACCAACACCTTTGCCCATTCATAGCTATCTGTTTATTAACTCTCTTTCCTAGGGATTCTTATATGAAGGCGTATGTTGAGTTTAAGTCTGTAAAGCATACATTTACTTATAAAGTTAAACAGCTACTTTTTAAACATTTCTAATTAATTAGCACAATCTGTTACATTCTCCTCAGTTCAATTAATCAACATGGTCTAATGTAAGTACTGTGACACTGGCCTGAGTGAGAGAGAGAGAGAGAGAGAGAGAGAGAGAGAGAGAGAGAGAGAGAGAGAGAGAGGTGTGAAATATCCTGAGGCCCAGGTCTAAGTCAACAGCAGCGTAGCTCACCTTGCCCTCTTTGTCAAATCAATATCTGCAAATAATAAATGAGCTCCCAGAGGGGCGCTCCAAACCCCACAACACACCCCAGCCAAGTCCACTATCGGTCTGCGACTCTATATCACAGGTGAGCTAGAACAGCACGGAACATCCTTAGCACTCCATAATAGAAAATTAATGGTGCTCAAATCAAGGCTAAGGGGACCCTGAGGGTTACCTTATAGGCCTAGTTATAACTGTCATCTGGCTCAAATAAACCTAATGTACGGCATGCAAACGGCAGGGATAAAGATTATTACTCATGCAGGTGAGCAGGGAAGACTACTCTACAAAAATGAAGGGATTTATTGCAGGAACGATACATAGAACACTCTTTGCTGGAAGTTTACTGTAATAGCCAAGTCTATGTAGGGGTGGGCACATATCTACTGTGAAATAGCGAATAAAAATAGTTCCCTATAGATTTTGACAATATATGAGACTATGGAAGAAAATAATAGTTTTAACTTCAGAAGTAAATATTGTAAAACTGTTTACTGTGAAAATAACTTGAACTATTATGACTGTATGTTTAGTGTGTTACATGCCCACCTCTTGCTTGGAAATATAAAGTACTGCTACGCAGCACATGTTTAAAGACTTTCACTAAAAGTAACGGCACTCAAATGTTTCAAATGAAAAGTTGAAAATAAATGGTTCTCACTAAAAGGTACTTTAGGGATCCAAATGTGGATGTTCTACACCACTGCAACAGTATGTTAGCAGCACTAGTTATACCGCTATATGTAAGGGGCCAGGTGACCGAATGTAATCAGATCATCAGACGAAACCATTTCTACATCCACTGAATGGTAATGAGCTTCAATGTTGATTTTCGTACTGATTTCCCTGCTCTGTGGACAAGACAAAAAAATAAAAAAGCAATGACTGTTTATGCTGGCTGCATATTTATGCATATATTCCTCCCCCAAGTGATGCTGGCTAATCAAGTCTGAGCTAAAACTGGAGCGCATGTTTGAACACAGTATTACACTCACCTACAAGCAGTAGCCCTCCCATCCTCCAATGCAAACACTAAGCGTTCATCTCCGCAGGCCACCTGACTGTCTCTCCGCAGACAGAAGGATCTGGAACAAATGGAACTCCTGCTAGAAAAGGAACAAAGTTTTGGATCTGGACCACTAGTTTTCATCAATCTATTGATTTCGTAGGATTCCACTGGTTACGAGCCACAAAAAAAAAGAAAAAAAAAAAGTACACAAATACATCCTTGCACGGGAGGAGGAAAGACCCTAGTCGAGACGGAGGAGAGACGAGGGGGGAGGAAAAAGCCTCAACGTGAAGCGTAGACATTGTAGCTTAGTTCCATTGGACTCCATCTACGGGGAACGTGTGTCCATCCCGGAGACTTCTATAAAATGAAAGAAAGCGAGAAGAACCAGCCAGTTCCTCATCATGTGCTTGTTAGCTTGTCCAATCTATGGCAATCAGCACCATCCCTGGGGTTGAAAGACACGAGACGGCGGGGGAAACAGGGGAAGCAAAAGCTGAGGAAAGATCAATACTGCACTGTGAAACAAGAAGTGTAGGCTATTTACTTTTCATTGATCCGATGATGCAGGAGAAACACCTCAGACTGCTGTTAAATTGAGGGAATAAGTCTTCTGGGCTGGCAGGGCTTTCTCCCTTCTCACCATGACCACCAAGGTCAGGAGAAAAAGCTAAACACAAGGAAGAAACGGAAACAAAATTAGACGGCAGTAGATGGAAGAGATTAGTTAATAAGCAAGGCAGTTTCTCAAAGCAAGGTTCCTTCATGAACTACGGATTTGTACAGTGTCAGTATTAAAAAAACATGTTTCTGAATAGTTCTTGACTTGAAAAGAATGTTACAGGGAAATGTAGAAAAAGCTGGGTAAAGCCAGTGGTTCCTTAAAATTTAAAGACGTCCCTGGTACTCATGCATGTCATCTACCAAAAAAAAATCCTTTTTGTGATCAAACTTTACAGTAAGAACCAGTTCATATACAGTAGTATACAGTATACATTCATATACAGTAGTGCTCCAAAGCCGCATAACATATTCACATGCAAACAAAAGAGAGAAAACCAAGGCAGCTGAGGTATGTGTGCAAGTTGCTTTTGAGAACAGCTGTTGTTGAGAAGAGAGAGTTGAAAGTGATATGTTTCAAGATTAGAAAAATAGCAAAATAAGGCTGGAAATGTGGTGCGAGAGCAAATTAAGCAGTGATCCATTCATCTTCTGTAACCACTTCATCCTGTTCAGGGTCACAGTGGGTCCCGCACCTACTTGGAATCACTGGGCACAAGGCAGGAACACACAGACCATCACAGGACATCACACACTCAACCATTAATAAAAATTAAATACATATATGTGTAAATTATGGATTTATTTTGTAGTCACAATATACAGTAAGGGCGGCACGGTGGCGCAGCAGGTAGTGTCGCAGTCACACAGCTCCAGGGGCCTGGAGGTTGTGAGTTCTATTCCCGCTCCGGGTGACAGTCTGTGAGGAGTTGGTGTGTTCTCCCTGTGTCTGCGTGGGTTTCCTCCGGGTGCTCTGGTTTCCTCCCACAGTCCAAAAACACACGTTGGCAGGTGGATTGGCGAATCAAAAGTGTCCGTAGGTGTGAGTGTGTGAGTGTTGCCTTGTGAAGGACTGGCGCCCCCTCCAGGGTGTATTCCCGCCTTGCGCCCAATGATTCCAGGTAGGCTCTGGACCCATCGTGACCCTGAACTGGATAAGCGGTTACAGATAATGAATGAATGAATGAATGAATATACAGAATATATATATTATGCTTACACCTAGTGGCCTGGATCTTTTAAATGTCCTGTACTAAACCTGTTCGGAAGATGGCTGACCCCATGTAGGGCGACCAGTCTGTGGAGAAGAAATTGGTTCATTCAGGGTCTACAAAGCAATTTTATTCTTCATCTCACGTGAGTTGCATTTTTCACAAAAACAGTCAAAATGTTTAATAATCACTTTCATAATTATTGGGTTTTTGTCATTAAAATGACTTATCCCTGTTTAAACACAGGTTTAATTTCTGTAAATGAAATGGACACATTCCTATTAGAAACGAGGTACTGACAGGTCCTAAATCCAATAGCAGAATTTTTACAGAGTGAGAAAAAACATGCAATAAAAATGACACTCTGATTTAAGAAACAAATCACAGAAACAAATAAATAGATGAATTGATCAGGTAGAACGTATAAGACCAGTATGGACCCAACACACTTGCCGTGCCTATCTTTCCACAAAACCCAACCACAGCAACATCTGCAGTTGCCTCATTAGCTAATCAAAACACCAAACATTCTCCTGATTGCTCGCTGTTTTCCACATGATGTCTCTGATTACCAATAACCTCATCATGACCAGCTGAAGCCAGCAGGTGTAGCGGATCTACTAAAGTGTCTGAAACTCAGTTTGCTAAATCAAGATATGCTTAGACAAAGCGGCCGCAATCATAGCCAGTAAGTCATTTCCTGAGCAGGTCATCAAGGTTAAGGATTACAAAGGGAGTGAAAATTACTACTTGGTTTAAATGGAAGAGCTGCATGATATCAGATGCCACCATCCAAATGGGAGGCTTACCAGCTATTTCTCCGATATTACCGTGAGGGCCTTGAGTTCACTGACTCGAGAAATGCTTCAGTTTCAGGCCTGGAATGTCCTTCTACTCTCTGGTCAGATTCAAACACGAGTGAGCAAACGTGAATAACATTACAAATCTATAGCAAATATCAGTTAAGCATTATCTAACACTAGCTGATGCATTCATAGTCTCACCACAGACTCCACAGAAAAAAAAAACTGTAAACTGCACAATATGGGATGGTTATTTAATTCTGCTCATGATTTTATGTGCCTATGTTTCACAGCAGGTCTGTTTGAAAGGGTCCAGACACATCCCCCTCTCAAATCAGGCTGAAGCCATTACAGAAGATGAAAGAATGATTTAATGAATGAATGCATGAAAGAATGAACATGCAAATGAACAAATGAATGGATGAATGGACGAACGAACGAACGGGCAGGCGATGAGGCACATTTGTGCAGCCTTCGGCAGAAGTTGCATGAATGAACAAACGAACAAACAAATAAATGAACAAATGAGTAAATGGGGGCAGCACGGTGGCGCAGCAGGTAGAATCGCAGTCACACAGCTCCAGGGACCTGGAGGTTGTGGGTTCAATTCCTGCTCCAGGTGACTGTCTGTGAGGAGTTGGTATCCTCCGGGTGCTCCGGTTTCCTCCCACAGTCCACAAACACACGTTGGTAGGTGGATTGGTGACTCAAAAGTGTCCGTAGGTGTGAGTGTGTGTTGCCCTGTGAAGGACTGGCACCCCCTCCAGGGTGTATTCCTGCATTGCGCCCAATGATTCCAGGTAGGCTCTGGACCCACCGCGACCCTGAACTGGATAAGGGTTACAGACAATGAATGAATGAGTAAATGGATGAACAATTGAATAAATGTACAAAACAATAAATGAATGAATGAACGAATGAACAAAGGAACAAACATGATGTGGCACAGTCATGCAGCCTCTTGCAGAAGTTGCACAAATGAATGAATGAACGGATGAATGAACAAACGAATGAACAATGTGGCACAGTCATGCAGCCTCTTGCAGAAGTTGCACGAATGAATGAATAAATGCATAAATGAACAAATTAAGGAATGAACAAATGAATGAATGAACAAAGACGTGGCACATTTTTGCAGCCTTCTGCAGAAGATATATATCACTGACAGATTTTGCAGGAAATTCAAAAAACTGAATTGAATTGACAAAATCTTTTTTTTTTTTTCAAATATTCAGCTCTAGTGACTTTGAATACTATATATTTTTTTAAATATCTTGATTAAAGAAAACAATCAGACCAACAAAGTTGCAGACATTTTATCTTTGAAGTCCAAAACTGAGAATATCACAACATATGGCTGCATTCATTCACTAATTCATTTTCTTTATCCTGCTTTATCCTGTTCAGGTTAGCAGTGCATTTGGAGCCCACTCAGAATCGCTGGCCAAAAGGTAGGAATACATCCTGGGCAGGGCACCTTTCCAACACAGGGCACCACACACTCACACATTTACTCCTATGGACACTTCACAATACCCATATTAGTTAGAGTTCAAAGAGGTAAAAATAAGAATGTCTCCTAATTTAATTTCAGGGGGTAGTTTGTGGTATTCCACGCTGGCAGCTTCTATGAAGCAGTCATCAAGGAATTCCACAGATCTTTAATAAATATTGCAAACATTTCATGGAAAGCCATTACTCTTGCATACTTCTCTCAGTTATTTTGCTTTTTTCCCCCAGTAAGAGGACCACTACAACGACAGCAATACCAGCATTGAAAGCCTTCTAATGACACCCAAAAGGCTTTTCTCTCCCTCTCTCTCCCACTGCCTCTTTCCCTCTCTCATCCCTCCTAATTAACCCTCTCTAATAGCTTAGATTACATTAGCTTTGAGCTGCCTCACACCCTCGGCTGGACTCGCACAAGCCAAACAATGAACCTTGCCTTGCTTTACAAATCTCCCCCTTCAGCCAGGCACAATTATGAATTCAAACAAGCCTTATTCAAACTCTCTCATCCAGTGGAGCGCCTCTCCCCTGACAAACCCCCCGTAATGAGGACCCTGAGCGGGACCACACAACAAGAAGACCGGCCGCACAGCCCATGGGCAATTCACAATGGCAAAGGGTCAATTTAGGTGTTGAATTCACCAGGCTTGTAGGGTCTGATGATAACCTCGCATCTTAACATTCCAATTAGCCTTCCCAATGGAATTTTAATTACTCCAGCCCAGGGAAGGGAGACACGCAACCGTTAACTGAAAGAAGAAAAAAATATGAAGAAAAGTTTAAAACTACACAGTGATTACTCAGAGTCACTTATTTATTTTAATTTATGTGTTTATTAAGTGAGGCACAGTTTGTCCTTTTTAACTGACATCAAACAGGGTTCCCTGGAGCCATGGAGAAATGTATAAAAGGCAACTTAAAGATAAGTAAAAAATAAAAGGTACAAAAATATTAATCAGTTAATTCTTTTAAACATGCATCCACACAAAAGTGGACTTCATTGTACTATTATTATTATTATAGTCAATGTCCTTGTCATTGTAAATATTTCATCATGAATATATGAACAAAATGTTGCAAAATCACTACATTATTTGGTCCTATAATATTCTGAAGCTACAAGTTTTTCCTACATCACCCCTATGTTATATGCAGTAGTACAGTGGAGGTAGAGTTCTCATGAGAGTATTTTTTGCCAAGTAGCCATGAAGCTATTATATCTAAGAGGATTATACAGAGGAAAGAAAGGACAAAATCGATCAAAAAAAAGGTACTTTTTTCTTTTTTGAATTGGAGGATATTTTTCGAGCCGTGAGTAAGGTAATCTGTAGATCATAATGAGAGCAGATAGAGGGAAAAAAGGGAAAAAAGGTTGTAATCTCCTCAACGTGAATCTAAATTGGTACATTTGTAGTGAAAAGGACATTCTCATGTTTCTTTGTCCGGACAAGTAATTTCGCCCCTCTCCCTCTCTCCAGTGCAGCTTGCCGTGGCAGCAATTTCTGCAACACGGAGCACTCTCCTTTCTATTTCAATAGGACAGCTCATTTGCTAGACTGTGAGCTGAACTGCTGACTGAGTCTTTTAGGCTCTTAGAGAGAGAGAGAGAGAGAGAGAGAGAGAGAGAGAGAGGTGCAAGAGACCCAAGGGCTGAAAGAAGGACAGACAAGTGGACAAGGAGACAGAGTGTGTGTGTGTGAGAGGGAAAGAGAGAGAGAGAGAGTGAGTAAAAGAACATTGTATCATTACAGGACTGAGAGATCATTACAGAGAAGATGCTCAGCAATGCAAGGTCATGACCATCACCCTCCACACCATCCTCCTCTACAGCCAATCAGAACACGGCTTTACTCACTAAACCCATCAACCCCAATCTGTACAGCCAATCAGAACACAGCTTTACTTTATTAAACCCATCAACTCCACTCTGTACAAACAACATTACGCACTAAACAAATCTACATTTTACAAAATGAAACACACTCATATTGTACAAATGTATTCTACTACAGTGTGTGTGTGTGTGTGTGTGTGTGTTTGTGTGTGTGTGTGTGTGTGTGTGAGAGAGAGAGAGAGAGAGAGAGAGAGAGAGAGAGAGAGAGAGAAAACAAAAGAAGTGCATTTGATAGAAAGAGAGAGAGGGGGAAAAGAGTGTGTTTGAAAGAGAAGTGACAGAATGAAAGAGTGTGTATGTGACAGAGGAAACGACAAAGGGAGGGAGGGAGTGAAAGAATGAAAGAGAGAGAGTTAAAGATTAGGGGTGTTGTCTCGTCTTGTTACTGAAGTGAGCCTCTTGAGTCTGTCTCTGTGAGTGAGAGAGAGACTGAGTGAGAGAGCTCTAGAAAAAGTGAGTGAGAGAGTGAGTATGTGATTGGGTAGGAGAGCTACACAGAGAAGGAGGGGGAGAGAGAGAGAGAGAGAGAGAGAGAGAGAGAGAGAGAGAGAGAGAGAGAGAGAGAGAACCAGTGACCCTGGAAAAGCAGGTGCATCACACCCATCTGTGGAGACATGAATTTGTGTGTCATCCAGTCCTCTGATTAAATCCAGCCTTTTAAGAGGGTCTGGAGCTGGCAAACTGCCCTCAGAGAAGTCCTTGGATGAAGAAAGGAAATGGGCAAACACACATGCATGCATAGACACACACACACACACACATACACATACACACACACACAAGCTAAACCCACTTTATGTTGTCCATAATCCCTCTGACAACACTCTGTAAGTCCCCTCAAGGACGAATCTCTGGCCATGGCTAACAAGTGGGCTGTGCAATTAGCCTGTTCATCTAAATAATGACAGATATCCCCCCATAAACAGGCCCAGGCCCACTCTACAGAGACAAATGGCCTTCGTAGCCCCTTACTCAACATTTAACGACTGGTTAGTGCTTCATCATCTTACTCTGTAAAGACCAGCCACATCAGGCCATCAGTTTAATTAAAGCTCATCCACGCAGTCGAACTAAAGTGAAACATTTCAGCTAAATTGAACGTTCAGTTTCTAAAAAAGAATAAATGAATTTCTTTTCACCATAGAACGGCAGATCAAAGACTGACTTACACCCAGTTTGCCGAGATGAAAGAGACCGCCGCTGTGCTAGCACTGCCCCTTCTACCGAACTAATTAGCCTAATGTTATTTTACAAGACACTTGAAATGTCAGCACATTGCCGGACGTAGTGTAAACTTAAATTCCATTACCTAGCAGGCATTAATTGCTCAGCCAGCCAGCCAGGTCCCAGCTCTCCCCGGGGCCCAATCCGTTTCCCCTCTCGCTCCGTCATCTTGCTAACTATTCTGTCTAGACCAACTCCGAGGCCCATAATCCACCACGGGGATCAATAAATGGCACATAATTCAGGGCTAATAATGAGCTTTCACTTCCACACAAATGGTCACCCACTCCACAGGAATGGCGGGTGTAAAATGATAATGTAATTATTAAAAGGACAGATAAAATCAGGAGGCACTTGGCTGCCAAAGAGCGGATGAAGGCTAAGCTCAATTAGTGCTACTTTAAGTTATTGTTATTCTAAAGCAGGCTGATTGAGGAGGGAGTTAATGTGTCCACTGCTGCTAATAGGAGGACATGACGTGATGCAAATTATGCATGTATACACTTTGAAATTCAAAATGTTCTTAATTTAAGTTCCACAATTAAAATGTTACACATAGAACAATGAACGCTATATAATTGTGAATTTATAACAGACGTATTAGCCTATATTTAGCAGCTGTTTTCCTACCCTCCTCCAATGTTACACTGTGAAGTTTCGGCAGTGCTGAGCTCAGAGTAGCAACAACAAAGGCTCTACTCTCCATATTACATTCTGAAGCAGAATCTGAATCTTAACGTAAAATTCTACCTACTGTTGCTTTACATTAAACAAGCACGATGAGTAAATAAAATGTACATGTATGACATACATTTTAGTGCCAGGAGGCATTAGGCATAGCCACAATTCAGCAGCCCATGTAACAAACCTGCAAACAGACATCCGAATGAAGTGCAGCTTGTAAAACCCACTGCCTGGCGCAATCTGAACATTACCTTAAAGTTCCACTGAATTATCCTCTTTCCCCCCTACAGTGTACATGTATTTGCACAAATAAAACCAGCCCATTTGATGTTCCTCACCCAATGCATAAATTGTGTGCTACAGGATCAAGCTCTCCCACTTGTCAAAATTACTTGCTTTTCATTTCAGATTACACTATTACCCAGGGTTCAGCTCTCCCTACTTCAGAGATATAGACTGCATTAATTCCTTTTCATACACACATTTCATCCCTTATCCATAGCTACAGATGAAGTGTGCTTGTGTGCTTATATGCTGCCTAACCTACTGTATGTCACAATCGCTTTGAGAGCTGTGGATGGAGAGTGCTACGTGACCCCCCACCCACCCCAGGCCCCCTCCGCCATATGATTGCGCTTTGATTATGTGCATCCTTGAACTCTAAACTAAATTAAGATGAACTTCAGATACCTTAAGATGTGCTCAACCAAATCTGGAAATTCACGCTCAGCTCGCCTTCGCTGTTTATCTGCCGCTGACATTTGCTGTGAGGCCCTGGCAGTGGGATAATTACTCAATTTATTCATCAAACAAAAAAGCCCCCCACCCCAACCCCCCTCTTGTGGGCACCCACCCTCAGTTGAGGTTGCAGGCCTGCCGGTGACATTTCAATTTAGGGATCAGCACCCAATCGCCACGTGAAGCAGGCCAGCTCCTATTTAAATTAGCACGGGCAGGACTCGGGAGGAGACCAAAATAAATAAATAAAGAAGTAAACGTGGCGCCATTTGCCCTGTCGGGGGAGAACACGGGTGAAGGCTGTGTTTTACACTAGGCTGCTTCTCTCCCCGACTCCCTGCAATACAGCCACGCACTCAGAATGTCGCCTCATCCGTAGAGGACTGGCATTTGAAGTGGGTTCCGCAGACCCCCTCCCTTCCCCCATCGCCTCAAGACCCCCCTCCACCAAAGCCAGAGCACTGCCGGCAGACAAGGCTGGAGGAACAGAAGAGTCTGCCAGGGGAAGAACATCAGACGCCACCAGAGAAAGGACGCCGCACACCCACATCACTCAAAAGCAGCAAGGACAGCTCGTTTTCAGCTCCGTCGACTATGTCCGTGCCAGCAGGGTTTCAAAGTGTGGCGCAAATGCTCTCAGGCCTGTCCCAGTGTCTGATTCGGAGGCTGCCAGAGGCCAGGATTGAAGCTTGTCTCTGAGCGAAACAGCCTGACAGGATAATGGGACATCTGGAACAGATGTTTACTCCCCCATTTGTTAAATGGTGTCGGTTATGGGTGAATTATTATGCTAATTCAAAGCTAAGACACACCTACATTTTCGCATATGACTCTGCTGCCAATTAAAAGTTTGGATTTCGGTGGGCTTTGTCTTATTTCATAACTTTGCGGTTCGAAACTTAAGGGTTACAGTGGTGCAGTACTCTTCCTACGAGCAGATATATGTCTGCTGCCTTTTACGCTCTTAAACCCAGTTGCCAATTAAAAGTTATTTTAATAGTCGCTGTTGTTGTTACTCCTGTTTTCACACTGAAACTCTTTAACCAACATGTAATCAAATGACTGTCAATGCAAGTCAACACAGATGGATGGGGACGCAAGTGTAGACTTTTGCGATAATGAGCATCACATGATACAAGTGTTCGGATTCCCCCCAGCCTTCCTTGTGTTTAGCTGTAATCAACACCCAGCCATCTGCAAGTCTGCAATTAGCATAATTGCTGTACATTACATACTTAATGTAAAGTACATTTGTAAGCGCCAGTCTTCGTTGGGTCCATTTTATTTTGATGACATTTGGGAGCATTTGGGAACATATATTTTTGGGAGATTTTGGCTGGTGGACCAACCAACAATGTGCAGCACTGATGTCCAGGTGCAAGGTTCGTAGTGTCAAGCACTTTTGCTTTTATGTGACACAAATAGTTTTGAAACACCTGGAGTAGAGGCAGCAGTTTAAACGCGTGAGTGAACGGGCGCGACACTGCAGCCCGGTCCAGCTGCTCCAAAAAAGAATAAATTGGACTTGATTAGAATTAATAGTCTTTAGAGGATTCATATTTACATATAAAATCTAGAAGACATCTGCTATAAAGTCAGGAATTAAGAATACGAAGTTGCTCCCAATTTAACAACACTAGGATGGGGAGGGAATTGATTTCACTGCTTTACAAACCCTAGTGGCTTGTGAAATTGGCCTTTTTTCTCTTTGTGAAACTTTTTTGTTCTACACTGAATTCAACAATATTACAGAACCTGAAGCTGGGCTGAGTTAGGACGAGCTCTTCGTCTAAATTCTACACATGAAATAGGACAAAATCAAGAGGTGGGGATCAAGAGATGGATAGAAGAGGCCCACAAATGTAGTTCAAAGACTTATCATAAAAGCAAAGAAAGATTATAACACAAAAAAAGAAGTTCAAGCCCTCAAAAGAACAAATCCTAAAGATCAATAAACAGTTAAGTCTTTCAAAAGCGGTCAGTGATGGCCTTGAGGATTATCGACAGGCAGAAGCACTGAATCATTATTTTGTGGAGGTCTAGGTTGTTTCTTCTTCTTTTATAACCCCGTGTACGTCACTGCCCATCACTTATGCTGATGTGTAGCACTGGGAAAGTTAAAACGCTGATATCCATTCTTAACTCATGAAAGGTCTTTAGCTGGGACTCTTTTATGGGTGGGCAATGCCTATAATTCGGAAAACACCAAATGGGCAAAGGAAAAGAAGGGACTGAATAGTGAAGTTCATTTTAAATGTAAAAGATAGATCTTTAGCCCTGTGAAGGACTGGCGCCCCCTCCAGGGTGTATTCCCGCCTTGCGCCCAATGATTCCAGGTAGGCTCTGGACCCACCGCAACCCTGAATTGGATAAGCGCTTACAGATAATGAATGAATGAATGAATGAAGATAGATCTTTATCTACTGACAAAAATAGTGATAATATACTCACTTTGCTGAAAGACTAAAATAACTCTCAATGGCCAGAATCATGAGGACAACCAAAATATCTTGTGTACTATGTCAACCTACATGCAGAGTATTTTCAATGTAAGGAAAATGAGCCAAAGCCTAAACCTAAACATATATTTAATCTTAAATCTATTCCCACAAATATGCTTCATAAAATGACATACAATTCAGTGATTATTTTAGAAACAAAACTTTTATAATGTAATTAAACCAACAATATTGTTTTGGATTGAGCTGTAATATTCACAATAAATAACCCCCCCCCCCCGTCCTACACACGAAGGGCTTCTGCAGGTGCATTGTTAAAATGGGCCAACAAATATACTGTCTCCTAAAGTGGCAAAGTGCATGTAATTCCGATTCTCCAGGTACGCCCCTAAAGCCACTAAAATATCTAACAGGACAGACTGTCTCCATACCGTCATGCCCTAAAAGCAATGCTAACTCCAAGTCATATTGATCGGGCTGCAAATTAAAAGCTTACAAGCACCTTCACTTCCTTAGTGAAGCAAGATCTTTCAGGAGAATGTACTTGTCATTTATTACACACTGACGAGGCCATGACATTGTGCTCTCAGTGGAGTGCATGAAAAAGTGGAAGTTGGCCTAAGAAAGTTCTTTAAAAAGAGCCAACAACATCACAGCAGTAACAGATATCTCCTCTTCGTGAAATGTCAAGAACAGAAAGCTGCAATAAAGCTTAGAAATGACATGTTCAGGTCAGATCATCTTTTGAAGCAACCTTTGAACTCTGGCAGGCTCCTTCAGAATGAACTCAGGTATATACTGTGTGAAAATTCACATTTGTTTTATCCATTATATTCATTTAAAAACATCAAGTATAAAACTTTATCCAGCTTACTTAGGTATTAGACATTAGAGTTACATTCCTTAACAATTAAGCCTAAACCTGAGCTTAAGTCTAAAGCTACCCCATGACCCCAGCAATAAAATCCCCATAAGATGACAGATGCCGTTTTTTCCTCCTCAGTGAAAAATGAAATATGCAAAACGGCAGCTTTCAAACTCATATTTAATTGTATCGCGTCATGGGTCCGGGGCTAGGGCATTGTTGCTTGAAGTCTAAATTGGGTAATTCAATTAAAGTGCCTCACAAAGACACTTGATAACGGATGGAGGACGATCCTAACCCAGGCTTGAACCTCATGTCTCCTCCGTATCACTCGGCCTGCCTGACAAATGGCTGCCAGTTAATAATTGAAACACATGGCTGCCAGCATAGGTCAATAACGTCCTCCCCTCCTTCAGCATCAGCAAATTAACCAGCTCACCCTTTTATTCCAGCCTTCTTTATTCCCTCATTCATGGAGCTAGTGTGCAGCCACTGATTAGCCTCGAAAGCCCCGTCTTATCGTCTAAAAATAAACAGTTTTAGTTAATGACAACTTTGTGTTTGTGTTGTTATAGGTAATGCAGTCCAAAGCAAAGAGCCGGGCAGACTGTTTGTTTGTCACGTCCATCAGCGACGGAGACAACTTGACAGTATGACAACAGAGAGAATCACTCTGTAGAATAAGCAGCCAAGCCCAGGCCTGAAGGTCACTTCTAGGTAGGAATGCTAGTAATTTTACATTTTTATAACAAAACTAATAACTGGCATAAATTTTAAATAGCTCTAAATATTTAATAAAAAAAACAAGCATGGAGTGAAGAAGAACTGTAGCGAGTAGTGTAGTATAAACACAGATTAATGTTGCTCAAAAGTCAGATGTGAAATGAGAAATGACAACACTTAATATTTTGTATACATAAACAATAAAGTTTCAATTTCCTCTATGCTATTTTTTTCCCACAAATACTGAGTAAATTGAGGGCAAAGGTCACAGATATCCAATGCTTATTTTTCTTTAACCTTTATTTAACCAGGCAAGTCACCGAACTATTCATAAAGTTAAATTAAGTGAAGACCACCCTGCAGAGCATGATACTTCAAAGTCATTCAAAACAATTCAAAAGCAAAAGTTATATAAAACACACACTTCAGGCACGTTTCTTGATGTCACCCAGCCCAAAATAAGATGACAAGAAAAAATTATATCCACAAATTAGTTATACACAGATACTTAATGGAATCTTTAGTGGGGACTTTGTGTGTGGGGGGGGGGTGGTGATCGTTGTGTTGCTCCTGGTGAAAATACTGTAATCCGCTGTGCACAAAAGGTGGCAGCTCCATTGTGTGACTGACTGACAGATTTGTTTACAGGCGTGCACTAGCCCCACAGATTAAAACACTATTGCGGGAAAGATAAACGCTCACGCGGGCGTCTGACTGTCACAAACCTCCTCAACCCTCCCTTTAATTCAAGAAGAGGGAGTCAAACGGAACAATGCCTTTTAATCCATTCCACCCCTCCACGAGGCCTATTTGACATTGTTCTAGTGCAGCCCACACAATCTCCACATTTCAAAGTGAGTTTTGCGAGGAGCGGAGGATCAGAGAGAGCGGAAGGTTTCGCCATTCAACTGAACTCATGCAAATGATTGCTCCAGTGAAGAGTCGGTGTCAGGGTGGCTTTTAGTGAACCTTCATCAAAAGGAGGATTTGTTTCTTTCTCTGTCTCGCGCTGGCTTCAAGCCCATGGAGCTCCACGCACTGAACTGTGAAGAAATGTTTGTACTGGAAGAGGTCTGTTTTATTCCAGCTCCGGCACACTAGTGTCTTCAAGCAAAGATGTGACCTTATACTGATTAGTGAAATATCAAAACATGTTAGCTTGTGGCTAAGAGCCTTCAGGGAAGCATCTATCCACAACTGAGCGAAGAAGCTATAAAAGTGCTCAAGTCTTCAACATGCAATATTTTATCCTACAAACAACTGAACAAAAAAAATATAGAACAGTGTGAGATCAATAGGTCAGCATCATAAGCTCTACTCACTCTGTTCTTATCACAGATGAGCACTGGAGCATCTCCAGAAAAACAAGCCTGTCTTCACATGGAACAGAACAGAGTGCGAGTGAATCTGTTCTGTAAATGGTCAGTTGTTTAACCGTGCAAGCCTGTAATAGATTTGACATCAATACCAACAAAAAAAAACTACAGTTAATGTCTTACCCCAGTATAACTTTGTTGTTCATCTGTAAATTGATCAGAGATGTGCTGTATCTCATTATCCCAAACACTTTCTGCCGTGCCCCCTTTTGTAGATGAGAATTCCATTTCCAACCCACACGTACACATCTTTTGCATCCAAACTGCAATGGAATATATTTTAAATAATGCAACATAATATTGAACAAAACAAAATAATTCACATTTACAGTGGAATTATTATAAATGACATGCTTTATGTATTTCATCCATTTGCCTTGTTGAAACCCAGCCTCCCGCCTAGAGGTCCTGCCCCAAAATATTTTGGAAACCATTGTGCTAACCAACGTAATGTTGCTTTTTTATTGTATGGTACTCAACTCAAATTTGCACACTTTTCAGCCATGGTTCCTGGTCACTTTTCCATTAGCCCAATGCAGCTGGTGACATCACAAAATGCTGTCTTTAACAAGGGCCACAGGCTTTGGAAACCACAACAGCGGTGGTGATCACAACTGTGAATTGGAGATTTTACAGATGAATGTCTGCATTTCATGGTGATTGAGAAGTCTCTCTGGCCAATCAGCATGTGTCAATGTTTAGTGCTTTCTCTGCTCGCTTAGAACTAAACACAAGTAAGTGGAGCAAAAAAATACCAGTTCCACATACCAGGTACCATAGTGCATGGTGAAAACGCAGCAAAGTCAAGCCAAGCCACATAAGTACCATACAGTGGAAAAGCACAATAACTTTCTCACTCCCGATGTCAGCTCTGAGCTATTATCTGTATTATCTGAACCCTGGCAGCTGATAAGTAACAATTCCAAACAATTTATATTCACAAAAAAAAAAAAAAACCATTCATTCATTCATTCATTTTCTGTAACTGCTTATCCAGTTCAGGGTCATGGTGTGTCCGGAGCCCACCCAGAATCATTGTTCGCAAGGTGGGAACATACCCTGGAGGGGGTGCCAGTTTTTCACAGGGCGACACACACACACACACACTCACACCTATGGACACTTTTGAGTCGTCAATCCCCCTACCAACGTGTGTTTTTGGACCATGGGAGGAAACCTCCTCACGGACAGTCCCTGCAGCGGGACTCAAACCAACAACCTCCAGGTCCCTGGAGCTGTGTGACTGCGACACTCCCTGCTGCGCCACCGTGCCGCCCAGAAGCTATATTTTTACGAAAGTAAATTTTCATTTTAACATAAATATCCAGTATATTTTAAAGCACTGTGTGTGTGTTAATAAAAGATGCCCATCATGAATGTGTAGCACATTCTGTGTGACTCTTATGCATCTTCCACTCACTGCCTACCAACACTTGCATATAAGAACTGCACATTGGAAACAGCTGGCTTTCTTTAGTGAATTTCTTTACCTCAGAGTGCTGTGGTAAAAAATGATCATTACCAATTAAAGGCCCATTAATTGTGCAAGCCTGAGATCCCACCAGATGTTTACATTAGAGAGACAAATAGCTGCTCTTATTTATTTTTCCACAATAACCGCTAACATACTATATTGCTTTCACAAAGATTAGCAGCAACACATATGCAGAGGCTCATGTGTTCACAGGATTAAGAAGACAAAAAGGTAGTAGGACTTTTTAGTCCATGTCCCAAAAGACTGTGCATAAATCAGAGGAGGGAAAAATGCATTTTAAAGATCGTCTGCAACCCATGGGCACACAGGCAGGTTAAAGGCTTTTCTAGAGGACAAATATAATATGATTTATGAACTGCACACTGCACCTGGTTAATTCTATGCCACTACACACCCAATTGCCAAGAATACACTGAAGCCTTTTTGAAAAGCACTGCCCTATTTTTTTGTATTGATATATCCATGGCACAATTGGAAAAGGGAATCTAGGTCTTTCAAATGAAGACTATAAAAATCCATTGCAAGGACACATACAAGCAAAAGAAACCCGAAAGCACTCCAAAGACAGGCTCTGACTCTCCAGAAGGACTATAATAAATGACTATCGGGCACTCGAACAATCTGGTCCATGCCTGGTCTGACCTCGACACAATGGCCAGAGTAGGCCAGCTGTGGCCCAGACTGGGTCCGGCAGCTGAGGGTAGTGTTCCAGTGCTCTCCGTCCTGACCTGGCTAAGTCTGGTTCTTCCTCAGGCCAGCACTTTTTAATTCCCACAAGCTGGACTGCAGAGCTGCATGTCCTGGCTAAGCAGGGGAAGCATCCATTGCACGTGTCAGGAGCAGGCACCATGCGCTTGCTCACTGACCTCAATTAGAGCAGAGGAGCTTGCTCTAAAAACTACTGCCCTGACCTGTTAACTAAGAACAAACTGTACAAAACAGTGTAATAGGCTTGGACAATGTCATTATGGGCTAACTGCTGTCCTTTGGCAAAACCATGGGATGCATAAAAAGAGGGCTCTATGCGGAAAAGCTTAGCAGGTGGTGATATCACATTCAGAATGAAACTCAGCACAGCTACATGAGTGAAAGTATTAACAGCTTTATTAACAGCCCTCTGATCAACTAAAAACATGCATTCTGTCCATTAGTAAGGGACCCTTTATAGTCTTCTTTGCCTTTAGATTTTAGAAGACGTCTAGTGATTTCTGAGGTTAAAACAAAAATCAGGTTGTTTGTTTTTATTTAATAGAATCCTTATCACTGTAGTGTTTAAATTCAGCTTCATTGTATTTATACAATAACTGCTATACTTTGGTTAGAAACAAAAGTTTAAATTTTGAAACACAAACTTTGAAATTTTAAATAAACATAGAGGTTATTGTCGATCGTTTCAGAACTGAGGCACATAAGTTAATAATATTCCATCAAATATAACATCAAATGGTTGCTAATACATGTGAAATTACACATGAATAACAGTATAACTATTGGTGAGTAAGTACACTTTTAGACTAATCTCTATCTCCCCTAATCTGACACCTCATAAGATTATATGAGAATGCTGGAATAACACGATGTCTCTTCTGTCAGGGTTAACGAACTAGCAAAGAGCCATATAAAGTTGAACAATATTGGAGTATTCCTTTAATATACCATCCTCTAAAATGCGGTTTAGGGAACCAAACTCTGTGGCTCTGTTCCTTTTTAAGAGGGCAGTGTGTATTCTGTGACTACTGAAAACCTACAAGTGAATCATTAATGCCTTAAATCACTGGACGTCTGATATATTGATAACCCCAGCATCCCAAAGCCTCATCAGCTGCCCCATTACAGCAGTAATGAGAGAGGGTGGTCAGAGCAGATTTGTGAGGGTCACCTACCTATTCTGACCTCAACAAGCATGCAGTGGGCCAGCGGCAGACAGACCTGTTTTAGCTAATGCCATTAACCTTGTTGAGCAAGACAGAGGAGGCAGGAGGAGAAATGGAAAAAATGCGAATACAAAACTCAGTACGAAAATGTGGAATTCAAGGAAGGGCAAGTAGCAAAGGATCGTATTGTGGATCAATAGGGCTATTGACAACGAATCGGTTCAATTATGAATATTTTAGAGATGATCAAATGCATTCTCATATTGCACCATAATCCAGTCCAAATTTGCCTGAATAATAACAAAAATCATAACAGCATGAGCACATAAACAAACTGGAGAAATGAATCATACAACGATCAAAATAGAATATGTAAACAATACAGACCTGTACAAATATCAGAAATCACACTTTTGTAGCATCTGTATAAGTTCAGTATGACATTTGTACTGTATTTAGTGTTTTCTGTTTTATTTAAAACACCTGTCCAGTGTGAATCAAGGTTTTCAGACAGCCAGATTTTCTTACATCTTGAGGTTTTGAACTGCAGGTGCAGGTCGCAGTCACACAGCTCCAGGGACCTGGAGATTGTGGGTTTGATTCCCGCTCCAGGTGACTGTCTGGAGTTTGGTGTGTTCTCCCTGTGTCTGCATTGGTTTCCTCCGGGTGCTCCGGTTTCCTCCCACAGTCCAAAAACACACGTTGGTAGATGGATTTGCGACTCAAAAGCGTCTGTAGCTGTGAGTGTGTTAGTGAATGTGTGAGTGTGTGTGTTGCCCTGTGAAGGACTGGCGCCCCCTTCCAGGGTGTGTTCCTGCCTTGCGCCCAATGATTTGTCCTGAGTTAATGTGAATATTTTAAGTTAAGTTATTAGGGGATCCTGAAATATATATATTTTTAATATGTCATTTTGGATTTGGACAGGAAATTAAGTAGAAAAAAAGTGAAATACTGGAGTTTTAATTTGTCCCAAAAAAAAACGTAATCTCACTGAACATATTCAGATCAGTTCTAGTTTTCCAAAATCGATTCATTTTAATGGCATTGTTCAGAAGCAATTGTATACCCCTAGCAGGGATGAGTGACATAGAAAGAGTAAGAGAGCGAGAGAGTGAGAGAGAGAGCTAGCTGAGGATATGTAGCAGTGAGAAGCTTAACTCATAATGATGAGGGAGCAGGTCTGGGCTGAGGAGGCTCTGTGCTGTCCCTCCTCAGGGAGCGAGAGGTTGGGAGCGCGTGTCTTGCCGAAGAGGCAAAGATGAAGGGCCTGTGTCAGGCTGCCTTTTAATGGTCAGAAGTGTGGTTAGTTCCACTGCCTCGACCCTCTCCCCCGTGGCTCTGGGTCCACTTCATATAACTGGCCATAATTCACCTCGTTTGGCAGTTTGGGGTCTCTGAGGTGCAGGCTAAAAAGTGCAGGGAGCAGTAATGGCAGCCGGAGCGGCTGAGGGCACTTCCATGCGGCAGAGAAGGGAAAACACTTCTCCAGCTGGACCTGCAACCCAGAGCTATCCATTACGTGCAAAGCAGAAGAGCAGAGACAATGAGCTGGTCATCAGTGTCACAAGACATGCAGTATTAAAGCCAGAGTTTGACCAAAAAGTTTGATTTACACACTTTTTCCCTTTGGACTAAATATGGTCTATTGGATAAGGCATGTTTGTCTCTTTAATTCTGCAATGGAGCCACTATGTAGGGAACACACACACACACACACACACACACACCATTTACTTAAATCAAGAGCTTATCTCAAACAGCATAAAGTTGTTAATATAATAAACATCTAATAAGGTTCATTTTGTGTTTTCTGACACTGTAGTACATACTGTAATTCATATAAAACAAAAGAAAATAAACATCTATAGGTGTGTATCCTGTATTGCTGTCTGGCAGATGAACCAAAAAATTGACAGAATGTTAATATAAGCAATCATTCAGGAAGAAGGAAGGAGATGAAGAAAAAGAAGGTGAACCCACGTAAACACAAACACACACTAGTGAGCAACTCTTCACACTTTAGAGGCAGTGAATACACACAGCCGGAGCGACAGGCTAACAACCACTTTGTTGCCCAGGGAACTGTTTAGGGGTTAGGTGCTTTGCTCAAGGGTGATTCCGCCGTGGAGGAACTGGCGACCCTTCTGTCTCAAGCTCACTTCTCTAACCTTAAGGTCATGGCTGCCCTAGTTCAGTTAGGCATCGTAGGTTTGCTTTGAAAGCAGTACCCAAGACTAGGAACCCACCCAAAGTACCACTGCAGTGGGAGAACACACTGGCTATTTATCAAACAGTGAAAACTCGTTCATTGGGCATACACTGTCCTTGAACATTGTTTGCCCACAAGACCAAGATAAACTTCAAAAGAAATAACACAGTTTTAGCTTCCCCTGGGAGGGGAAAAATATTATTTCTGGCTAAACTATCACAGTAAAATATAAGGCAACCACAATATCTGCTAGCTTGTTTTTTTCTGGCACTGAAATCTGAGGTTGCCATGTATTCTGCATAAACACTAACAGCCTGCGATTTTACAGCTATTTACTAATGTTTTCCCTTGGCAGCTATATTTCATAGCTCTTTTAACTTCACACACACACCCAACACAACTCCCTTCTCATCAGACTCCATTCCTTACTGAACCCTGTGCAATGCTAATAGATTTAAAAAACATGCTGCACCCAACATAGAGAGCCTAATACTTTTATCTGGATAAGCACAAAGGCCAAAGAACTGTGAGCCGAATGATTATAAAGTAATGTATAAACACAGGCAATTACCCCACATGTGACACCACAATAGCAGCCAACAGGCTACAGCACATTACGGTCCCTGCAGGCCTATAACAATATAACTAAAAGGACAATACTCTTCTATAATTAAACAGATTTATGGATAAACAAGTCATCTCCTCCCTCTTGCCAAGGACAACTATTACAGTAGACACTGAGCAGCACTTTGCCGGTCCTTTGGCTCTTCTCATCCACTGGCCTGTCATTTACAACCAGTAAACCTCAGGCTTGTGAACAGTCCCTGGTGACCAACAATCAGCATCACCAATCTGCATCATATCCCACATATTAGATACATCTGAGTAAAGGTTAGTGTTTAACTGCCTTCAAAAACTACACCCTGGAATTTCAGGTGCATCACCATTGTTGATACTGCTGTCAGGTTAAAACCTGGTATCTCCAGAATGGTACCTTGTTATGAGGAACAAGGAATACATTAGCCAATGTAATAACTTTTATTCCAAACCAATTTACATAGTTTCACCAATTACATAAAAAACATTTATGAAACGTACGCATTAGGTCAAAATTATGCAAAATGAAGAAGGGGAAACATGAAATAAACAAAATAAAATAAATGCATAAAAAAACCTTTGCTCTGACAGCAACATAACCTAAACCAGATCAGCTTAAAAACAGAATTCAGTTAATAAAATCACTTTCTGTCTAACACAGAGAGAGAGAGAGAGAGAGAGAGAGAGAGAGAGAGAGAGAGAAAGAGACTGATTCAGACAGGAATTACTGCCTCCTGTGAACTTTAATTGAGGTACAGAGGTGGCTCGGGCACCCACAGTTAGTCCAGTATCTGTGTCTAGTCTGGACATGTTTAGCCTGCGTCACTGAGGGGAAGATAAACCCCTCTTACCCCCCGCCAGGGGACAAGTACGGACAACAGAAATACCGCTGAGCAGCATCAGCCTTCAATTAAAGGGTGCAAATCAAAATCTTACCCCATCTAAATCTCTCATCAGTATTAACTGAGCAATCACTGCAGTGATACGTAAGATTTTGCCAGTGCTCAGGTATTAACTTAAACTCCAGCTTTATTGTCCTATTATTAATCTTAACTAATAGTAATAACTGAGAATAAGAGGAATATGCTTTGTAACACCTGGTTTTGAATTAAAACAAAAAAAATTAATTATTTTATTTTATTATTTAATTATTCACCTCTTAAGCCTGTGGAAGTTTAATTCTTTACATTGAAGTAAGCCATTTTTAAGAACGGACTGCTTTCTGAATACAGGGCAGGGCAGGGCGGGCAGGAATGGATGGATGGATAGATGGATAGTTAACGACTTTTAAACACAGTACACTCTTAAAAATTGTGTTTTTTCAAGGGTTTTTATTAAAGGGAATGGGTCTATATTGAACCCTGAACACTCTAAGAAACTTTTGCATGATTAAAGGGTTTTTTGGATCATGAAGAGATTCATCAGATTGATGAAAATTATGTTATAGATGGTTTCTATTTAGCACCTTTTAGAGAAGGCTTCTGTACTGCACCAACAAGGGTTCTTCATTTGTTACAATATCTTTTTTTTTGTGCCGCATAGAACCCTTCTCTAAAAGGTGCAGAATAGGATCATCTATAGCACATTATTTATCAATCTGAAGAACCCCTTCATGACTCAAAGAACCCTTTAATCATGCAAAAGTTTCTTAGAGTGGTCAAGGTTCTGTACAGAACCTTTTTCTCTACTAAAGAACCCTTGTAGGACGACCATTTAAGTATGTAATTTAAGAGATACAATGTAAATTTAAGTTGCATGAACTGTATGAAAGAAAGCATAGACCTTTAACGACTGACCATTTGCTAATTATAAAACTGTCCTACAGTGAAAAGCTGTAGCAGCACAAAGAACAGAAGAACATGTTCTTTCTCCTACTGCATAACGCACAGTAAGACAGGACTTTTCGTCCATGCAGCTGAAACCCTGGATGTTGCCATGCTTGCAGAGTAGTGATCTCTGGGGGAAGGGAAAGAAAAAGGTGAGGAAACATACAAAATTAAGGTTTTCAGTGTGCTTTGATTTTAGCACACTGCTGCTGCAAAGCCTTTTTGTTTTGAAACCTATTTTTCAAGTAAAATGAGATACTGGCTGCCACAAATGTACACACAATCTTTATAGGAAAGTCAGCAGCCAGCTTGCCAATACCCTGAGCAGTTATTTCAACTTACACAAGATCAGGCTCATATATATATACAAAAATATATTTAAAAATGACTCTTATAATCTAGTGAGAAGGACATAGATTGTAATATTTAGGACAGTGGTTCTCATGCATACCACTAGTGGAACATGAAGCAGCAAGAGGTGGTACACCAAATGACCTCGAAAAGATGTACTACTTACTTAAGAAATTTATTCATAACTGAAAATCTAAAATTTTAATGTGTAAATTACATAATGTTTCTCCTTTTTCATAATTATGCCCCAATGAAATTCATTTGTGTTGTAGAAAAATACAACATGCTACGCATACACTGTAGTTGGTTACATCTGTAAAGGAAGGGGGTGTGACAGCGTTCCTCCGCTTTTTTTGTCCAGGGAGATCCCCCAGTTTTTCTGAGAAATCCATGTAAAGAAAGCCCAGTGTCAGCTGCTTACTTGACGTAAGCAAAGGCTAGAGACAGACGTGAGCAATTTGGATTTTATTATAAAAAGGGCAAAGCAAAAACAAGAAAAACAAGCCAAGACCAAGCCTGAGACATGCTCTGGAGCCCAGAAGGACATAATCCAGAGGCAAAAATAGAGAAAAATTAACTGAGAATTCTGTACATGTGAAAACAAAATAGAAGAAAACACTCGGCTGAAGGAAAACGTGGCTGTTCTTCGCATCATTACAGCCCTAAAACAAGGTTTAACAAAGTGCCGCCTCTCCTTCACCTACTGCTACAACCGCGGAGAGCCGCTGTGAGCACCTGCCCCTGTAGCCTATAAAAGCACATAACTGATATTAAATTGACCTCTTCTGGTCAAATTTCTTTTTATTTCTTTCAAAACACTTACTGCCCATAAACTTTATAAGTTCTGACAAATGTATAATTGTGTTTAAAACATTCAGTTTAGGCCTATAGTTATTTGTATTCTCTCTATAATTTTTAGTAATTACAGTGGAACCTCTACCTATGAAATTGATCCGTTCCGTGACCCGGTTCTTAAGTAGAAAAGTTCATTTCTCGAGTCAATTTTCCCCATTTAAAATAATGGAAAAGCAATTAATGCGTTCCTGCCCCCACCCCGAAAGTCACCCTTTTTGAACTGATATATGTTTACAACACTCTCAAATTAGTAAAAAAATACATGTAGCCTTCCTAAATATAAAAAAAAAATACAGTGGTAACAGTAATAAAAAAGAAATAAAGTTTTAAGTGGTTACACATCGCTACCTTGAAGACCTGACGACTGGCTGGAGGAGTAACACAGGCACTGTCTGTATGACGGGAGGTGGGGGGTGGGTGGAATAATGGAGAGTAGGTGGGTGAATGTGGGGAGACGAAGCGTAGATACGGCTTAACTTAGCACGGATTTCGATGTCTGCTATTTACACTAATGCTAAATTGCTAAAACTACAATTTGCTTATCTTAAACGCTCACTCAAGTCTGGGCGCGCTGGGAGACTCGCCTATTGGGGTCAGTGGCCATTTCCAGCCGCCGGCTCAGCGGAGGCCCGGGTTCGTTTCTAGAGTCATGGTTCGTTGGTGGAGGCAAAAAATATTCAAATACCCAGTTCGTATCTTGGAAAGTTCGTTAGTAGAGGCGTTCGTGAGTAGAGGTTCCACTGTATTTTAGACCATTTTGTGTTAAGCTGCACATTTCAAACAAATTAAAAGCAACTAAAACATACAAAAATTCAAGTAAGATTTTGCCTTATGCTCCTGGAACAGAGGAAGAACCAGGGGCCACATGTTTCTGTGGTAAAGATCATAGGTGGTACTTTGAGGTTTTGGTTTAATAATGGGTGGTACTTGGTCTAAAACGTTTGAGAACAATTGGCTTAGGTCAATTGAGTGAAATGGCTGTATTTAAAGAGGTGAGACTTTCCCCATAAATGGACACCATTATTTTAATTATTATATTATTGCATTATAATAAGGTCAGTTAAGGAGTTTATTCTGACTGTTTTACACTTTCTAAATGTGAATTATGAGTTTGTCACAGCTGCGTGTTTTTTTTTTTTTCAGTATAAAAGGAGCTGAAACCTATTGGTGTGTTATCCATACTGGTAAACTTCCTGAATCTCAGAATCATTGGCCAATGCATCAGCCGTATTACCAAGCAGTGGGCATATCTGCATACTGAAATACACCCCAAATGCCTGAAATATGCTTCTTACTGATCCATCCGTACTGAGAAAAAACAAAAAAAAACAAGAGTCCTGCCAACCAGACATTCAATTCCAGGCAAATCTGACAATAACAGACCTGGAAGTTTTCTGGGACTGAAAGGAAGATTCCCCTCTGCCCAAAAAGTAGAGTCATTTTGAGATTAGCATTCCCTATATGATGATGGTTTTGAGACACATATGATTTGAAGGTTAATTATAGCGGGTATGGCTCGTCAGAGCAGGCCATCGCAATCAGCTCAGTGAGAAAACAAGTGGGTCACGAGGCGAAGCGCTGATTAAAATCACATTGATTATAGTGTGGGGTTACTCCTCCTGATTTTGAGTGCTGGCCCAACATCTGTTCACTTCACCACGAGGTACAGGCAAAGGAAAAATTTAATGCTAACTAAAAAGTACAATGCCTGCACCTGCACCGACACACACACACATGCACACACAAAGTGAAGGTTTAAAATAAGCAAGAACCATGCATATAACATTTTTATGAAACTACCACAATTTTCATTAAAAAATGCAAAACAATTGAGAGAATTTTTCCGTGAAAACAAGTGATTGCACTCATCATTACACAGTCTCTGATTTCATTCATGGTCCTCTGCCTTAGTTCAGAGTTTCAGATCAGTATCAGCAATGGAATGAGATAAAGTAGCTTATATACGTGTGTGTGTGTGTGTGTCTTTGTGCTCTTGTGTTTTGAACCTGGGCATTTGGCTGAATGGCAGACGTGCTGAGTGGGCAGAGGGTGAGCAGCAGCTGGAGCAGGGCCCACTGAGGCCCCTACAAGCCCCTGGCTGTCAGAGACTGAGAGAGAGAGAGAGAGAGAGAGAGAGAGAGAGAGAGAGAGAGAGAGAGAGAGAGAGAGAGAAGAGACATACAGAGAGAGAGAGGAGAGAGAGTGAGAGACAGACAGACAGAGAGACACACAGAGGGAGACAGACAGAGAGAGAGAGAGAGAGAGATACAGAAAGAGAGAGAGAGAGAGAGAGATACAGAGAGAGAGAGAGAGAGAGAGAGAGAGAGAGAGAGAGAGAGGAGACATACGGAGAGAGAAAGGAGAGAGAGTGAGAGACAGATAGACAGAGAGACACACAGAGAGAGACAGAGAGACACAGAGAGAGACAGGGAGAGAGAGAGAGAGCAGACATACAGAGAGAGAGAGGAGAGAGAGAGTGAGAGACAGACAGACAGAGAGACACACAGAGGGAGATGGACAGAGAGAGAGAGAGAGAGAGAGAGAGAGAGAGGGAGAGAGAGAGAGAGATACAGAGAGAGAGAGAGAGAGACAGACACCATGTATGATGCATGTATGTAGTTTCCTCACTAAACACTGAAGAGTACAGCTAACCTGCACAGTGTTTCCTTTTACATTTAGCTTTAGCTTCACCTTGAGGATGTCAAGCAGCATTTATTTTTCCCATATCCAAATCTCATATTAAGTGTATTTGCTTGTGAAATAAAAAGTATAACGTGGCTGGTTCCCTTCGTATAAAGATACTCACTGTATGATTTGCATTCCATTCAAAAAACATATTGGAAGTGCATCGTTTAATCATATCACTCCTGCGGGAACTGCATTGATTAGTTTGCAAAAAGCTCAGAGATACTAACACTCCCCAGCAGAAAAGATAATTTCACACCCTGCTATAAACAAGGGGAAATAATAGCTAGTCAATAGAGGGATTATATTTCCCTCTTGTCCACAATCCTAGACACGATCCTTGAGAGTCTCTGCAAAAACAAGAGCTATGCCAGATAAACGGTGCCTGCGCTGTTCAACAGCAATGTGAAATCAATATACAGTTAGAAATGGCAGGAGAAAATATCATAGTAAGCCAGTTATTGACGTGTTGCAGTAATTTACACTTGCCATTACAAGATGAATTGGGGCGATATTTATTTAGCCGAGAGAGAGCTGGCAACTCTGAGATGGTACGGCAGCTGCTGCGGTTGCCAGATGCTGGAAATACACCCTCCGTCCATCAAAACTCCTCCCTTGATGATTTCCTCCTTGTTGCAACCTGACAACCTTAAAACAACTGTATAATTAGAGCTGCATCTGCCACGGCGCGTCACTCTCTGGATCGATCAGGCAGCACTGGACCAAGACAGACGACAACTCACAGGAAGAGGGGGAAAAAACTGTCTCAGTTTCGCTGGAAGACAAGAGTCTATTTCCTAAAACGCTTTGAAAAACACAGTGAAAGGATGCACTGCTGATCTTTACCTGGCTCAAACTGATTACTGCACAAACTGCCCTCAAGGCACAACTCATGTTTCGTACTGATGACTTAAGGCTCCCATGCCTCAATACCTACTTCATAAATACTCACATTAACATACTTACAACTTGCTTACATCTTTAAATATTGTACAGAATTGTGATTAGAACAATAAAACACGCTATATTTTCTAATACCTCACCTTACACATGATAATGTTTACATCAGGGGCCAGCTCCCTATACCTAGATTAAGTCTACACCAAGACGTAAAGGAATTTCCAATGGAGATTCACCCCAAGAATTACAGTTTACCCAAGACTATATATAACCTGCATCTGTGAATTTGGGACTATGTGACTTTGCTGTTTAGTTGTTTTTTTTTTTTGAGTTTTGAGGTTTTTTAAGTTGATAAATGATCAGGAATCAGAGTAACTGTAGCTACCTGTGGAACACTGTATACTGCTAATGTGCTATACATAACTATGCTCTATTTAGGCATTAGTAAGGAACCAAAGGAAGAAAATGTCACAAAATAAGCAGTGCACTGCAACCCAAAAATCATCCACAAAGGCTTTTTTCTCCTGCTGACAAGAAAATAAGGGGCATGATGTGCCTTACAAAATTTTAAAACTATGCACACCATCATATGTCTGTCATTAATGCCCAATTTAAAAATCCCCACATTTTTCAGTCCTGCTGCAGCTGGGCGAGTGACGGCGAGGTGAGGTAGTTAACTCTAACCACATCTTCTCCAGCAACAGTGACTCATAATGAAGGGCACGATGTAAAATGTCATGGCGGATCATCCTCTCCAGTCTAAAGACAAGAGGAAGAGGGGGATGAGTGTAGCAGAAAGGAACGAAAGGGCTAAGACACAGCGCTGCATAAAGTCTGATATATATTAAGCACATGCACCACCACGGAGCATGACATACAAGATGATGGCAACAACTTTAACATGGCTTTTAGCAACACGTCAAGTTGCTGTTCAGAAAAAAAAGAAAGCAATCTTCTTTAAGAGCTGGAAAAACCTTGAAAAGGAGAGATACATACATTTACCATGAATTAGACAGCGAGTACAAAGTAAGCTTGGAGATTCATATTACGAGCATGAAGGAATAATAGCAGTTTCATGCTGTGCAGAAGTCACACCGTGCAGTTTTACCCTATTCACATTTTTAATGAAAAAAAGAAGCTCATCACTGGTGGCAAGTCCAAGCTTGTTCACTGTGATTAGCATGGTGAGAACTTCCCACAGCAAAACCAGCATCCCCAGTGCCTCAGACCTGCTGGATATTACTGATTACTTTAAGAATAGCAGAGATTAGGAATCAGATTGCTACATTTCTATATGCTGTATCTTAATTGTTGAGTCTTATGGTAGATACATATCATGTCTGAATCAGCCTTTAACTATAGCCTTATAAATGCAATAAATTCATTAAAAGCATGAGTTTTCAGTCCCCCCTGCAATTAAATGTCTGAATAAATGCCCTTTATTTCAGCATTCCACTTACTGTATGCAATAATATGATGGTGCAGCTTCAGTATATTACAAGCTCCCTCTAGTGGGTAAAATTTTACATATGGTCATCAGCACTGAGATACAGGGCCTTGTAAGACAGTTCAACTGACAAAGTTCAAATATTTATGAAATATCTGTAAAATAGAAACTAATTTTAAAATACATGGCAAAAATTAAAAAGTGGACAGTGTTAATAAGCCAAGACCATTCCGCTTCTTTAAATTTATGTTTTATATGAACCACACACATAACAGTCATACACTGAGCCGAGGCATATGCCATAAACAGTGAGGCAATGTATGTATAGTACAAGTCTAATCTGCCAGTGGTGGTGACTGTGAGGTGCATGTACAAAGGTCTGAGTTCACATTCTGGCCTGTTAGCTAGAAACAATGATTTATGTTTTTTAAAGAAAAAAATAGAAAGAGAGAGGGAAAAAGTGAAAGGAAAGGAAAGAGAAAAAAAAACACCCCGCAGTGCAGCACACGACTTAAATTAAAATAGAGGGGGTGGGGGGATTCTTCAAGGTTAATTACATGTAGATCTTCTTCCCCGTTTGAATTAAAATCACTAGCTACATGCTGCAGTAACACAAGTGGAGCCTTCAAGCCTACGTGTACCTCCGGATAATTCTTACAGCACACCATATCTTAACGCTTGACCCCTCCATAACTGCACCACAGGGATTTTTTGGGAACATTCAATCTGTTCGGAAAAAAATTGGGGTGAACTGAAGAGCACTCAAGTCCATGTTCCAACTGTTAAGTATGCTTGTAATATGAATAGTAGTATCTATAATTAAATTAGGAAAGACGCTGAACTTTTACTGCTTCTCGACTTGGCAAGTGTATGTACCCAGGCTTAAAAATCATAAGACTTTTAACAAGATATGGTTATAATATACAGGTTACCTGATCACATTTCACTGTTTAAGATTAGCGTCTATGCAAACACGGGTTTTAATAAGCAGGTATGGAAGACGTTATTCTTAAAAGAAACTCTGCAGTTTAAAAGTGTTAAACATTTATAAAGTTCACATTCACCAATCCTTTCCAAACATAGTTCTTCAAGGAACTAGAAGCGCTGCATACGAACTCATGCGGATTTAGTGACTTTACACAAGGTGGATGTCTTCAAACCTTTCTCACACTCACCAAAAGTTTTTCAGGGAACAAGAATTATTCATTTTGGAGAATTATTTCTGAAGCATCAAATGACCTTTTAACATAACGTTTAACGTTTAAGCTGAAAGTTTTCAGAGCAAACATTTGATAAAATATTAAACAGGTTTCTTGAATTACTAAACACGTTATACACACTATGAACAATCAGAATACAAATTATTGCAGCAAAATGCTAAAAATCACGCTAAACGCTAAAATAAATTGCACCAAATGGCACCCAATTATTGTCACACAATAGTCACTTTCCCCTAAGAACATTGGATAGTAATCACATTAATATAACCAACTTGGTTCAACTCTCACTGCCCATTTTCTCAGCTCCACTGACCATACAGGAGCACTCTGTATATCTACATTTACAGACTGCAGTCTTGTATCCTTTTTTTATTATGGTCGGGACCACCACAGAGCAGGTATGATTTGGGTGGTAGATCACTCTCGGTGCTGCAGTGGCACTGATGTGGTGGTGATGCTGCTGTGAGTGTGTGCTGTGCTGATATGAGTGGGTCGGTCAGACACTGCATGGCTGCTTATGTTTTTAAGCACTTCGGTGTCACCACAGCACTGAGAATAGTCCACCCACCAAAAATATCTTGCCAGCAGTCTCCTGTGGACAGTGTCCTGTGACCATTGATGAAGGATTAGAGGACGATCAGCAGATGAGCTACTGACTCTGACTTTATATCTACAAAGTGGACCACCATAGAGTGGAAAGTGAGTGGACACAGTTTTCCACAGCAGCACTGTTGTCTTCTTCCCTTTTACCAATGCAACAAACACTAACACACTGCCACCACATGAGTGTCAGCTCATGTAGGGGTCCTGACCATTGAAGAACAAGGTGAACAGGGATTAAGAAGTATGCAGAGTAACAGATTAGTCTTTAATTGTAAAACTACTAAGTGCTCCTATATGGTCAGTGGAGCTGATAAAATAAACAATGAATGTAGAACCAATGAGGTCATTAATGTTTAGACTAAGGTGTATATTATAATCATTATAATTATATGCTACTTCTTATACTAATAATAATAGAAATAGTAGGGGATATAGTTACTAATCATCATAAACTTATAGAGGTGATGGTAGCATAACTTAAAGGGCACATATATAATTTCCTGAAAAGCAAATAAGCATTAAAGACTCAATATGTTTAAGCCATGGTTGTATATATCTACAGACTTTACTACTAAAGAACCCTTGAAGGACCTCCTTAAAAGTGTAGAGCACATTACATGTTCTAAATGAGTGATATTGTGTACCGTGTATTGAACTGTATGGATGTGGCGGTAATTCCCGGTCATGCCTGAAAGTAGATAGTGAAGTGGGGAAGAGTGTTAGGGAGAGTTCAGTTCTGAGGCAAACCGGTGCTAGCACTGGGTTCACGGGCAGTATCACACACAAACCCTCCTCCTCCTCCTATTCGTCTTCTCTATCCCCCTCTCCACTCTGCCTCCCCCTCCTTCCATCCCTCCCTCCGGCTGGGAGTGCCACAGAAGAGCGGAGATGCCCAGAGAGACGGAGAGAGAGAGAGAGCGAGGGAGTGAGGGGGCGAAAGGCAAGGCAAGGCAAAACTTCAGCTGCGAAAGAAAGAAAAGGAAGAGAGAGAGAGAGAGAGAGAGAGAGAGAGAGAGAGAGAGAGAGAGAGAGAGAGAGAGAAACATCAGGCATCAGCAGATAGGAGGAAGGCACTCTTCAACTTTCACTCCCATTCCCAGCTGTTTTACAGGAGAGAGTTAGCCTTTGAAGAGCTGGTGGCAAAATACACACACACACACACATTCACACACACACATATACTCACACACATATACTCACACACCGACACACTCGTGCATATTTTCCCCTCCAGATAACTAAGCAACTGTTCCCTTGCTGGCCTCTCCCTGACTCTCTCCCCCCTGGAACACTTTCTTTTTTTTTTCCCCTTTTTCTTCTTTGGTTTGTTTGGTTTTAAATAATAAATGATACTACGCCTTATCCTGCCTATCTACATATTATTAAATATAGAGGAAAAAAAATTCATGCAGCACTCATACAACAGTTTTAGCGGTGCACTTCGCGTCGCCCACACACTCTCGTCTGGTGCATGGCTGGGTCACAAAACAGCCTTCATAACAGCAAACCAAACACTTAGCAATATCAAGCTGTGATTCAAGAAAAGAACAACAGTGCGGCGAAGACTGGCTTTTTTGTGGTTTCAATGTTGCGGTCATGGATTTTTTATTAGTCATGTCGTTGTCTATTTTAATCCCTGAGGTGTATTCTCAGATTATTGAATCTCTTCTGAAGGAAAAAAAAACTGCATTTCCTTAGGGCTATTGCTCTGTTCCTTTATAAAGTTTCTCTCTGTAAACTTTGAACATGGTAGAACACTCGTTGTTGTTGTTGTTGTCTATGCATCATCACTCTGGTCTAAACCTAGTAACTTTTTTTAATATCGTTCTGTACTTTACAGTGGGCTGCTGTTGTGTTTTAAAGCAAACTTTTAAGACCTCAGTACAAGAAAACATTACCACCTCCAGACAATGCAAATATAGCATGTCAGTATGGTGCCCTCTGACATGTCAATATCTATATCATTTGAAACTAGTCTTTTTTTGTGCGTGTTTCCCTATTTGTTTGTCTTTTTTTGTCTTTCTTTCTCAGATAGTTTAACCTTGTTATCAGCTCATCTAGATCGCCTACCCATTCATTACACATCAGATTCTCACCACAATATATAGTTGATTAGGTGTTTAAAGTTGCTGGACTCCACCCAGTAGGCAACATTTTAGACATTATGACAACTATGCTTGTTAAAATGATGACTAAGTGCTTGAAATAGTGGAGTTTGTAATACCGCTGCCCTTCTCCTGACATACTAGGATTTGATTCCCAGCTCAGGTAGGAGTTCCAAGCCATGCCAATATGAGTCATTGGGCAAGACTCTTAATGCTGCATTCACTTACCTCTGCAACATGATTAAATCTGTACGTCACTCTGAATAAGTGTCTGCTACATGCCAAAAACGTAAAAGCAAAAATATGAATAAAAGAAAAATTGCTTTCATGTGTCTTAAAAAAACTAGGCCTTCTGGTTTTCATATCAAACTCAAGAGATGTCCATCAGAGAGAGAGAGAGTCAGAGAGAGAGAGAGATAGAGCGAGAACGAACATGAGGTGTCGATTGCTTGCCGTCAACTCATCGGATGTCCTCCGCGCTCATCCAGGAGCACTCACGTGTGAAAACTTGCCGCAACTTTCGCCGGGGACGTCTTTTGACGGGCGGCAGGGAGAGCTCTTGACAGATCCGGGCGATGGCGGGCCGTCTCTCGGCCATTTGGCATGCGGTGGGCGTCTGGCACGCTGGAGACTGCCTGTCAAACGCCTATGACTCCATAGAAGAGTGTGGGGGGACCCTACGGAGCGCCAGATGGGCCATTAAGGTAGTATTAATGTAGATGCCATGGCTTTTCCCGCGCTGACTGGGACATGCTCTTTAGAACTGCGAGCAGCTGCTGCCATTTACTCCGACAGCTCCCCGCTAACTTTGGGCCAACTGGCAGAGTCAGAGTCTTTGTACCTGAGCGGGCAAGACAGAAAAACACTTTGAACTGGCCCTGGAACACACACATGCACAAATAAGTTGAAGAACATAAACAGACTGTATGGACAGCCTAATGTGAAGGAATGTGCTTCAACAAAACATGAAAATGAGAAATGAACATATAACTAAAGCATCCAAATGCCTGAAATATTATATTATTACCACAAATATGCATACATACATATATAAAACTGACTTGTAACACCATTCCTACACACAACACAAATATTTTTCTAATCACAACCACAAAACATAGTGTGTTAATGCAATGTTTTCATAACCATTTACTCTAAGCACTAATATCATGCTTTAATTGAGAGAAAATTGCCTGGTGGTGAAGAAATAAAGAATAATCAGGGGAAAAAAACAAGCACAGATAAGCACTCCAATCAGCCACATTCCACTCAACTAAATAGACTGAAATAGTATATTTTCAGACCATTAAGGAAATCACATAGACAAAATCCTATTAAGCCAATTATTTCTTTCCTCACTACAATTTACAGAATTGGAGGCATTCTCTGCCATGCACTTGCATCTTAGTACAGGAAATAGATTTCAAAAACACAAAAGCTTGATTCTATTTAGTATAACAAAGCACTTCAACCAAGAAAACGGTAACAGTTAAAGCTTGAACACATACAGTGGTTGCATGCATGGGACCACCATTCATTATTTAATTTCTAGTCAAAACAGCCATTATTCATTTGTAGTCATTCATTTTCCAGTGTCGAGAGATTGCTGAATACACATATTTATCAGAAATGTACTCTCAGATAAAAAACAATTTAAGGTTTCTCAGTATGTACATGAAGATCATTTGTTTTATTACAGCTCTCACTTGATGGGGATAGAAATCTAGAGCACCATTTCTACTGCTTCAAAATCCAGTCTTAGAAGTTGGTTGCATACTTCTAAGTATCATACTTAGCAATGTTAATGTGTCTGGACTCCTTACATGTTCTGAGAAAAACATCCACTTTTATTGATGGATTTGCCCAACTTCTAATTTTTGTTAACTGCTTTTTCTTAGTATCAGTTCATTTACATGTTTACATTCTTTTTGACCCATAGTATGGAGTTATCTTCTCATGGTGGAAGGATGGACAGAAATCTATTTCATCTCATCCTTAGAAATATAAATAACTACTGATTGGCAGTTTAACATTGCTTCTTGAATTTAAGTCAACACTCTTGGGTATTTATGGGCCACTAAAACCTCTTTTTACAACCAACCAAGATAGCTTCAATTTAATGTAAGCTCATCTGTGTGTTCAACCTTTAAAAATGTCCTAAAACCCAGTTATATGAATAGTACACTTTGTTAGATTCATTTTCTTTGTAAAACGCAGATGCTAATCAAGCAGGAGCAGAAAATGAAGGCTATTCACTGTGGAATTCAGCGTGTCAGTGGGGACGTTTAGACAGACGGTCCTTGACTTTCAGTGAGCTGCCTCTAGTCAGTTGTGTCCACCATTTTCTTTCAATGATTATTGAAAACCCATGAAAGAATGTGACATTTCCTCCCACAGCATCTCATTTTATTGGAATCCTCTTGACAATAAAAGAGAAAAAAAAAAGTCTCGTGACTCAAGAGAGCACTCACAGCTAATATGAAAGTTGCCAAAAATATTCTGCACAAAAATTAGAAATCCACTGCTGTGGGACAGCAATAAAGCACCCTGTTGTCATTCTGATGCTTTATCTCCCATCTGTTTCAGTCAAATGAATGTAGTCTCTGAAAATCATCACATAAAAGGTGATAAGACTCTTATGAGGCAAATGCTTGGTATGCAATTTCACTTAGGCCTTCAGTATAGCACACAATACATGATATCTGTGCATTTAGAACCACATGGAATGACACCAAATATGCTGTGCGCCAAAAGAGCTTTACAAGAAAGACAGAAAAAAGACACGAAAGAGATGAGAGATGGAGGACTAGATTTTGAGGGGGGGACAAGCATCATGATGTGGACCAGGCCAAAAAGCAAAGAGCTCCAAACACAAGCCCCAGTCAGCAATAAAGGCCTTTATTTACAAGGTGCGAATGATTGCTTTCCCATGCAAATGCATTCAAAGTCGCTCTAATACCACACTATCATTCATTGTGTATGGAAACGGGTACAGTGCAACATGCAGAGCAAGGCAAAGCTGACAGTGGAAGGGGTGGGGGGGAGAAAAAAAGAAAAAGCACTTCTCCAGCACTAAGCAATGTGCGTGTGTGGGAGTGTTGCAAATAGGTTATTTTGGCTTTTTTTTATATCTCCGCTGGAAGAATGGAAGCATTAGGCATCCAGTGGAAGCCCTCTGTTATTTGCTAACAAGACGATTAACATGAAAGGGAAATGGTAAATGTCATTTTCCAGCACTGCGCGACAGTGGAAACACAGTAATCATATTATTATTCGTGTTCATATCGAGATCAATCACGGCTACAGCATGTAAGTGGCTGTGTTTTCTTTTCTTTTTTTATTTTTATTTTTTTTTACAAAGCCTAGTTTTAACTGCACTGTGACGATAGTTCACACACTGAAAGTGGGCTATAGAGCAAAACAATATCAAACATTTTTTTTTTCTGTTATGCTGCAATGTAATTTAACACTGTAAATTTAAATTTGATAGACCACTACAATGTGAAATGTACAGTTCTATATAGTTTTAGAAGTTGTGTAATGCAGACAAATATCATTATATTGTGAGCACACCAGGTGGAGAGTATTACACTGTATATACAGGTTGATATTTATTAAAACATAAATAGGAGCTTGTGAAATATGTGACGTTGGTCAGAATGTACACTAAACTATTTAATAAGGATACACCTATATGAGAACAGTCAGTCAATGCATATATATTTTTCATATCCATTTCTGCTGGTGTCAATGCATAATCACTTATTAAATGCATTTGCATGAAGGGGAGGTATAACTTGCTGTGTAGTGCTATATTTTGTAAGATTAATAAAATGCTGAATTTTATGCACAGCAACACAGCATTGGATAAACTTTTTAAAGATACTTATTGTTCTAAAAATGACATTAACCTGCTGCACTTTTCATACAAAGCACATATTCAGGCACTTCTTATTTTCACTCTATGCAGAAATGTTTTGAAATACCACTCTAATTCTGTAATACTGTACAGAAAACATTCAAGTCTTATGTCCTTCTTCATGACTGTGGCATCTCTGTGAGATGGCTCTGTTCTTTTTAAGTGATACATTTGATAGCATTTAGATTTAGGTTTAAAAAAAATCAGTCTTCAGTTTAATTTCAATACTGTACTATATACATGCTCTCTCTCTCTCTCTCTCTCTCTCTCTCTCTCTCACACACACACACACACACACACACACAAGTCTCTCCTTCCTCGCACTTCTGCCTTCTTTCAGCTCAAGAAACATGACACATGAGGTCTAATGTTGAGCATTACTCTTATTTTGGCACAGACATCTACAGCGCTCAAGATGCATGCTGCTAGGACGTTATTTCCTGGCAATTATACAAATATAAACACAGAGTACGTCATGATATCTACATCCGAAAACTGTGCGTACAGCCACATGCAAAACTTTGCAGGCATTTTTCCATGTGTTTGCTGTGTTCAACACGTTAGAAAAGATGTATTTGTGCTGAGAAACACATTGTGCAGAAGTGTGTTCTTTGTAAAGTGTGTGTACTTACTTTCACCTCGAAAAACAACTAAACATATTTTTGACCAGAGGCACCCAAAACTTGGATAAGACTGTAAGGAGGGGACAGCAGATATAACACACACACAAACATGGCTCTCCTTTTTTTTAAGGCTATGGCATCTGTGTGGCTATCGTAGGTCTGATCATATAGGATATCTAAGTGAATAACAAGCATTAAGATAATCATTTTGCCACTTTAGCTAAGCACTCAATCTTATAATTCCTGAGAAAAATAAATGTCATGAATATAAAAATATGTATATATAGCAATTACTAAATCAAACTATGATCCTAAACTCTATAAAGGGAGGGGGCTACACACGGGTACTGGTGTGGTGGCACATAGGACTGGGTACAGATAGCAGCATGCACAGTGACAAAGCTTGACAACCGTTCAAGTGTAAAAGTAAAGGGTATCATCAAAGCAAACTTCACTCCTGTGCTCTAGATAAGAAAGGGACAAGAGGCACACACACACACACACACACACACAGGTATCTCTTCTCCTTCCTCTGGGCCTTATTGTCTCTGTCTGGCACAGAGTATTTGACACAGATAGTAACAGTGACATGATAATGGCCAACAGTTTTCTGAATATAATAACAAAGTACACCATGAAATCAAACTACACTGATATACAGTATATAAGGAGAAGACCACCCACACATATCCTATACATGCACACACACACACACATACAAACAAATATGTATCTCTGCTCCTTCCTCTAGGCCATACTGACTATGTGTGTTTGGCTCAGTTGTAGGTGTTTTGTATACAGACAGTGATTTTGCGCAATAATAATTCCTGAAAATTGTACGAATTTAAAAAACAAAGGACACTACCAAGCCAAACATCACTCCTGTGGTGTATATAAAGAATGAAACAAACACACGCACACACACTTTGCACCCACACAGAGTCATTTCTCCTCCTTCCTCTGGGCCGTGTCGTCTCTGTGTGGCTGGCTCGGTTCTGGCTGAGCAGGCACACTTGTTTGAATGTCATATTTACGGCGGCGCTTTGTCAGGACGCTCTCGTGCGCGGGTGCGGGCGGTGGAAAGCGAGCATATGGCCGCCTCACTCTGGGGAGGTGCGGCAGCCTATCGGCGCGCTGGCCGGGCAGATGCTCTGGGCTTCGCGGCGATTAAGTGGAGATCATCACTGTTTTCTTTGAGCACCACTGTGCCTTGTACTCTGAAGTGTTTGGTTAATCACTGTCTGCATTCGACAGAAGCTGCCAAAATGCTCATTAAGTCGGAATCCTCGCCGACATGTCATGCTCGAATGATGGATTTTTTTTTTTCTTCCCCCTTGTTTTTCCCCCAAGTAAAGGCCCATCTTGCATGAGAGTACACACATGCCAGTGCAGGTTTATGTATGTGCATGTTCTATGTTGCACAAATGTGGGCATATGTTATTAAAATGTTAAAAAATGTATGATGAGGATTTTTTTAGCTTCCCTCTTTGTTTCCACTTGTCATTTGTGCAGCAAGAGGTATGTGTGTGTGTATGTGTGTGTGTGTGTGTGTGTGTGGGTGGGTGTGAGTGCTGTCTCTGCCATGGCCTCAGAGGGACAGGGCTCTTTCTTTTCTCATCTGTTCAGCTTGTGTGGCTTCTGCGCTCTGCATGTTATTAGCAAAACGCTTCGAGTCACACTGCCTGTGTCAGGCAGCTTTGTGTTATAGCGTTTTTTTTTTTTTTTCAATCTTTCACTGTAATATTTAAAAATACAGTTAACCAATAAAGACCATTAAAAGACCACCCTTAATTTGTGTAACTTCCAGTCAAAGCTGATACTCAACTTGTCCATTCTTCTGGAGTTACTTCTGAGGAGATTAGACATAAAACAATGCACTTGATCAAGGAGTGATTTTTCCCCTCCTATAAAAAAACAATGGTATACATGGTTGCTAGACACATCTTCTCATTAGTCATTGGTGGCCTTGTTCTGGCGGTGTCTGAGCTCAAAGGGAGATTGGCCTCGAACTTATTTGTACTACCTAGGACAAACATTCAGTTTAAACACTAAGCACTTTGTGAGTCGCTCTGGACAAGTGCGTCTGCTAAATGCTGTAAATGGAAATGGAAATGGAATACGACTGTGTACCACTGTGCCCTACCTCTGCACAACCCAAGTTATGGGCTCAAACACATTAAGAAGGCAAGCTTGACAGGGCCACTGTTGTTCACTGAAAACCATTCCAGATGACGACCCAATGAAGCCGACTGAGAGATCGGGAAGTATGTGCAAAGCTGTCATCAAAGCAAAAGGTGGGTCCTTTGAAGAATCTAAAATACAAAAATATAAAACATATTCTGGTTTGTTTATATATATATATATATATATATATATATATATATATATATATATATATATATATATATATATATATATATATATATATATATGCACATATAAAAATGGAGCCAAGTTAAAAAAAAGAGAAAACATCAATCAATCCACAAGTGTTTGTCTCCATCCTTCCATAGTTGACTAATGCAAAGGCCTTTATTTATTTATTTGTATATATTTTTCATTGACTTCATGCTTATTTTTGATAATTCCATGTGTCCTTTTCATTGTGTGTACATTCTATGTTGACCATTTTGACAGTGTTTATATAAAAGGTATCTAGCAATGCCTTTTCCATCCTGTAGTGAACTGTACTCTACAGTACCTATCAAATACCTCCCTATAGTGTGAGAACCAGTCACTGCAGTGACCTTTCTCCATACGATACCACTTCAGAAATTACAGAGTGAACTAAGGGCCCTTTTGTCCAACCGTCCAGATTGGCTTTCGTTTTGTTTAGCTGGACGTATACAGCCCTTCATTATGACATCAAAATAATGTCGATCAAACCATTTAATAGCGTGGGCCAATAATGGGCTGCTATCTGCGCCTGAAACCATATCACTGACGCTTCACAATGGCTGTGCAGGTGTAAGAGGAAAAGAGTAACGGAGAAACAGCTTATCAGGCTTTAGATAAAGAGGCTCGGGTTACTAAGGTCTCACTGACCGGCTCTTAAAGCGGAACGCACCTCAAACTCAAGAGGGGCTAAGTTATCCAACATAAACAATCTCCCAATGCTGTACAGTATCATGTAATGGGCCTTGGGGGGAATGAAGCCATGACCAAAGGAATAAAGGAGGCTGGGGAAAGGAGGGCTGATGCTTGTCAAGACTTAGGCAAGAAAGGCCTGTGGTAGAAGTGGACTGACAGGAGAGGGCTGGGCTAGGATCAACAAGACACCCACACCCACCCAAACACACTCACACACTACCTCATACTGAATTCTGGCAGGTTGCCAGATGTTCAATAGTGGTGGGCAAAATGGGAAAAACATAGCATTATGATACTTGCATTATGAATGTTGTATGATTAACTCTATCATGAATGACACTGAAGTTTATTCTGCTCAAAGGTCAATCAACAATAACATTTTTATTTTATTAATTTTTTTTATTAAGTTTGTATTTCATCAATTGTACATAAAATAAAATTGATTCTCGCATTCCAAAATACATGTATTCATGTATATATTGCACCCCTGTGTGAGTGTGTGTGTGTGTGTGTGTGTGTGTGTTTGTGGACCCACACACACTGTCTATTATATGCGTGCATACACAAAAGAAACGTATTTGGCCTACCGTTGAGCATGAAAATGCCTACAGCAGAGAGGATCTCAAATTCCTGGACCACGTACAGTGACTCTAATGTGAAGCAGCACATGCAGGTGCTTTGGCCCAAAGCAGAATTCCAGGTGGCTGGAATGGATCAGGATCATCCTTACATTAGCAAAGAGAAGAAAAGAAATGAGTGACATTGCTGTGTGTGGATTCAATCGCCCCCTAGAAGTGGATAATACAAAGGCTTAGTGAGTTTAAGAACACAGCTGTGTGGTCCTATTGTATTATTTTAGAATTGGATGTTCTAGCTACTCCCAGCACGAGTAAAATTCTGCCATTTACAGCCATGTTTTCCATTTATTATTAGTTGCATTAAGAAGTAGATTGGACATAAATATATCAATATATGGACATAAATAGTCAAGATGTTGTCACTTATCAAAGAAACACATATCTTTAAAATGTAACTGTAGAGAAGGAAATAAACTTGAACTTTCAGTGATTTTCAATTGATTTAAATTTAAATAGCTTTTGGAGCATTGCTATTGGTCAATTCTTCATGAATGTGAAGAACAGTAACTCTGTTTAAATTATGTAGCAAAATAAAAATTGACAGAAATGGAAATACATGGGTTCTTTTTTGAAGAGTGACAATATGTTTGTAGTTGTTTACTTCTTTAGTGCACTCAGGCTATAAAGCTGAAAAAATTCTGATGCACGTGTAGCATTGTGCCACCTGCTAAAAACATGACACACTGATGTTTGGTTTACTACATCATTTAAATACAGCATCTGTCCTTCACAATGTGTAAAAATTGATGAAGGGACCAATAGAAATGTTCCAAAATTACATGGAAATAAAACTTTTTCCATTGACTTCCTTTGAAAGAAAAGAAGTTGTTTTCCTTCTCCTGTAAAATACTGTTTTGGAGATACATGTTTTTCTTTGGAAAGCCATGATATGTTCTACATATCTGTTACATATCTAAAAGTATATATTACATAATACATATCTACATATATATTTAAACTGATCAATTCTGTTGTACATTTTAATAATATGAAAGTACTTCTAAGAGTGGACTGGTTGATCACTACAACTAAAACAAACTACCCTCATTACCCTTTTTACAATGTGGGGCAGTTATACTGCTAAAATGTTGCAATGTAATAACATTATGTGAGAAATTCCTTGCAGTCCTTTGTAATGTGAAACACTGAGGCACGGAAAAGCTCTGTGGGCTGCGTGGATAAGGAAGCGCATCACGTTTATACAGCCACACAAATGTATGTTGAGCCTAGCCTGCAGTTGTCCTTTGCATTATGAGCGGGAGCCATGTGGGGATGCATGCACGTGCATGCCTTGCCTCTGTGTGTGTGTGTCTGAGTGTGTGTGGATCTGAGTGTGTATTTGTGAGAGGACGCATGCTGAAGTGCGCTCAAGTGCAACGTCCTCAAAAAATATGCAATTTTCTACCCTCTCAGGATAAATGTATTTATCTGTATGAATGTGGTAAAGAATAGAAAATGCTCCTCTGGGTAAAGCCCACACAGAGACGGTGTAAAGTGTTGTAAGTAAATGGCAATAATGCATGTCTTGTGCGTGTTTTGAAATTCTACTCAGACACACAAAAGGAGTCAAGAGGCCATTACAGTGCTGTCATTCTTTTGCTCACCATCAGCCAGGGTGAGAGGCCCTTTTCCACAATGCCACTTCAACCGGGCCACATATTGAGTGTGTGAGAGTGTGCCGTGTGTGTGTGTGTGTTTGTACATGAAACAGAGAGCATAAGAGAATCCAATAAAATGAGTTGGCAAAATTAAGCCCAATGAAAGTGGAGCACTTCACTAGAGAGAAGTCTCTATTTCTCCAGCACTTAATTTTGGATTTGTCTATGCCGGCAAACTGCCAGAGCCATTGGAGGTGACAGCACGAACACACACTCTCTCCCACACACACACACACACACACGCATCTCCCTCGAGGAATCCAATACACTGCTTAGATTAGCCTGTCGCTCTAATTGTGTTCAATACTTTCAACACTGATAAATGAAAAGGTAATGATAGCTGGGGTATTAATATGCTTATAATGATAGCAGGCTTAAGCATACAAAAGCACTACTAGAGGCAGGGTTTTGACTGCAAATGCAGCAAATTCAGACAGCTTAATTACTGCCAGTCTTTAAATATATTTATACCACACCACTGTTCAAATCTATGTATAATCAATGTGCACACATTCCATAAAATGTTCAGCAGAATTATGAATTATTTGCAATGCATCGCATTCTTGAAGTTATTTTTTTATTGCAAATATTTTAGCTTGTTTTAAAAGGGATGTTAAATATAAGAGGCAGTATGACAATATTTGTGGGTATTGTGATAAAATACATCACAAATATATTTTTAGGAGTGTATTGGGAGTATCATGAGTCCTTATTATAGCAGCTTAATAAAAGCATCAATAGTCTGTGCTTTCTGAATTTAGTGCAATGTCATTTGAACAAAAAATCAATTATCACAGTTTCCAATGGATTTTTTTATGTGATGCACTATTGCAACTTATTAAACTTTAGAAAACCTAACATCATGATGCATATTTGATCAGACATTTTTAGCATTGCAATTTGATCAATTTTTTATTGTGTGAAATCAGTCTGGTTTCAATCAGATTCAAGTTCATTTGCAGGCATTTAAAACCTGATTCTAATAGCTCTGTATACATCTCCCCATGCTGCCACCCCAGACATGTCAATCTCAAGCCCCCTCCCCGGCTTCTTTAAACTGCTGCCATTCCAGCCACCTTCACCTTGTCACTGGTGCCAATTCAGCCCCTCCATCGCCTCTCTGCTGCCAGTTCGGCACCTCTTTTTCCCCATCGCTGCCACATTAGTACGTATTTGTAGTGTGTTGTGGCAACACTGCAGACATCATTTACTCATGCAGACTTTGCCTAAAGCAGATCAGTAATATATAATGTATGACTGTTTATCACTCATCCATAGATGTGATTTTTTCTGTGTTTTGTTTATTTTATAGCTGTGAACTATTCCCAGTACGAGGCACCTGTATGTTCCACCGCTCGTCTGCTTGTTTTTCAGACGTCTGGAAAATAACAAACCATCGTCTGGCATTATTTTCACAGCGGCAGAAAGGTCTGCTCTCCCCCAAGCGCGTATTGATTACAACCATGCCTCCGCGTCCAGGGGTCAAGGATCCTTCTATCACAAAGTTTTGCTAGTTTCAATTTGCTGTCTTCACCCCACCCACCCTCCCTGCTTTTGTGTCACTATTCTTTCCTTCTTCCATCTCTTCCACTTCTTCTTAAGACTTGATATAGAGCAGAAAGAAGTGTTACGAACTGATTGCATAACCGAAAGCATTCACCTTTTGCTCTGTTAGTGGGCGTCTCTGTGCCTATAGAAACTCAGGCATCTCACTGACCACTAGAGTATTAACCTACAAAGGTGGATCAAAGTCGCACCTTAGAGAGGTGTGCGTTCGTGTGTGTGTGTGTGTGTGTGTGTGTGTGTGTGTGTTTCTGTCAGTCTGTCTCTGCTCAAGGGCCTGCAGGGCTTAGGATTCACATTTCCTGAAGCTCTAGGATGTCATTATATCCAGTATTGGTTTAAGAGTGGAAGAAAGAGGCCACTAGCAGAAAAAAAATCCTTTCTGAGTATCAATCCACTTCTTCTCTGCCTGATACCCACACAAACACACACACACACAGTTAGAGAAAACATACTTTATGGGTACACTTATATGCACAACGTATATGCACCCTCAGAAATGTACCACAGACTGTGTATCTTCAGTCTGAATATGGTGCATATTTGTGCCTTTTCTTATTTTAACATTTTAAAAGTTTATCATCTTTTAATGGTATCATGGTTTATCATCGCTGTCCAATGAAAAACATTTATCTTCATTAACTTTCAAAGGAAGCCATGTGAAAGGATTGTATTCCAAGTAATTTTGAAGTATTTTTATTGATCAATTCATCAAGAAACTTTAGCACAATGTGAAGGGCCTTCAAATGATGCAGTAACCTAAAATTTGACAAAATACTTGAATACTTGTTTTTCTTTGGAAAGTGATCATATGCAAAACAATATAAAGCAATATATAATGGCAATTCTATATATTAAATAATGTCATTGTCCAATTAAAACCATGTATTAAATTTTTGTTAATTCATAGTTTACTACATAAGGACACGGAAGCTGTCCTTCACATCATGTAAAAATTCATAAGGAATGAACCAATAGAAATGTTCCAAAATTACTTGCAATAAAATTACAATTTGAATGTTAAGATATGAATTTGAAAGAACCACTCAATGGGGAATAGGGGAATGCTGTTCTCTCTGGTTTGTTTACGTTCAGAAACATTGTCTTTTAAGTGGAATGGTATGTTTGAGGAGTAAAAATTTACAGTTGTTGTACATGGCTGAAGTTTAATTTGTCTGTACGTTTTTATTCAGTGTTTGAACTACCACAAAAACTCATTTATTACTAATTTGTAACAGTCTACGTTTACTTTCATGTTGTTAGTGATCTCCTGAATTCTGAGACTTCAGTTGCCTTTTCACTGCCAAGAGCAAAGATAGAGAAAGCCAAGAAATCTGGGCAGAGAAACTTTGAGAAAACTGATTTTAGAAAATTGATTTTTGATTAAAATCGTGAAGGTCGCCTTTAAGCCATTATGAGTTATGAATCTGCCTTTCAAAGTTTCCTTAATGTTTGTTACTCTATTTCGTCCACAGTTTGTTCTGTTCCTAGATGTTTATGTTGTGTAAGCAAACTTTTGGCTGTGACTTGTAAATTGTGATTAATACTATTCAGGTTTCGGGGCCAGGGCCTGAGGTCTCTATTGCAAACCTCAAAAAATAATGAGCTTTCAAGGATAAAAAATATGCTGGGGAGGAAGAAACGAACATATTTCAACTCTGCCATGCACCATATTCAAATGAAATGAAGAAATGAGGTGCCTTTCGCTGATTAAATCCACTCCGGCCCTCGCTGGCGCTCTCTCCATCTGTATTTAACTGTCAAAGGCTCTCTCCTAGAGTCAGGGGTGCCATCAGGCCTTTTGCATATGTTTTCTATAAATACCTGCAGTGCCGTGTCACTAGCGCTGAGCCCACTACCTTCTGGGACGGCAACAACCTCTGGGGCTGCAGCCAATCACGTTGGACTTTAAGAAGGCCCATGCAGCAGGAAGGCTGGCTCTAGTCGTAGCAGCAGTTTCTGTTTCAGAGCACTGAGCATGATTTACTTAAGCTTGTCAGGAGAGCAAAATCTCAAGGCAAATGTGGAGTAATAAATTGTAATACATGCTGCATATGTTTGACTTGTGACCCCTGGCATTTGGAGGCAGCTCTCAGCTCAGGAATTCCACTGACAAGAAATGGCAAGAGAGAGCGAAAATTTACAGGATGGGGAAAAAAATGAGGATAACAACTCAGAAAGAGAAAGAGAGAGAGAGAGAGAGAGAGAGAGAGAGAGAGAGAGAGAGAAACAGAGAGAGAGAAGGCCAAGAAACTGAGCATCTTTCCATCTCTCATCAGTTGACCTATACATGCTCCAGCCACAAATGTCTGCTTGGCTGCAAAGTTGCACCAGATTCAGGTTAGAGTTGAGTCACTACGTAGCACTGAATTTCTAGTTCAAGCTTCATCTGTCCACACACCTAATAATAAATATCCTGCATGATAAATATTGTAAATAGAATCAACTCTTATATCCAGTCTACATGATCATTTTCTTACTGACTCACTGAATGACTGACTGATATTCTGTGTAAAAATTAGCATGTGCATGTGCAAGTCTCTCCCAAGACAAGTGGCAGGTGGCACTAATCAATTAAATGCCCCCATACCCTACCAACACCACCAACATAAAGCTAAAACATTGTGCCTGGGAAGAAGAAACTCATACATATTCAGTCTCTAATGAAAACTTATAAATATAGATATGTAGTGACTTCAGTTACTTTTTCTTCTAAGCTCTGTGTCTGCAGCCCTTATTCGCTATTGTTCATTGGGTAACACTTTACAATAAGGGTACATAATTAATGATACTTTAAAATTCATGATTTTATAAAATCTTAATATAATATTTGTTCTTGTTTCTGTCATTAATTAATAATTATTTGTGACTTAGTTGTTTACTTAATTGCTTAGTAATGTTTATCACTTTCTTATTACTTAAAACTGTCTTCAGTACCATTAATTAATGTGCCATTATTGTAAAGTGATAGAATTTATGGTTCAAATGTTTTCAAATGTACTCTATTTACTAATACGTTGTGAAACTTTATTATCATTGAACAGTGTAAATGTTCTCAGGGTCAGTGCAGGAGTTGCTGTTGAGAAGCACATGGCTATGGTTACACTTTCCTCCATCACTCCTGATTCTAACCACAAAACAAGACCAGGCAATAAAGTCAAGGTGCCTGGAGTTTGTGCTGTAAGACCAGACATCATCCCTAATGTGTGCATGATGAGTCTTAAATGTTCTTAAAGATTCTCAAAATGGTAATAATTCAGACGAAATTATATGCCTAGGCTTAACGTGGGACATAGCTTACTTGACCATGCTTATTTTGAACTACCGCTAATTGCAGCTCACTTCTCCGCTGGTTTGTGGGATAGTGGGAGGAAAACATGTTATAATTAGAAGCTGCACGTTTAGTAGCAACACATTTAAGTAGCAGTATGGTTAGACATAACAGCTTTGGTGCTTGAGAAAAGACTTGCACTGATTCAAAAGTGTGACTGAGGTTTTAGCATACAACAAAATCTTTATCCCTTCACAATCTTGCTAGGTGTTATCTTTATGCCATGTGGTGAGCTTCAAGAATGCTAAAAATGGGAGTTCTATAGAAAATTGGGATTATGTGTGGGAGGATCCATGTGTTCCTGTATACATACAAATACATGGGGAAAAATACTGTATTTTGAATGATCATAGGGACTGTAGGTGTCCTTATAATTCAAATCAAGACTGTCAACACATAGACACCTGCAGAGATTTGGTTCGTGAAAAACAGCTATTTACTGCACATCTTTCTAAAAGCTTAGTTTAGAATAAAAATTGTAATATGCATGTATTGAGATTGTTTTTGTCCAAAGGTGTTTTAAAAACATGAATGAGTACTGGCCATAAAAGATAAACTGTATGAGGTTTTGTCATTATTCTCAAGGGAGAACTTTTGTTTTTGTTGTTTCTTCAGTTTCGTATCATCTAAGTGACACTCTTTATACTAAAAGTTATACTTGCTTAGGTGTTATCTGGCAAGGTATGTTAGATTATTTACTAAAGTGGGAAAAGGTATATTAAATAGCTAAATACATTAAAAGAATAAAGATGATAAATGTGCTGATTGAAGCATGTAGTTTTTAGGATGCTAATTGGTGGTACACAAGAAGCTCTCCAGAAAAGCACTGATAATCATCAAAATAAATTTCAAGATAAATATCATAGTGAAAGATTTCAATTTTCTACTGTAAGCATATTTTGACCTGATTTTGAGCTAAAAGTCTTCATATTTAAATAAATACTCTCTAATTAATTTTGATTTTGTTTATACTGTTCTGGGCACAATCTTTGGGCAATCATATTCATGCTGGTTTCCAAAACAAAGTAGGTTTGGGTGGCCTATGGTTGTTTATGTAGCAGGTATGTGATGCAATATGATCTGACTAAACTAGCAACATTTGCTCAGGGGAAACTGTGTTGACACTGTGTTGACAAACAGTGGGTAAATTTAAAGCCACATGTCATCTACTATGGATCTGAGGTTTACATCTGTGTTTAATATAGTACAATAATAGTGTAATGCTGAGTGGTTTTACTGTATCCTGTGGTGTCCATTCAGTTTGACCACTCAATGTGATCAGTGTCACAAGCACAAAGTTCTATTTATGGTTTTGACTAAGGCTCTACAAGTTTAAATACTACATTTTCCTGAAATGCACATCCCTATAAGATTCTTCCATCATATAGTAGCTACATTAGCATCATAGCACCACACAGCAATCATGTTGCAAACTGATTTAATGAAAAAACATGCTCATTTGTTTAAGGATATTTTGAAAAGCTAGCTACTCTCAACCCCGCACAAGTAGTTTCACCCATAACAACTCCAAATAAAATCCAAACACCTTTAGCATAATAACGTCCGTTTGTGTTTTGAAGCAGCAGATGGAGGGGAGAGGGCAGTGGCACAGGCTGAGGGGACTGAGGCTGACACAGTGGACTGATGGCTGGGTCGGGAGCTGCCAGTTTGAGTGTTAGCCTTGCTGATCCACCCCATGGTGCGGTACCAGCGGCCCTTCCAGCCCCCCCGCCATCCAGGTCCCCATAAAAATAGCCCCTTCCATTACTCTTCCACTTCCCCAGAGGCTGCAAGGTCTCTGGCATCATTACCAGGACTAAGCATGTGACTCTGGCTTCTACACAGCAGTCTGTAAGCCCCGCCCCTACACCGTCTCACTAATTATAGGTCAAGCACTCTTTTTGTAAATTATAAAAACCTTTGTTCTTATCAGGTTTGAAAAGACATCAGGAGATAGAACACAAAAAGAGGAGTGAGGGGAAGAGAAGGAGAAAAAAGAAAATTATATAAAAATTGGAACAGGGCAAAAATATCAATTATAAAACCCAGCTAATTTGGTATGACCAGCGAGTGTCATGCATGCTGACAGTGCTCCATTATGCAGTCATTTGGGCTCTTTCAAATTAGTTATGTTAATGTCCTGCGCTGGAATGTAACACTTGGATGGGACAAGATTCCAGCAATTAATTTCTACAGTCAGCCGAGAGACAAGCAAATTTATTTTCCCCCCCTCTCGGGGAATGGGTGTTGGAGGGGGTGGCGAGGGTGGGGGCAAGCGCGTCAGGGTGCGCCAAACAAGCACAACACCGGGCCTAAATAAAGCCCAAACAATGGGCGCCAATGCCTCCTCATTCATTCCACTGACAGTGTTTTGCAGCTTAAACCTGTTTTATTAATTATGTTTGACATTTCCTTAATTAGTTTCATTTACACCAAATCAATCCCTGCCGCCACCCGGCCTCATTTATCATTTTAAAAAATTTGCATAGCCGGTGCTGACTTTTTCTACTTAATTATACATTAAAAGTGTCAAGCGCGCTTGCTGCCTGGCATTATCTGCCGTGGAAAGGGCTGTGGCTGGGCGGCACTGGCATTAATCACGGCGACTCTGCGAGGGCTGCCGGACGCTGGTGGTGCAGGCACCCTCAGTCTGGGAGCCCCCCGGCAACACCAGGCCCCCCCATCAGACCCCCTGACCCCACGGAAGAAAAAGACAAGTGACCTCCAGCCCCCAAAGCAAAGGCTTGTTTATTTCAAGTGAACTTGAGAAGGTATAAATAAACAGAAGATATAATGTGTGACTATGTATAGTGTGTGCTGATTGGTAGGACACCTACCTCTTTTATGTAGAGCAAGACAAATGTAAGCTATATGTATTCACCAATGCTATCATACTACCAGTTTATACAGTCTCTAAAATAAGTAAGTAAGTAAGTAAGTAAATAAATAAATAATAAAAAAATAAAACTAATAAAATAGTAAAATATAGATACTAATAAAATGGACATTTGAGCAATAAAAAAAACCTTCAAGACCTATTTCCAGTTCACTTGGTACCTTTTGTAAAATGCAAGTAAAACCTAAATCTTTGATTTCTTAATTCTGTTGAAGCTTTTAATTTTTAGTAAAAATCACAAAGAAAATGTTTCCAGTGTTTTCACTGAACTTACTTAAATTAAAATTTGATCTCTGCAACACACATAGATATATTTCGGTCTTAAAACATTCCACACTTTGCAAGTAAAGCTGGGTTGAGGCTCACCACTTGCTGACAGAATTTGTGAGAGGATTGTCAAGCAGTTCAAAAACAACAGTTAAACTGTTCAAAGCAAGAGTTTAATATATTTTGTCAAACATAAAAGGATTGTGGCAATCCTGAGAATTCTGTATGTAGGGCAACACTGTTGAAATGCATGACCTTTGAGCCCTCAGATTGCATGGGATGAGAAATTGTCATGCTACAAATAGTACAGAAGTAGAAAGCCATATATCAATTCTATGTGGAAGAGCTATTGAGTTCTCTGGGAATACGTGAGAAAATGAGAGACACATGTTGCTGTCAAGAAAACATCTCATTCTGGGAAGTCCATGGTTATTTCAGCAAGACAGTGCCAGTCCTCATTCTGTACATCATATAAAAACTTGGCTTTGTATACTGAGAATAAGTATTCAGTATCAGATCTGACTTCGATGACACATCATGTAAAAGAGAATCAGGCAACAATGACCAGAGATTGTTGAGCAGCTGAAGTCTTGTATCAAGTAAGAATGCACAACAATTCATTTAACAAAAGTTCAGCAGTTGGTATCCTCAGTTCCCAGATGATTAAACAATGTAATTAAAAGAATGGTGATGTAACACAGTGGAAAACATGCCTCTGCCCAAACTTTGTTGGCGTGTGTATTGGGTGTCAAATTATAAATGTGTTTATATTTACAAAATATAATCAAGTTGTTTAGGTAAAACATTGGATATCTTTACTTTGCACTTTTGTCAGTTATATATTACATTATGTATTAGAATTAACAATTCTTGTTTTTATTGCATTTTACCAAATATCCCAACTTTTCTGGAAATTTGACATAAATCAGACATAAGCACACACTGAAAGTGTAAGCTCAAAAAAAAAAAATCACACTGTTTACCATGTACGTGTGAGGAAATACAATGAGCATCCTTTAAGGCAAGCAGATTAACTGAGGCTTTCTCTTCGACTCTTAATAAACCACCACTGGAATTTCAGATCTTGACTGGCAGATTCTCTGACAGACTTGCTCCATCCTAAACCCATGTGGAGGTACATCCTCTAGGGCCTACAGTGAATTACACTGATCTTAGGCCATTAAATAGCCATATGTGCTTTAGGCTCTTGTCACAACACACCCTCTCTCTCTGACAGACTGATAAAAGTTCTTGACATAATGCAATTAGAGATGATGTGCTCCTCATTTCTTTCCACTCTGATGGAGAAGCAGAATGTCTCGGCAGACCAGTGTCAAATACCTTGAAGTGGAAGTGTGCATTGTGTGCTACCACAATAAAATAGGACTATACATTTGAATTATGCTGAAGTGGAATGTCAAGATACTGCATAAAAGAAGACTGACCCCCTTTGAAGTCATACATTGGTTCAGACAGAGAGCTTTCTGAGCGGTTATAATGCTCCTCTGTTAAAAGACAATCACTATACAACACACTATAAAAAAAAGGCATAATTATATATAAAAAAAACAATATATAGGTAAGAAAGCTGATCTTAAGTCTAGTGAACATGTATAATATTTTCTTCTTATGAGACAGTTGTAAGAATATAATGAGAAACTTTTTTTTCCCTTAGGTTTTCTCTAACGCAGTTATTTTCTATCCTTCCAATCTTTAGCTTTTACCTTTGTGTAAACTTAAAAAAAGTGCTATATAAAGATGTACTTGCTTTTATTATAATTTAAGGACAGGATACCTTTAGCCTTGACATATTTCAACATGAACTTCACAAAAAGCTTAAAAGCAAATGAATGGTCCTTTTCTTGAAATAAACTGTGATCAGTCATCCAGCCCTAGCCTCAGAATGAAGAAGCGACAAGCAGAGGATACAGGCAGGGAGGAATAAATTGAAAGGCAGTCTTTGCAGAATCACTGATCCACAGTGAGCCTGAAGAATAGTGGCATCAAGACGTTGGGCGGCGAAGCCACGGCTCGGCCTGTCCCTGCTCCAAGGGCGATACAAAAGGCAGGCTGGCCAACAAAGGGTCTAATGAAGTCACTAATGCGCTGGCATGCCCTAACAGAGGCAGCGGGTGGTGGCGACCGCTGGCACGCCTCACCGCTCCGCAGCACTAATGCCTGCGGCTAAGCTAGCAGGGTCATTAGCCTAAGCTACGGTGCCTAACTCAGGGCTAAGAGGACCCTAGTAATTGCACTAGGATAGATCAATACTTGTTAAAAAAAAAAAAGAGAGGAAAGTTAAGAGGGGGGGAAAAATTCATTCGCCCTTGCTGTCAGAAGGATAGAGTGTTAGAATTAATTCTCACTCCCAGTAAAAGAGTGGGTGAGCATCAAACATCATTATTCCAGAAAGTTCCTAATCAGCATGTTAATACAGTGCCGAATGTTCGTTGGAACGGTTTTTAAATAAGCCATGGCCACTTTCGCAGCAAAAATATTATAATTTATATAAGTGATCATCCTGGAAAGTGGAAGACCCCCACCATCAATACCCTTAGTGGTTAAAAAAAAAGATGTTCCTTGAAATGCAAAACGTTTTTCGAATCAAGGATTATGGCTCTTTTTAGCAGGGAAAAAAAGCTGGGATAAAATATGAATATGAATTCACATGCCTCTAAAGTCTGGTGGAAGCCTTAGTTCTACAAGGGCAGAAAAAAGGGGGAGGAGGAAAAAAAGGAGAAAAAGAAATCATTTATTTAGATGGCATACATTACCATTACTCTTGCATTGTGTCGCCACTTTTTATAATGACTAGGATAAGTGTCTCGCCTGGAATGCGCACTCTTGACAATACAGGCGGATATTACTTGGTTAAAAGCTCGAGTCCTATGGGTAAAGGAGCCTGAAAGAATAAAGAGTATCCGTCATTGCTAACGAGCTATAAGGCTAGCACATTGCCTTAATAAATCACCATATTCGCCCTGTTTATTTAAATTCATTGGTGCCTCATTATACCTGAGCTATGCACCTTTAGGTCCGAGTTGATTAGGAGTGCCATAGCTCAAAATGGCTTTTAATTCAGTGAAATGCGCTTTGACCTTGTGCCGTAACCCTGTGTGAGACATACTGTGGCCAGCCCCATTAATAACCGCCGCTCTTTTTTTTCCCACCAAGTTACTGCAACGTCCCCCTTTCACCTCCTCCCTCTTTTAAAATATGTATTATTAGTTAGCCACAACGGCACATTTATCAAACCAAATTACCCTTTGGTGTAAAACGGCTTAATTCCACATCCCTTTACCCCTCTCTGCCATTACCTGCTCTTTAAGAAAGCTGGGAATTAAAGAGGCTGATGGTATCGAGGGATAATGAGGCGAGTGTGTGCCGACCGAGTGTACTTGATCACCTCTCCAGTGGCATTCGGGATCAAGCCCATGAATCTTCTCTAGGAACTACGGCCCCTTCTAATGCAAGGCTAAGGGAAGATGCATGGATAAAGCCTTATTTGTTTAAAGCAGATAAGGAAAAGAAAATGGCATGCAAATATATACAGGCAATACATGGGGGTAGTTTTAATAGAGTTTAAACTGGCCATAAAGGAGCAAGACAGTGTGCCAGTGTCCTCATTACAGCTTCACAAGGCAAAATCTAAAGTGCTGTCTTGCAAATAAGACATGAGTGAATCCTGTAAATCGGTTTTAACTGAAGTTTTGAAGAGCACAGCACAGTTCATGATAGTTTGTACACCCTGAGAAATAGATAAGTGATAAATGGAAATAGATAAAAGATAAGTGATAAGTTGAAATAGATAAGTGCTTCTTGGAAAAACCTACAATTTGTATAGAGCTTTGTTTAAAGTATGTGGAGGATCTATAAACTGTGTAAAGGTTCTTCACAGTTGCTATGAATGCATTCATTCATTCATTTATTGTCTGTAACCGCTTATCCAGTTTGGATCCTGAGCTTACCTGGAATCACTGTGTGCAAGGTGGGAACGCACCCTACAGGGGGCACCAGTCCTTCACAGAGCAACACACACTCACACATTCACACTTATGGAGACTTCTGAGTCGCCAATCCACCTACCAACGTGTTTTCGGACCATTGGCGGAAACCGGAGCACCTGGAGGAAACTGGAGGAACTGGAGTAAACCCATGCGGACCTGGGGAGAACACACCAAACTCCTCACAGATAATCACCTGGAGCGGGACTTGAACCCTACCTACAGGTCCCTGCAGCTGTGTGACTGCGACACTACCTACTGCTACTACTACTACTACTAATATAGTATTACTACTGCTATTCATTTACAAAAAAAATTTAAAATCTTTAAAAACCACATATTGAAAGTATATTTGGAGGATCAGCAGTGGGTCTTCTGGGGCACTGCTTTGAACAACACCTTTCGGTATACATTTTTATACACCTATAGAGTATAAAGGTTACAAGCCAGGTCCACTGGGTACTTGCAATAATAAATAATAAATAGGCTTATTGCAGGGTTAGGAGCTCGGACATCCGGGAGAGACTCGGAGTGGAGCCGCTGCTCCTCCACGTCGAGAGGAGCCAGTTGAGGTGGTTCGGGCATCTGGTTCGGATGCCTTCTGGACGCCTTCCTGGAGAGGTGTTCCGGGCATGTCCAACGGGGAGGAGGCCCCGGGGCAGACTAAGAACACGCTGGAGAGACTATATGTCTCGACTGGCCTGGGAACGCCTCGGTATACCCCCGGAGGAGCTGGCGTCGGTGGCTGGGGAGAGGGAGGTCTGGGTTTCTTTGCTCCGACTGCTTCCCCCGCGACCCGGACCCGGATAAGCGGTGGATAATGGATGGATGGATGAAATAGGCTTATTGCTGATAGCTTGTCGGTACAAAAGATCACTACACAAAAACAACAATACTATGATTTATTGTTGTGATCTAGTCATTTAGATACTATAACCTTGCCAAAAGTGAGATAATTAAAGGTGAATATTGCAACAATGATTATAAACAAAACATTCCACTGTCCAAATGACAACTACTTCGATCATCATCACATACAGAGATGCATTGCATCCATTATTTGAAAACTCTTTATTGCACCCGGAGGAACGGCCCACTGTGACAAAGTCAAAACATCACACAGCTCCAGCAACTCAGTAATGACACTGACTCAAGGTTAAGGGCGAGACGACAAAGCCAACACAGAGTGGAGCCCAGCTCTGAGCCACCACTGCCACAGTCCTACAGAAGAGTAGTGGACTCGCAGGAGCAGAAGACATTGCCCGTTGTCCAGAGGCTTGGGCATGAAAGAGACGGATGGCTCTGACCAATCGAGTGAGTGATTAGATCAATTAAGCCATTTCGAGCAGGACCTGGATGAGGTATGAGAGAGGAAAAGATGGAGAGGGAGAAAAGAAAGAGAAGGAGAAAAGAGGCAGAGTCTGTGTTTTCCAGGGGGACAGCGGCAATCAGAACTGCCTCATTAGGCTACTGGACCCGACCCAAGCCCACTGCCCCTCAGACATCAAAGAAGCATGAGCACACTCACCAGTGCTGCTAAAGAAGTAATGATCTAATAGAACACGCTAATACGTGAAACACATCTGTAACACTGCCTATGCAGAGATTTGGACACACATTTGGGTACTGCACTGTACCACTCTTTCAGAAAGTATGACATTGTAGTCTAGGTGTACACACCAGGCATTTACTAGAAAGTGCTGAATTTACATTAAAAGTCAATCCTGTTCATATTTTTTGAAACTGCATATCAGTCCATTTTGACGGTTTTGCAAGAACACAAGAAACAGCATATTAATATTTGTCTCTGCATTTAGCCCACAGCAGATTTTCCCTGCCATCGCACTGAAATTATACACGATGTTGCAGCAAAGTGCTTTTGAGTCGGGTTCTAATTCACTACCAACCAATCAGTACAGAGCTTATCTACACGTCAGATTAAAAAAGACACTCATAATGTTCATCATAGAACAACTCTATAGTGCCTAAAAATATCATATATTATTTACTGCTACATAAAACAAGACATATGCCACTGTGCATCATGGGAATAATCAACAATGTACAATATTGTTGCTTGCCAAAGAAAAACGTTTATCTCCAAAACAGTAATTTTATGAGTAACGTTTTAGAAGAAATCTATACAAAATAATTTTTATCTTTCAATTGATGTCAATGTCAAAAATATATATTTATTCAAGTTATCAAGTAATTTGGAGCATTTCTATTGGTCCATTCATCATGACATTCACTAAAATGGTGATGTTATATGATGACTGCAGCACTCTGGTCCTTTAAAGTTCACATCAAGTTGTGAGTATATCACAGTTATTTACTGCTAGTTCAAAATACTCTAATATTCAAAATGCACTAATACTTATTTTAACACACTCAAAACTTGAAAGCCTTAAAGGTCTAGAGCTAGATGTTGTATACATAAGACTTTATATCACCATAGCACTGCTGATATTTAGAATTCATTTCCATTGACCTACACAAGGCTGACAAGGGAACAAGCAAAAATCCCGTCTCTGTCTCAGTCTTACTACCCACAGGGACAGAGTTATAAGGCAGTTCTTACGAACATCTGACTCAAACAAAAACAAACATTCCCGCCTTCAATACATACTGCATGTGGCAATCTCTCAAACACACCAGTGCTTTAGAGAAGAGATCACAGAACGATTACAGTAGAAGTTCTCAGTGTATGCCGGGAGAGAAGAGAGGCCTTCTATGTCCAACAGGGTGGGAAAGGATCAAGGAAATTCCGCCAGGAATGACAGACAGAGGAAGAGCCGGATAAATAATGCGCTGTGTTCTCCTCACTAGCGTCTGCATTTCCATTTACCAAGCACTTGGACGCTTTGCATATCAGAGGCCGGCGTGTCTGCAGTACACTCCGGTGATTAACGTGTGATGACATTATCTCTCTAATCGCCCTATAGAAGAGGCTCTGCATTATGTATAGAACACAGCTGTAGCAGCCACTGTACCAGTGACAATTATAAGGTTTTACAGGCCGTCCCTGTGCAGAAAGAGCCTTTAATCGGCTAATCTGCCGCATAGCGCTAGTGGATTCCATTGGTGTGTTACTTCTTTCAGGGAAGAGGGAGAAAAGCGATGGGGTTATTTTTACAGGGTAATTTCAGGACAATACAGGCGCTTTCCTCAGAGTAAAAATATCCTAATCTGATTTACCTGTGTGTCAACACAATGGGAGTTGATCATTGGGCGTCTAAGATTATTAGCAAATGAATGTGCATCTGCCATGTATTGTCGCGAATGAGCATGTAGTTTCTAAGGACTGTCTTATTTAGAGCATAAATCAGGCTTTTCTGGATCTCTGAAACGTACAGTAATTCTTAAGTAAACTACTTTTAGGTCAATTGATTTGGTACAAATCTATACTGTACGGTACGGTATGCCAAGATTCAAATGGCTTGCATGATTCCAGATGATTATTTTGGATCGTCTGCCAAATGAAGACAAAAGCTTGCTCCCGCTGGACCTCAGGCAGTAATTAACTGTCATATACAACAGCCTGCAGCAGGTCCCTATCTGATCAACTTGAAATGTTTTGAAAGGCTGTAACTACACTTTTTTGGCCATGCTTTTGCCTTCAGCTCTTCCTCACTGGAGTTCAAGATACTGTTAACACAAAAAAACAAACTCTAGCTATCGACAGGATGTGCACCACCACTGCACCCCTTCTCTTTGAGGTTGGCAATAAGGAAATAAAATCTAATAAGGTTCTGCTTTTCCTCAGAATACTGTCAGCCAAGTCTTCCTCTCAAGCCTTCCTTCAATGCAACACAGCCTGGAGGGCCTCCACTATAAGAGCACACTGTGGAAGCAGAAGAAGAAGAAGAAGAAGAAGACGGCCTTCGGCTTTCGGTTTATTCCCTGGATCCCACCACTGCCATCGCTTTTTCTCCTATGTCAGTGGCACATGCCAGCCTCTGCCGAAGCCTCCTCTAGTCCCAGGTCTGATGCAGGCACATTAGATCATGTGTTTGTGCCCGCGGGACTGAGTGTAGCAGTGTGTTTGGGCTGCTCTGTCAGATGACTCGAGCTGCGTGATTTATGGGCTCTGGAAAGGTTGCGTCGCCGTTATGTGTGAACGGACCCGCATGGTAAATGGGGGAATTCTGAATTTATTAACATACAATGAATGATGATTAATGGTTCGGCGCGGATCACGCAGTCTCTTTTGGATGTCTCAACACGCTTGATGTATGCGGCAATAAAAAGATATGTGCAAGCCACTATAGCGCCTTAAGCTTGTCTTGCCACTGGCTAACATTTGGGAAGGTGTACGATGATGGCTGAGGGAAGGGGGGTGGTAGAGGAGGATTGAGTCTATAAGGACGTACTGTACAGAGTGGACAGGTGTAGTCCACCACGCATTATTTACCATACATTACCAGCGGTGTCCTCTGCATTGCTCAAGAACTCGCATAGTCAACGAGGAAATGAATAAATTAAGATGGTGCAAAGCAATGCAATTTAGGGCCAAATCAGGAAGCATTTACTAGGCCATTCATCAAACCCCAGTATTATTAACTTTTGTATTCCATAACACATCTTTGTCCTTTCATCCACGTTTCTAATATCTCTTCAAAAATGTTGGCACTGCTGTTTAGAGGAGAGTGTTCACCCTAGGCCTATTAGAAAGCTGAACTTTATAGCAGAGAAACGGGGGTTGAAAAGCAAGCACGTTTCCAGGATTCTTTCACCCATATTGGCGCCCCCGTGCAGTTTTGAAGGTTCATGTCAATCCCTGCATGCCAGTAAAGAAAACAAATTGAAATGCAAGATCACGTTGAACATGTGGCTGTCGCCTTTACTGTGGTGGGAGGTATTTGGAGTGTTCCTTCGCGAGGGGGTGCAAAAAGCTTAAGTTAAACATCACAGACTGGCTGACAATATAGATTACACTATCTTTTTAGAGCTGTGTCTGCTCTATGGGCAAACAGGCATGAATACATGTTTAAAACCATATTCCATCTTTACACTGACAAACTTTGATGTGCACATGTATGATCATCTGTATTAATGTGAATAAATATATCTGTACACTGTCACATTGGTCTTAGCTGGTGAGGTATGTGCGTGTGGACACCTACAAACAACTGACATTAAATATTCAGCTCCTCACCCTCAGTCACCTAATCGTTTTTTTATTATTTAAATTGCTACCAGTTTTTAAGATTTCTTTTTTCTATTTTACAAATTAAATTAGCAAAATAATCTAGTACCGTTAGTGACTGTCCATCTCAGAATGTGCATTCCAGTCTTCTGCAGTATGAGAATCATAAAGGTAAATACCTTGATACATTTTAGTAGCAAATGTATTTTGCAGGAGCTAACACTTCTTGATCACATGTAGAGAATAAGGCCTACAACGCAAAAGTTTTCAACCTGGATTTCCAATCAAAGTTTATTCAGAAAAAAAACCCTCCTTATTTATGTTTCATTCAAGAAAAGAAATCTCTCAGCTATCCATCCTTCTTTTGCTCTTTCTTCCTTTCTCTCTGCATGAGGGACTTCCAAAATGGGAGAAATACAGGAGCAGAGGAAACAGGAATAGGAAAAGAGGGGAGAGCCAGAGAGACTTGATGCAGAAGAGTGAAAGTGAGAGTGGGAAGCCAAGCATAAAATAACTTCAATCTAACATATTCTCGGCGGACGGCAGGAGGCAAATAGCAGTAAGGCATTGGGCTGGGACTGGAGCCGTGAGTCTCTGGACGTCAGTGACCCAAAGAGGAGAGGGGCAATGGGGAGGAATATCCAGACACATCCCAGGCAAACCCTCTTCAATTAAAGCCCAGGCGAGCTACACAACCCTACAGATTAGTGTCACACAGTTCAGTCATGGCCAGCCTCAGCGTGTGTAAAGCTTAAAGTGAATTTATTGTAAGGCTCAAAGTGAATTTAGGTAAACAGGCTACTGGGAATTTGTATAGAGGACTTTAAATGGGGCTTGTTCTTGTGCACAGGTTTCACCAACTCAACCATAATACACCACTTTTCACTATCCAACACAGATTGAAAGAAACTGGTCTGAAATAAACGTACACAGCCTTTCTTCATCTGTTTTTACAGTGAGGATTTGATGAGGGAGACATATATAAAATGCACCAGTAACTGTTAAGTAACTGTAAGTTGAATGCTTGCACTTGTTTTCAATTCCATCTACACAACAAAGCTCTACTTTGTAATTCATATACATTTTCAGTTTTAAAGTACAGGTTACAAATCTCAGAGGCTATGAAATATTCCTTGTTATTTTCCCATTCAGCCAATCATGTTCCCCCTGCACTGAAATCAGTTCATTAAATAAATGTTTTATTTAAACCATCCAAATGATTCATAATATTGTAAAATAAAATTGCCCATAAGTACACGGCTGGGGCTGCTGCTGCAATCTGCCTGTATTTGTTTCACTCAAATGTCTTGTGATATCAATTGTTGTTCATAATCAATTTAAAAATGCAGATTTTACAGCTTCATTTGATACTGCATTTGTATTTGTGAGTAAAAAAACAGAGACAAGTATGAATGTGCTACGCAGACAATGTTACTGAATATAAATGCAATTTCAGTGTAATTTACTGTGTAAATGTGTATGTAGTTACATACATAATGTACGTATGCACGCATTGATCAAATGTAACTCAACAAGTAAGGGGTGAGGCCATTGTATACAGTACAAGAGCTAAAGATATGAGCACACATACAAACAAACTATTATGAGAATATGGTTTGCTTGTACATGTACAAAATGTATTATATTTGATATTCAAAGAATGTAAAACATAAATACACCCTAGATATATATCTGTATTACAGCAAATGTAACGGGCACTCAGAAATTGTTCAGTTTAAATAAAATGCATTCAATATTTTATATTTTATTTCTAAACTTCAAATAAAAAAACTAAAACAGAAAACATAAGCTTGCTTTTGAGAATTTATATTAACCTAATATTATTAAGATAAGCATGTGCAATAGAAGGATTTGGGCAGTTTTGGATGAGTGTCTATAAGGTTGGAAAGGGATTTATGCACAATATAGTTTGGCTATACAGGCTGCTTCCACGTATTAAGGCCTTAAGGCCTTAGAGAAGGGCTTGTTTGCTTGGTATTTTCTTTACTGGGGATTTATAACCTATTATCAAAACAAGCACATTAAATAAGCTTAATTGATATTCCTGGACTTGTACAGGGCATTAAGTTACATGATGTAAAACGCTGCACCCCATTATAGATCATAAAATAATGTTGATGAGTGCTATACCTCTATTAGACAGTGAAACACACAAAAAGGCATTGCAGATTTGATCCGTCCATTATGAAGGAGATAAAAATCATTTGTTAATATGCATCAAAATCAAATATGGCCCACCTCCCACCACTTCACACTACTGTACTTACAAATCCACATTAAAGTGTGCCACCACCCCCACGACTGTAAGAATAAAGGCAAATAAAGGGGTTAACCAGTGGGGGGCCGAGCACACAGCTCTGAGCTGCTATAGACAGTGTGTGCCAATGCTATGCTTTTTGCTCTATGATTAGATTGCCATTACCATAATATCAGCTTTGTCCCCACACAGGCCAATTGTGAAGCCACTGCCTCGCCTTCCTCCAGAGGCAAAGCAGAAGTAGAGTATGCTTTCTGCTCTGTCTCTTTTCTCTCTATCTCCCACATTCTCTCCTTCCTGTTGGGCTCCTAAGGAACAAGCTGGATTTGGCCCACATCCTCGCGTCTTCCCCAGTACACAGCGTATGTCATGCAGCCAACTCTTCACAGCCCAATACTGCTGATTAGCCCTGGAAGATTATTAGCAGCAGTGCATCTCCTGGAACACCACCACTTTATCACAGTGTTGTTTTTTTTTCTTTTTAGGCCCTTTTTTATTTTTCTATTCTTCCTTGATGTGACTACTGAGGCTGCCAAAGAGACAGAAATAAATAAGCAGATAAAAACAGATGATGGGAGCCCACAGGCTGGAGAAAGGGGCTGGTTGTTTTGTGTGTGTGTGTGTGTGTGTGTGTGTGTGTGTGTGTGTGTGTGTGTGTGTGTGTGTGTATCTGTGTGTGTATACAGATGAGAGTTTGTTAGTTTTCGTGGACGACATAGCTGTCAACTCCACTCAGAATATCCTACTTCCACTGCCATACCATCCTTTCTTTCTCTTTCCATCTCTCTACCTTTCTCTTTGCCCATTCTCTCTATCTTTCTCCTCTATCTATCACCATACCACGAACTCTCTATCTTTCTCCTCTATCTATCACCATACCACGATCTCTCTATTCCTTTTACCTATCTCTCTCTATATATAGCACCTTATTCTCTTTTCTTTCCCGTCGCTTTATTTATTCCCTTTTTTATTTTATCTCTCTATTTTTCCCATTTCTTTTCTTCTCTATCACTTCTTTCATCTCTATCTCTTTTTCCTCCCACTATCACTCATTCCCCTCTCCTTATTTCTCTTGCTCTCCCCCCACCATCTCTAGCTCCATCGCCCTCCCTTTTCCCCCTGTCTCATCTTTTTCCCTATTTAGTGCTTTCTCTTTCTAACATTGAGTTTCTTCTCCTTCTTTTGTCTTTCGCTCTATGTACATCGCTCTCTATCCATATCTCTGTCTCTCTACCTCTCTCTCCATCACTACTCCCTTGATTTTTTTAATCTCATGTTCCTGCTCCCTATGGTACTCTCTCTCTCTCTCTCTCTCTCTCTCTCTCTCTCTCTCTCTCTCTCTCTGAAGCATTGCAGCTGATTGGCTGCCAAGATGCACCTCTGAACGGCATGAAGTCGCTACCTGCACCAAAACTTCAGAACCTTATCTCACAATGCACAAACACACACACACACACACACACACACACACACACACATACACAGTGTTGTATCCATGGTTTCAGGGGTGCTAAACAGACAACCGATATTTTGTGTAAACTGATCCTAACCATAACAATAACATCTACTAACTACTACCATAACCCCTACCTTTAACCCATCATCACTTTAAAATGTAATGATTTACGTTACGAGGGCCTGACTGGTGTCCCTACAATAGGAGTTAATGCGAGTAACAGATTTTGGTCCCCACAAAGTGATAAATATCTGGAGCAGAAACACACACACACATGCACAAATACACACAAGCTTTCTGCTCACCCTCTCTCTCTCTCTCTCTCTCTCTCTCTCTCACCCTCCTTCTTTTAAGAGCTTTGCATTCGAAATTGAACAGACACTGAGCCAATTTATCATGAGCTGACACATGTCATGTCCAAGGCCTTACCACAGAGACCTACAGTACACTTTGTATTTATCCTTTTGTTGTGGCTGAGGACCTACAAAACACAAGCCACTATTAAAAAGAAGAAATGAGGCTAGGTGAACAGTAGAAACTGAGCTCTCGCACCGCATTTCACAAATGTGCTGCTTGCTGCTGCAAAGGTGACAGCCCCTTACAATGTTAAAGCTCCACGCTTCCCTGCCAATCAGCCGAGTGCTTGGCTATGAGAATGCAAAACACACCAGGGACAATAACACAAGGGCTTCGGCAGAGCTAACACACTTAATGCACTTTCCCATTCCATACCTTACACTCTCTCTACTGAAGCTTCTGAATTAACTTGTGGAGCCGTTCACATACAAAATCATGCCATTGATTAGAGCTTTAAGTTAACGTGATGTGCTACACAGACCCAGTGACCCTTAATTGACCAGCAATTAATAGCAAAATAATGAATGACATGCCTCTCAGCCAGACACAGCTGTTTCTAAGCACTCAAACAAGGAACAAAACTCAGGGAAAACCCTTTAGAACAAACCAGCAATGACAACAGCAGAGGTAATGGATTGAAATATGTTACTGGGGAACAAGATGCTCATGATCAATGAGTGTGTGATAAAGATGTCAATTATTAAGTAATTAAATATAACCAGATATATATAAATTCTCCTGAAAATTTAAGAATACAGACAAAAATAATAGTGTATGGGACCACTTTTAAAGTGGACAATAACATAGTGGCAAATAAAAACCATCTGCAGGCAATAATTATTCCTTGATCTGAAAAAGTGTGATGCACAGGGGTGTGTAAAAAAACTCATGGCTGTGTAATATTAGAGAGAATGGTGCGGTTGTTGTGGAATAAGTTGATGACTTTTGAGAAATACTAAGTCAAAACCCCTGTCATTGCATTTACATACTTTTAAAAATAGAGCTAGAAAATGTTGAATATATGACTCTTGAACTGTGGAATATTGTAAACTACAGCATTTCCACTTTAAATCTACAGTGGTCCAAAGACTTAAATGTGTGAATTCAGACAGCTAGTGTTTCTTATGTCATAAACCTAAGGTACCAATCCCGTTGAATAGCGGTCTAATGTTTTTACAAAGTCTCAGTGTCCATAAATGGGGAAAAAAGAACAAACTCTCCGGTCTGGTAGGCTCGCTCTCGCTCTCTCTCGTTCTCTCTCTCTCTCACTTTCTCGCTCTATCTATCTATCTATCTATCTATCTATCTATCTATCTATCTATCTATCTATCTCACTCTTCATGACAGAGGCATGTTGACTTATTTTTTTTGTTTCAGATCCATTAAGGTGGAAAAGTCTCCAAATTAACTGCATTACTACAAGGGCTACAAAACTAAACAACTCGAGTTACAAATGAGTTTCAGTGGTAATTTAAAAAGTGAATGGAAATTTACAAAAAAGTTCAACTTCAGCCATGCACAAACAACAGCTGTTTTTGTTCCACCTTAAAAGACACAGAGTGTCTGAATGCAAACAACCAGAGAGTACTGCCTTTCCCCACAATCATAGATATTCTCTTTAAAGGCATAATATAACTATCTTCTGGGAAATATCTTCTAAATGTTTCATTTTTTAGGGGTTCAATCAGAATCATATACACACCAGTTATCACTGAGCAAATCTGTCACAAAACATACAGTTTTCTCTTATGTTCTTACATAACATAATGTTATCTGCAAAACAGACAAAATAGTAAAAGAATTAAGATCAGTATAACAACACGTCATAGTGTCCAAAATCACATAAACAGGACTATATGAATTAGCATTTTACTGTGTGCTTTGAGGCAAAAACATTATAATTTAGGCATGTAGTTTTCACAATGAAAATGGAAGATAAAAGTGTATACTATACTGTAACATCCCCATGTTACAAATGCTCAGATTGCCCAAGACTACAATGACCATGTTTATCTACAGCAGAAAACTCACAATGTAATTTGAACCATTTCTATTCCAAGACTAGTACTTGTTATATTTTTTCATCTGGACCAGAAATGTCTCGTCTACTCAAAAGGAATTTAACAAAATCCCTGTTCAGTCTCATGAGCAATAAATGATCAATATTTGAGCAATAAATTTTCTCCTCAGTTTTGAGATATATCAAGTATTTAAATAAAAATAAATGATGATAAATAGTACAGTACTGCCCAGTCCTATATTAGAGGCTACAGACGGGATTGGAGACGTGGCTCTCCTGTGAAACACATTCCCTGTTAAGACCCTAGTGTTTGACATTGTGAAAGGCTGCAGAAAGACTATTTAGACTGTCAGCGAGATATCACATCCCTTTCCCTGTCTTGCTAGGTTTACCTTTACCAAGCCTAGGACTTTTAAGGTCAGGCACCCCCTAGGAACTTGGACAGGGAATGTAAGGTACAGTCTGCTATTTCTGATTTACAGTGGGTGCGTTCCATCTAATTTTACAGCTGGGTGAAACGCAAACACAGGAGGATACTGAGACTGGGGCAAGGTCAAGCCAGCCTGAGATGAGACTCATGCACAGAGCCTCTCTCTCTCTCTCTCTCTCTCTCTCTCTCTCTTTCTCTCTCTGAGACAAAAGTTTTAGAACACCATCTCAAATACCCAAGGGCTTTAAGAAACATTGTTGAATCAGGGCTGAGACTGGCTGAGCTATGGGAAAAAGACAATGATTACAATCCATTGATATGGCAAGTGTAACCTACATCTAGAAATGAATGCCCTTTCCTGCAGGGTACATTTGAAATAATAGAAATTACAGGTGGGTAGAATTGCCTAAAACCACACTCAAGAAAAACTACTGCAATTTTAATATTATAATATTTTAATGGACATTGAATATATATATATATATATAGTCTCTCTCTGTATTTCTGGACATGTGGGTGGGTGCTAAAACAAAATTCCCTTAGAATCATGTCCTATTACGGTATATTTAAAAACTAGCCCAGTGAAATCTGGGTAAAGCAGTCCCCAGGTGAGGTCAGTTAGAGAGGGGGAATTAGTGGTGCTGCTCAGAAGTCTGTGGCGAGAGCCGCTAACAGAGCGCTGACAGTAGCTGAGTGCAGTCATCACATCTCTTTAATCAGTGAAATGTTTTTTTCCCTCCCCGCCTGGACCAGGGATTGTTCGCTGGTCAAAGCTGCCCACACCGACACAAATGAATGTGGACAGAGGCGCGGACAATGGCAGGCGTAAGGTTACAGCATGTAGATGATTGCACAGTGGCCTTTTCTAAGGGAGCTGCCATGTCCTGCCGTGCGTGTGTCATATTCGGGAAGATGGGGGGGCCACTGAGCCCTTGCTCTTGGAGGAGAAAAAGGCACTGAAATCTGGTGAGAGAGAGAGAGAGAGAGAGAGAGAGAAATTGTGTTTAATGGATTCAGACAAACCGTACACGTCTTCTGACGAAAAAATCTAGTGCTTGTTCATTTCAGTGGGGCCTAATAAGAAGTGACTGACTTTACAATAACGTGATCATTTGCTTTGCTGAGAGTGGGTTGAGTGACAGATAACTGGTAACTCACCAGCTGCAGGACTGTTACTGAGACTACACACCACAGTGTTGTACTTTACTCAGTCAAGCTCTATGTGTGGTACTGGACAAAATCAGTGACCACTCCTTCATTAATTTCATTTGAAGTAAAAAGAACAAATGTCTATTTTTTGGTGCACAGCTTAAGTAGATATTTCTGTGGAGATTACATGAAACATAACAGCGTATAGCATAAGGGAGGCAAAAAGAAAAAAATGCATTTAAGAAAAACCTGGTGTTGAAAAAGGAAGTGCGTAATGTAAAGGACATAGAAAACGAGAATTCTAACAACCTGAGCAAGACCTTTTAGGCCAAGATAACCATCAACAATAGGATGCTGAAAAGTCATTAAACTGTCATAATGCCGTCACAAAAAAGAAAGAAAACACTGCAAAAATAAAAAAATAAAACCCTGTCCCTATTCCGATTGTGCTTAGATCTGAATATATAAGATTATCTATGGACTCTGAGGTCATCAATAGATGACTGCATTTTTAACATGCTTTGTTAGATTTTTAAATAATCCAGTGTAGCTGAAAAGTGGTAGCAGAACTTTCTTGCAGATGCTAAAACAATTTAAAAGTTCTCTGCCAGCAGCAAACTTTGGCAGTGTTGAATAGAGTAGCCTGGAAGTCAAGTTATGCGAGCCAAGTTCAGTATTCACCCGCATACCAAAGGGAGAGCACATGTAAAATCAAACATGGTTTTCTTTTTAAGAACTTCAAGTGTGAAAACACATTAAAGATTTAACTCTCGCTAATGCTCACACCTAAAAAAGAAGAAGAAAGGAGATAAGAAAGGAACAGTTTAAATCCTAATCACAATTAGGCCAACTTCAGAAACAATGGCCCCGTTTTCATCCAACCCTGAATTTAGCAATAAAAAAAAGAGAAAAGGATAGGGTAAGAGAAGGTCTCACTGCGATATCAAAAAGAAGCTTCAGTTTTGCCGAAGAGCAGAGAACATGCCGTTAAGCCGGCATCCCCAGAGCATTTCAATAGCTAGGATCCAGGAACAAAGAGCCGTTTCTGCATAGGCTAGCCTTGACCCTGGGCCACTGCCACCCAGAGGCCCCTATGCCTGGAACCTGCTCATTCAAACAGCTCACTGCTAATGCTCGTCTCCCAGCCATTGTCTTCCCCCAAACATCTCTCCCTGGACTAAAGAGTTCCACTTAGAGAGATGGTACTTAGGCATCGCTAGAATACTACAAATGATTTTTTTTTGGTCATTTATACTGTTGTGGTATGATAAAAGAAAAGAGAAATGTTTCAGGCGAAGGGGACGATGGTTATGGGGTGGGGTGAAATGGAGGTAGGGGCAGAGGCTGATGGGGTGAGTGCTGAAGCAAGAATATTCTTAATGGGACCCAGGTGACAATATGCTGACCAGCACCACAACCCAGCCATTACTCAGGAGGAAGGGTTAAGGGCAGTGTATGTGTATAGGTTGGGGGTAGAGTATGAGGATATTTAGTGGGCAATGTAACATGGAAATAGTAGAAGAAAAAAAATTGAGGACACTGTTGTAGTGGAGAACGGGGCTGACCAAGTTACACAGTAAATGTAACATACTTTACTTTATGCAGTTAAACAGGGTTAAGTTGAAAAGATTTAATTGTGGACAGATATTTTTTGAGAATATAAAGATGTAAGATTACACCATAAAGATTCTATTTCATCATAAGTTTCCTTTTTTATTATTATTTAACCAGGCTAAAGTATGACAAACACACACTTGCTTTAGTCACATTATAACTTCAAAAATAAACAATGAGCGAAATCTTTAACCTTCAAATAAATATAAGACAATTTTTTTCTTTTGCACAAATGAATCATAAACGTGCTACAGATGTCACGTTAAAAGCACATTTCTATTTTATTTTATTTTATTTTTTTCTAACACACGTGTTTTTAAACATTACCCACACATTACTGTTTTGCTGCTTAAATGTTTATTTTGATCTAGGGCTGTACTGAGTTTTACTGAGGTTCCCATCGATTTAACAAAATTAATAATAACTGTTAAACTAGCTCTTTGATCACTTACAATAAGCCCCCATCTATTGGGCAAGTCATAACAACTGAACATTTGTCCAGAAACTGCTGGTAAACAACTTTTTTTTTTCATTTGTAGCAGAGATTTGGGCTGACTGTATTAAAATGATTAACTGAGCTCAAATTTTTTTTAAATTATCAAGTGAAAATGAACAACTGCTGGGCTGTGCCCCATAATTCCTTCCTCTAAAAAGGTGGCATCAAATAAAGGGTTAGTAAACTACAGTCAACCAAATGCTAGGTCATCTAAACATACATCATTTTTCATGAAATGTATAGTTTGAATTTGAAAAATACATAAGAATTGACATAAAATTTCACAAACCATGGAAAAATAATTACTATTTGTAATTATTAGTTATTGTAACAATTGATGTCCCAATCCCTTAATAATATTGCCTTGATAAAAAAAAATCTCCATTCGGGAATCTTATTAGAAGTGTCAATGTTCCAGTCCACACACCCTCAGCATAGACAGGAGAAAGAAAAAAAAAACTATTTACGAAGACTTTTGTTATTCATTTTTTAATGATCACAGCCCTAGTAACTTATATAACAAGATTTCAAGTTCAAGTGTTTGTATCTTCTTCAAACATAAATAACCTTTACACCACAATATCTACACACATACAAACACACGCACACACACATATATAAACAAAATAAGGACCTATTAAGTTTTACGGGTTAAAACTTTGTATATAAAGCAAAATGATATAAATAAATACGCAAATAAAGGTGTGTGCTTTGAAATTTTTATTAACTTTTGACTCCATGTGAATTTTGCTGACTACTGCAGAGAGGAATCAAAGCTTCATCTTATATTATAAAACCTGATGATGGTTTTGTTCTCCACTTAGACACAAAAAGACAAGTAGTTTTTCAGGACTTTCTACTGCAGCAGCTCCATCAGATTTGATGGAACAACGCTGCCCCCTTCTGTACAAACTTGAAAATTTATTGCTGTTTCAGCTTTATTTCAAACCACTAAGCAAGGTCTTCAGTGAAAACATTTCTAGAACTACTAACTATTACAGACTATTAAAAAATCTTGAAATAGGCCACTTTGTAAACTAAGGTATATGTATAGCCCTGTTTGTATTTATTGATAGAAAAACAGATTCAATGGACTTGAATGAACTTGCATGAAATCTTCTCATAATGTGTGTGTCTCATAATAACTCTATTCTTACAGACTCTTCTGTTATCTTTTATATAGTCATTAGATACTCAGAGACACACAGCTTGACTGGACTTCAAAATAAGACCGACTAAAGAATGTCTCAGTGCTGAACTTTATGGGCTGCAGACGGCAGTAATTTGGTAAATTTCACATTTTTTTAACATTAATATTTTTTTTTGTAATAAAGACAGCTGCACATTAGAGAGCAGCTTTCCATGATAATACATACTGAATCAAACCAAATGTGCCAGAGTCATTAGAACCAAGTATGAAAGATGTATTAGTCACCAGCCTTTACAGAAAATTTCTCTTCAAGCTGAGGTCATATATACTCATATACAGCTCTGATTTATACAGTGTCATACATATGTCTCTGATCTATTACATATTATATATGTGTGTGTAACTGTAAGTAGTATACATCTTTAAGTATGAATATGTAATTATACTACATTACATATATAGTATATGAACAAACGACTACATACACATTATTTTAATATGACACATTTTGTTTGTGCTTATATATCTACATGTAATAATAATAATAATAATAATAATAATAATAATATGCCCTACAAATACTACATGTAAATAACCAAAAACTTTTTTCTTTTCACTTTCATTTTACACCATTGAAACCTGTAGCACTTTACCAAGTTAGGACTATATTGTTGTAGATTAGTACTACTGTAATATGCTTTGTCTTCCCTGTATATCTTAAGCCTGAAAATGCACTCCCCCCACACACTTGCATGTACACTTGTACACTTTGTCTCCGTCTCTTTCATTTATTCACACACTCACACACATACACGCACTCATCTTCTGAAAATAGAGTTATTCTCTGATGGCCGGACCACTTGATCACAAAGAAAGCCGTCAAGCCACAGCTATGAAACACCCCCCCCCCACACACACACACACACACACCACCACCACAAAAACACACTGCCCAGAAAAGCATAGCCATGTTTCACATGCTAATTCCAGAGAAGCATTTACAAGGGGCACTTTAAAGTCCCACCCCCCAAATACACACACACATATACACATCCCAGTACCGCACTGCATAACAACTCACTTGCTAATTTCTATGGGTCAGCTGTGGTGGAACAGACATGTCAATCACTCACATATGTAACAGAATTTGTCTGTCTACAAACAGGGATGGCCGGCCGTTGCCATGGTCACTAATCCCCCCCTCCTGCCCTGTTCCACTCACACACACACTTGCTCATTTAAACACAGCACATTCCTGTGGTTGACAAAGTCCATCCATTTAAACTGATCACTTGCTAAAAATGGTATGTTGTCATTCTTAGGTTTAGAAGTGCTTCTGGAGAAACTTGTCTGTTTTCTCTTGTCCTTTTGACATTTTGCCTCGAGTCCAGCTTTGATCCTTCTCTGTAGCTACCTTCTGTCAGATCAGCTGAGTGGAAATGTAATTTTCTTGGAAGGTTTTTTGAAAGAAAAGAGAAAAAGAATTCTGGATAATTTTGCTTAATTAATTTAACCACAGCTTAACACACAAATATATTCCATAATCAAATACCAAGTCTAAATACCTGAAATGTGTATCCGCATCAATATAAGCATCAGCAGAGGTGAATGTAACAAATATTGGATTTTGACATTGGTCCACACTTTGGTTCATTCCTAATTTCTACACCATTGGCTGTTTGCTTAAGTTAAGCTCTATAAAGGAGATGTTTATTAATGACAATTTGAATAGAAGTGTTCATCAAAAATAAAGACGTTGATTGGACCAGTTTATATTGTCCCTTCAGGTCAATCAGGTATTTGAAAATAGTCCATTTGTCTGAGCAGATTCAGCAGAAAAATTAATGCAATAAAATAAATATACCTAGATATAAATAACTAATTATAAATAATTGTTTAAAGAGTAATTAAAGTATAAATCTAACCAAATCAGAATAGAAAAATAAAATAATAATAATTTGCCAGACCTCTGTCAGGCTCACTGATCCTTTTCTGTTTAAAATGCAGTGTATGACAGTATAACCTACAGTTTCTCCCAGCAAATTAAATATTCATGTTCTACCTTGTTGCCTATAGTCTTGAGGGTAGTGCTGGAATTATATATGCCTTGCCATGCAGCACCATGAATCATACATAGCTATAGACATACACATGAATGCATTGTGCAGTATGTCTGTGTCAGAGCGAAAGATGTATGCAAGTGTATTCACTCAACAAAACATATGTCTACATGTTTGGTTTATCTGCTGCTTATTGGACAGCATTATGGATCTTTCCAAGTCAAAATGTGGAGCAAAATTCACTATGTGCAGACAATGGAATGGAAAGTGAAAAACTGAATAAAAGAAAAAAAATGTTTTTGTCCAGATCCTTTAATGGTGGAAAAGCTTGCTCTGAAGCCCCCTTCAATTAACCAGGAAAATTGATGTGTATCATTAATTATGTCACGAATACTATAAATCATCTCGGGACGGCATAATTAATTATTTTCTACTGGTGTGAGGAACATGACAGAGGGGAGAGATAAATATGGGGGGATGGAGAGGGAGGAGAATAAAGGGCTATTGCAGGATAGGGGCTCGCTCACATGCACTGTTTCTGCGACCAGTGGGACGTGACAAAGACATGGCTGTTCTAGCAAAGACTTGTCCATGTTAGCAGCAAACAATGAAAGAGTGGACCTCCAAAACTCTCTCTCTGACACACACACACATATGTGTGTGTGTGTGTGTAGGCTGCATAAAAAAAGGAAAATGTATGGTTTTACTGAATTTAGTGAATCATGGAAAAAAATCAGTAAAACACTAGAATATAAAAAATATTATTGTATATAAAACATATATATATATAAATATATATATATTAATTTAAATGTATTTTAATATCATTATCTGGTCAAATAAATATTTAACGCCAACTAAATATTTTTTCATAAACAGTTCCATCTGGTGCCTTTAAGTTGTACACAGCACTGAAATAAAATCATTTAAAAAGAAATCCACAAAACATAGAAACCTGAAATACCAGAATATTTGTTTTTTTTACACAATTTGATTAAAAAAATATATTCACCAGAAAATATACTATTCTTCTAAATATATTTTTTCTAGATTATTTTTAAACACAATTACTCTTACTATAAAATAAGCAACAATTTTTGAACAATGTATGACCTGAATTATTGATCTATATAACTTATGTGACTGCATTATATAAAATTAATAATAGATCTTCCCCTATATACTGTATAATAAATAATAGTTATACATTTGCAAACTCCAAGCAACAAAACTGAGAACTGCTGGGCAGACAGATGGACAGAGAGAGAGAGGGAGAGAGAGAGAGAGAGAGAGAGAGAGAGAGAGAGAGAGAGAGAGAGAGAGAGAGAGATGCTGACCCTGGACCACTTTTGTACATGCAGGGTCATCCTCCAGAGTGCACCCATCTCATACCCTCATACCACATCACCCACATCACTGCCTTGCTTATCGATCCACACACAGGGATCGTGTGTGTGAGTGTGTGTGTGGGAGCAGAGGAAAAGTAAACACCGCTCGGGATGACAAAACACTGTTCCCACTGGAGCCCTAGTGGTCATCCCACTCCCCTTTCTCTACCCCTCACTCCCTCTCTCTCTCTCTCTCTCTCACACACACACACACAAACACACACACACACACACAGAGAGACATACTAACACAAAAATACACACACACACAAACAATCTAACAAGAAAAACACACACACGCATACACACATACACCATAAGCAGTAAAGCCTGTGTTAATATGAAGTGTGAGCTGTGCTGTTTAATCAATAGTGCTGGTCTTTTGTTCTAGGCCGGGGGAGCGAGGGCCGCCAGAGGAAAGGTTAATGCTGGAGGGTCAAGTGATTTCACACCAGCGTCGCCAGCCACAGCACTACAGAGCTCCGAAACAACTCACAATGATGACATAGTCACTCTGATTTATGACTGTGAGGAGGCGGAGGTGGCAGGGAGGAATCCGCACTCTTATCTTATGATAATGATGTAAGGAAACACTGGCACAAGAAGAGGACACACCAAAGGACCACTTTATGTACCATCTCTTTTACAGGCAGACATTAATGTTTACTTTCTACACTTTTCACTTCCCACAGATCTTAAAAATTTTAGTCATAATATTCAAGGCATAATTAACTCTGTATCCAATCTTGTATTTTTCTATGTTCCATGTAGGGGATTATTTCCCCCGTGTGTCATAGTGTTGTGCATGTGAAGGTTATCATTCCAAATCTTGAACATCCTCAAAGCTGACATTAGGCACAAAATGATAATATTTTTTGACTTCTCTTTTATTATTTCTCTAATAATATGGAATCAGTAATATTGCACACATATTAGTCTTGTATAAATAAAGACCACTCCCATCATCATACACTGTTTCATGATGGGAAAAGATAATAATAATAAAAGTGAGAATATGTATATTAAATGTATATGTTTTAACATGTACAGACTGAATACGATGCTGTGAATGACCAATTGGTTCTGAATATGTTAGTTTCTCCTCTTATTGAGATAAGTAAATTACATTACTTTACATAAACGCATGTGCACCCAGTAACACAGAATGGAAAAAGTATGATTAAAAAGGAAACCAGAAACAATGGAATTAATGTGGCATCTTATTACTGAAGGTACATCATCTGCTCCCTTTACTGTTTCAAAACAGTAAAGAGCTAAAAGAGCTAAAACAATACATAACCAGCACACGGGAATCCTTCATTCTCTCCAACTTCCACAGGAAATATCGCTTTCATTATCAGTGGGTGGAAACGAAAACAATGAACAACCCTGATTTTATTTTTTAAAGGACCTCTCAGTTCCATCTGGTTTTCTAGGTTCTATCTAGGTATCTATCTACCCATCTACCTAACTTGCAATAAACTCTTACTGGAAAATGCTACCATTGTAATGCCGTTTTTCTATTATTAAAATTATAATTAAAAAAAGATTATTGCTATTTTAGCTTTAGTTTAAACTTGGAAATAAATTAAAACAAAATGCTAACTGGCACAGGATTAAACTTCACAACAGCTGAAATAATGCTAACTGTTTTACCTTGACCTGCTTTTTTACAACACTTATTATATTCAATCATGGTTCCACAAATTTCTCTTTTCTGGAAACATAACGTTGTCATCGCTTGTAAACCAACAGGAGCAGACAGGAGTTTCTTATGACTGCATCTATATTCATTTACCCTGCACACATCTGCCGAATATGTTACAGTCAGCATATAATAATGATAATAAATCATTAAATAAAAATTAAAAGAAAAAGAAAAGGATTTTACAGCCCTCGAGTGCCTCTGAATGTCTTTTTTTTGGGGAGAGAAATGTATTCTAGTCAGTGTCATACTTCTCCATTGATGTTTATGTCATGCTGTAAGTGAAGCAGTAGGACATGCAGTGTGTAGCTGGCCGTGTATGTTCTCTGTCTCTGAACATCAGTAGGAATTCCACTGCTGTATCGATCCTGACTCAACGGCTCACTTGGGGGAGAGTCAGTTTTCTTAACCTACTGTACAGCAAGTCACGTTTATCAATAACACTTCTCACCAGGGTCCCTCTAATCCCCCACCACACACGCAGAGTCATGTTTGTGCATTATTTTGTGACTGTGCTTGCTTTAGATGAGAGGGAGTCTCAGAATTACATTTTTCCCCCTTTCAGAACCACCTAAGTCAGATGAATTGATAACCTGTCCCTCGAGCCTTACTTGCACTCACTTATTCACACACTGACTCTATTAGCTTTTAATGTTTACATCCACATGCATCAAAGTAAGTGCCAATAAGCAAATCAGCACACTAAGCTGAATCAAGGTCACATAAATCTGAGAACAACAATGAGGACTGATGTCAGCACAGTCTATTATGGCTAGTGGAGGAGGGGTGGGGGGTCTTGAACTGCTTGGGTGTGTATGTGTGTGCAGTCTGTTCTTATTTATAGCCCACTGTGCCAGATGACTAGGCTTCATTACCTGTAAATAGGCCCATGGCACACTGGGGTGGAGAGAGTGTGCACACACAAAACTGAAGCACTCTCCAAAAGTGCAACACATTGTACTAATAAAATGGCATTCCAGTATGGTGATGCAAATATATATATATGTGTGTGTGTGTGTGTGTAAAACTTATATATAATTAAAACTTATATATATATATTACATTTATTTGTACATTCTTATTTATTTCAGAGCTACACATCCTTTCAGACCCATACTGCAAATTTTTAATTTTGTACTATACTTTCAATTTTAAACATATGTAAAACAATTTTAACTCATTATCAAATAAAGCACAAATCAGAACAGTCATGAACTATTTTCCATCCTAATATTATTCATGGCCATTTCCCAAGAAACGTCTGAGTGTTTATAAATCACTAATTAAAGTAAAATAGAACAAATCAAAACAAACATGAACGAGGAATACCAAAACCAGGCCCTCCGATTATTATAGTTCCTGAGGATGTGTTATGGTAAAAATGCATCAGGGATATTTAAGCATTTAACTTTTGATGTGCACCCATGACCTGTTTCACAGACGAGCGTATTGATCAGCGGAAACCACTGTCGGGGGACTGCCTTGAAATCGAGATGTACGAGACCATCCTACAAATGCAAGACAATGAAGCCACAACATTCGATTTTAACAAGCACACACACTTTAAACCGCATTAATAGCCTAGCCAAGCACTCAACGGATCAATCCCTAATGTTTGTAAAAGGGGAGTGAGGGGATGGAAAACAGAGCAATAGAAAGAGGGAAAGTGACTACCACAGATTTATGCTGGCATATATTATACTGTAGGGGATCTGATATAATGGCAGTTGTTATATAGTTTGCCAAAAATAAGCAAGGGCACTTAATTATTATCATTTGACCAATATTTCATTTTTGATCAAAATGAATCAAATATTTTGCAGCAAGTATATATTATTTTCAGCTCTGTGAAGAGAATAGTGTAGGGATCATGCCCCTCTACAAGACATTTATCAGCATTTATAACTGGCCCTGGATGAAATACATCTGCTAAATGATGTAAAAAAATATATAACATATAAAATGTCATGAATGTAATATGTAAAATATGTAATATATAGCTTAATTAAATCAATTATTCATCTTCAGTGTTTTAAAACCTCTGATGTTCGCTGCAGTTTAAATAAGATTTATAGTACAATTAATTTAATAGAAAATGACTGGCAATTTGAATCACAAATGCAGGACAAATTATACTTTCTTTCAAATCAAACGTGAAGTTTAACGTTCTTTTAGTGCACATGACTCATACAATCATCATGTGTCACGATATAATGTATCATGATAACAGCTAATTTATATATACCCAAAGTCATGATTATCATACTGGTCCAAACATCTCATACCGAACATGGCTACCAGACAATGCCTGTGGTTTCCTGTTATGCATTTGGCCATTACTGTCTAATTCAGCAGAATGACACCTCCAAAAACTGCTGCTTGAACTCTGGCTCCAAAAGCTCCTAATCCAGCAATGCTTGCAGCTGTGGCCTCTCGTCAGCCCAGGCTCAGGCACTATTAAATTAAAGCGCCGGGGCCCGTCTATTTAATAAGCGCTGTAGCGGATGATTTGAATAAGGACAGTATTAGTATTCCAGCAGAGCTGCAGCTAAAAGCTGCTGACCTTTTCCTCCGCACAGGAGATCCTTGAACACATCTAGCCAAATCACAGTACCCGTTAATAAGCCATCAATGCTAAAGAGTGTTAGCATGTGGGGAGGATTTTCCCCCCTTGCACCAAAACAGCATGGGCAGTGTATTGTGATCTTTCAGCTGGCCAAGATCCAGAAGGTGGAGCGGGCAGAAAATGACAGGGTACTGGATTATCATGCCATACCTTCTCTCTCCTTCCTGTAGAGTGGGAGGGCTCTTCTTGATACAGCATTGATTCATGCGCGTGTTGTGCGTATGAAACTGATCAATGTGCAGAATCAAAATTCCCTGCAAAACAATCCCATAACAAATCAGAGCCATAACCTTTGCTTAGACATATTTAGCCTTTGACACACACTTGAGAAAACACAGAAAGTGTTTCCAATAATGTATGCTAACAAACTCATAAAAAAAATCTAAGCAAGATTATTATTGACATTCATACAAGCATCTAGAGGAATATTCAGGTCCAGAAAGCAGTTGAAAACTTTCCAGAATTTCAACTGCCCTGAGTCCTCTGAGGCTAGATTGACATGATTGGAGAAGCCAAGCAGTTGGAATTATATGAGTGGAGAGGTTTTAACATTTATTTTTACTTTCATCCCTTCTGCATGGAACATGAGAATATACTGCATAATGACAAAGAGAATAAAAGAAATATGTATAGCAAATGAGACCTTTGATAATATTACATTCTCTTTAGAGTGAACCGCTTTGGATTCTCTAAGAAAAAAAAATGAATTAAAAGGTGTGTATGGCACAAAAAATACATGCTTTTAAAACAATATACTCTACTAATTATGCTCTATTCATGTTAAATTGTGTTATAAAAGTATGACATGCTCATATACTTTTAGTTATATAGTTTGATGCCAAATTACCATAATAGTGATCAATAAAATTATACTACCAAGCTCTACGTTCAGTCTAAAGAATCATCTTTAGCCATCTTGAGCCATTGTTTTTGGAAACCAAGAGTGAATACAAAAATACATGTTTGGCACCCTTATATTTAAGATTGAGGAGCAGATGAACTAGTCTTAATTACTGCACTGGAATAATAAATTAATAGCGATTTAAGAAGCACTTGAGAACTCATCCAGGCTTTAAGAAATGAATTGATCATACGAGACATGTTTAGTCTTTCACAGAGCATTAGCACACTTTTAACATAGCCTCGGCCTCAGCACGAACGGCAACCCTATTCCATCAGTTATGATAAACAATATAGATGACTAATGGAGAGATTGTGATGGGAAATATATATGGGGGATTGGGAAATGGCCAGCTTTGTGTTTTATGGGCTGCTCGCAATGTTGATGAATATTTGTTGGTGTGGAATCATAGCTTAATGTCAGGACACAATTTGTTGCAATTAGCCAGTTGATTTATAGGATTTTCAGGGCCCTGTGCATGGGAACAATTAACACTGTGCTCTGTGGCTTTTATTAATGGGGTGCAGCCAGTCTGTGTTTTCAACAAAGGAGAAAAGTTCAAAGCCAGCGTACAGTAGGATGAGGTAAGATTCATGACGGTAAAATGGTGGCTGGCCCCAGAACTGTCACTATACAGTAGATAATTTGTAATTCTTTCATTAGGATGGTGGGGGTGTGGTAGAACAATAGGTTTTTTGACAAATTGAATCAACAACAGCATACATTCTGAAGTAATGTTTCATTTGGGTCTGCATTCAATCGTGTTGCCACATTGAAGAAAACCTAGAAACATAACAGGGAGTGTGAAAACCCAAAATGCCAATAGCCATGATAACAGTATGAAATGCTGTCAGAGCATACATTATAGTAGATTGTTTTTTTAAGGTAACTTTATTATATATGTCAATTACACAGTTCAAATGTAACATGTTGCCTTGTAGAATGTATAAAGTAGAAATTCATCCACTAACGTCTATAGACCCTTAGCTAGCATAAGCTGCAGCTATTAAAGCCATGCAAAACTATGCAATGAAACAAATAGTTAAAAAGAGCCAAACAGATGTTCTGCCTAACAATAACAAGGTTCAAGTGGAATGGGGTGCCCCTAACTGGCTAATAAACGGCCCCAAATGAGTCCGCAATTAAATTTATACACTTGATTGCACTGCTGTCATGTCCAGTACAGGCTTATCGAACACCTGGGAACCATTTCCAAATAAAACCTTAAAAAAAAAAGAACTGAGCGAGAACAGAGCCAAAGGAGGTAGACAGTATTCTTTTGTATGTGTACTTTAGACTAAGCTACACAACACATGTACGCAGCATAAACCTAATAATACTTTTCCTTTGAAAACATTTAAGATTATTAAAATTATAATAATATTACATTTAAGACTAATATGTTCCGTTTTAGGCTCTCTGAGAGAGAGGGTTATCTGGAAAAATAAACATTTTAATCAATTCAACAAATTCAAAATTATAAAAAAAAAACAGCATTAAAATCATTCATACAGAAATAAATAATTTTAAAAATGCTGAAAATTAAAAACAATATTTTCTTATAATGACTAAATTTGTTGCTAGTTTTCAACAGTTCAAGCACAAATCTTAAAACATCATGAATTAAAAATTATTTTATGAAGTGTTTATTTTTAGAAGCAGACTGACACTGCAAACAAAGCAATGACACTCAATGTTATCAACTTATTTTCTAATGCAAAGCTAGCCTTCTGTTACTATTTTCAAAAATGTCCATGGCTTATTTTTCCTTTTTATCTTCAGCGTCCCCATCCTCCACTCTTCCCTTTGCTGAGTTGACAGTTTCTCCCCTCACTCAATATAGCCACTCATGGCTGCGCCATGAAAAGCTGTCAAACTGATCCACTGTTAATATAGCTTTCTCTAGTGCAGCCCTCTAATGTTATAAAATACACTTAACCTCCAAAAGCTTCACAATACAGTTCAACTGAAGCTACACTTAAGCAGGTTGAATGTAGTGATGGGCACTGCTAATGGAGGGTGTGCCACCATGTAAGAAAACATTTAGAAAAGTTACAAGTAATAAAAATAACATGTTGGCAGTCATGATTCTACAGTAGAATATAAATATGACTGCTGGCAAATCTTTATTACTAGAGGTTTATTTTTTTAAGTAGTCAACCATGCTAGCATAAAGAGGTTCACTGAAATAAGTGTAAGCTGTGGTTAATGCTACATGGTTGCCAAAACGAGCACAAATACTTTACCAAAGGGTGTTAGGTCTCATTTTTGCTCACCGCTTTTCTCATTCTGCTAGCATAAAGCCACACAAAGTATGTGGCTAGGTGCCAAAAACAATTCAGCAAACCCTTTTAATTGTTGTAGAGGTCTGTTTTAATGCCTATAAGAAGTTGCTAAGCTAATAAGACACACCGAGACACCAACCAGAAATACAATGGCTAAGGAAATACTAAGATTCTTCCAATTAGTCACGTTAATGTCATAATAACATTTACAAAATGCCTTTATTATTTATAACAATTTATATCAATTATCTAAATGATATATATAAATAATTCCGACATGTATTTTTTATTACTCATTTCAACACTGTTCAATCGTAGGTATACCTTTTTCTTTCCCGACCGTAAAGAAAATCAAAGGCGTAAAACTACCACAGAGGCAAGGCATAAATTACAATGTCAGTACAGTTATTTGATTATGTTTGCTAATTTTGTGACCTTGTCAAACAATTACCTGGCAATCTTACCTTTCTCTTCTGTTACCTGGTTCACTGAGTAAGTAATGGCATTTTAACTTGACCAAATTAAGTATTTTTCCCCCTCAAGTCACTGCCAAGCAATTGATTCAATATGTGCCACAGAACATGCTGCCATTTTCACTTGATAAAAATAACAACCAGTGTTAAAAGAAAGAAGCTTCATGCATGACTTTCCATTCAAGTGATTTACCTCAGTAAGGTTTTATATATGTAGATGTCCACACTTTTGCTAAGTTCATGTTTGACTTCTATCATAGCTTTTTTCTTCTCTCTGACGGATGACTAACAATCATCATTATGGCTGAAATGGTTACCTGTGTGTCAGGTCATAAATCTTGTTAAAATAACCAAAACAGTCTCACTGCTTTATCCCCCTCAGAAGCAACCTGTCTCGAGTGGAGCCCATCTGTACGTAGTTAGCGCCGCACTCACACAGATGGCCGCCAAACGCTTTCAAAGTTGCTCCGTCCGCACGTCTAACCTTACAAAGCAAACTAATTAACAGTAAACGCATCACAGAAGAAGAAGCTGTTTGAACAGGTCTTTTCCTTTTTTTCCCAGAGCTCTAATGAGGAGAACGAGCGAGAAGGATACCCAGGGTGCCCGAGGTTATTCCTGGAGCTCAAGGTTTACAGTCCCCTTAAAGATCCCAAATAAAAAATAGGGGCTACCTATTGCCTGAGCCTCTGCTATGTTTTTAACAACCGCCTTTGAAAGGTACAAGGTGGAGCGGGTGTGACCCCTGGGTGGGGGAGTTAAGGATGTGTAAGCGAGGGTGAAGGCAAAAGTCACAAGCTTAAGCAACTCAGTGGTTGACAAAGTTTTACGCAAACCTTAATAAAATGCCATAATGAAGCAAATGCTACCAAACCTAGACAAAAACAAGAAAACCTAGAAATCAAAATGAAGAAAGAATTATGTAAATCATCCAATCAACATATGATGTGTAGATTTTTATCACTTCTCATATTTAAAAAATCATGTACATTAAAGTTTTTTATTCTTCTATAAAGTAAGTTACCTAGTCCCTAACCCAAAAAAACTTAATTCACAAATCAAATGAAAAAAAAAAAAAAAAAGAATTCACAGGGCTAATTACATGGAACCGTTCATGAGCCAACAGGAAATGTAAAACAAGTGTGCTGCCAAAATTAATAATATTTCCACTATATGTTTAATTATTTATAAATTTGCCCAGACAGAAGTAGAGCTAATCATTGCAATCAGATGGAAAATGATTGTCATTCACATCTTATCAATGACTGGCCTGTGACATTTAATATGCACAAATACAATTACTTTTCAATTCCATCTGGTCATTATTATCACATGGACAGAAAACTCTAGTACAATTTCTGTGTTCTTCATATACAGTGTCACTTTTAATTAGTCTGCCATTCAGATCAATATAAAAATCATTTAGATAAAAAATAAATAAATAAATAAAAATATTGGGCTTATTTAATATATATTTAAGTTGAGATAATATATGTTATTTGTTGAAAAGCTAGGTCAAAAGCTTTAAAGACAGCAATATATATAGTATCTTAGAATTCTAGTATATTATATTCATATTCTTACATATAGAAATATATAACTAGAGTGGTAAAAGAGAACATAACTATAATTTATTACTAAAGATTATAATAAGACCGGCATTTTACCTTATAACAGAAGTGTTATACAAAATTACAGAAATCTTCTCATTTCTTATTGTACTATTATAGTTCTTTGTCATATGGGCATATATCATTTCAAGGTCTTGGTCATAATTTTCTGACAAAAGCCTAGGCCACAAGGAGTGCTGCTTATACTCTTGACATATTATTTTTCTGTTATTATATATTTCCCCCCATTCACCATGGAGAAAATTGAAAACGTATGCTGTTCAACTTTTGTATGCTGTTTCCCTTTTGCCTCTTTCATTGAGGGCCACTTTTCGAAGAGGGAGGTGAAGGAAGGGGGGTGGTATAGAAGGATAGAAAAACAGAAAGAAGCGGTCTCTGCATGTCAGTTTGCCGATTTTACATTGACCATAAGTAAGGCGTTCCTTCCTGTTCACCTCTCAAGAGCGAGAGCCCCGCGGCCATGTGTAAGCAATCATGACAGAGACATTCTTTTAGCGTGTTTCCGTAGCAGCACTATGGAGAGTGGGGCGAGGTAAACGTTAACACGTTGCAGGCTTGGAAATCCTCATGAGCTTGTCTCATTAGCAGCTAATTGGCACGACTTTCCTCTTTCTTTTGTTCCATGTTACATTTGTCTGTCTTTCTTCTTCAGCCCACCACCCCTCCCCTCAGGACGATGGGGAGTTGGGGGGTTTCAAGCACACATTTCAGAGCATGCTAGATGTAGCAAGGGAGTAGAGTCCATATTACTGTAACATAAACACTGCTGTCCCACGATTAACCTCAGAAAGCAACTGAGTGCAAAATTGAGCACTCAACCTGCACGACCAAATTAGTTTGAAGATAGGAGAGAGGGAGAGAGAGAGGGAGAGGCACCTTTCCCCTTCCTGCTCAATCACTGACTTCTCCCAAATGGCTAATACTAGAAAAAGAAAAACATCAACATTGCTAAACGGTGAACCATTAATACAATTTCCCTACCAGTCTGACAGAGAGCACAAATAGCCCACTGAAGCTTCTGCTTGGCCTACTCAGCTGAATACAGTTCATAGCTGTCAGGCTAATGCCTGACCTTCAAGACCTTCAAGAAAATGCATAAATATTATTTAAGTTCATGTGTTGTTGCAAACGTGATACTGGAAGTCTCTTCTGATATTAAAGTCACATTTTCATAAAATCAAGTAGGGAGTCAGTAGGCCTACGGAAACCACTTTAGCTTGTCTGCCACCGTAACCATATAAACATGTATTGGGTTTCTGCTACACCATATTTGTCAAGTGCTGCTCCATATATTCTTTTTGATACCTATTTTTGCTAATATAAAAGCATAGTCAAAACGTATGTTCAGGAAATTCACCATGTATCACAAAATGCTCAAAAACACTGACTCAGACTAATGAATACAACACTAATGCAAAATAGGTGGTGAGGTTATATTACTACTATTACAAATAAAAAGTTCTAGCTATTCACAGCGAATGCTGCTTTTACCAAAGTGCACACATAGCAATTCAGAAGACATAAAGCAAGGTCTGCCACACATTGTAGTGTGCAGCCTACAATAACAGCACAGTGAAAGGGTTATTTTCAATGGGAACATGCTCAAAGAGTGAAATGATGGTTACAATTACCTATGTGCTCTTGAGAAAAACTGTATTATATGAGGAAACATGGAAAAGAAAGGAAGCTGAGGTCAAGAACTCCGACTACAGGGTCTTCTCTGCTTTCAAACACCTGAAACAAGGACCAAACCTGAGCTCAGAGGCCTCGGGTTGTAGAAAAAAAAAACAAGAGGAAAAGAGGTATTACAGTGTCAGTGCCCCACCTTCTGCTTTATCAAAAGGGGTTGCCCACATCTCACTAATCACTTGTGACCAGGAATACATTTTTTGATATATCCAGTGAGCTTAAAAGCCTAGAAACTGTAAGAAGGGCCCTGGGGAGGTAGGGGAAGGTAGAGGCTGCATATGGCCGCAGCTCTAGCTCACCACATCAAGGCTCTGTGCTTAAGTGGTATTGACACTGACTTCTCTGAGGCTTGGCAAGTGTAAACAGCCTTAACAAAATTTCAAAACAGTAAATGTTGTCCTCCACAGATGTGCTAGTATGCTCCAAAAGTAGTTTTAACTTCACACTAATAATATTTACACGTTTAAATGTTGTGAAATTTAGCTGAATGTATATGAATTTGCAATTAAATTATTACAAAAAAATCATGAGATAAGAAACATAAACAAAACCCAATCATACTAGTCGTAAAATTGGTTACATGGCTACATTTTACATTTTAGCATTATACCCAAATGTGTACCTTAAGTACAGCCTTATCATAATGCTCATTTAAAAGAATGGACCCAATCCAAAGTTTGAGGCATACTAACAGACCAATCTTCTTTCACCAGGTGCAATAGGAATCCCATTCAAACCATTTAAAGTCGATGAGAAAAGAATTTCATGGACAGACGCTCAAGACAGGTAAAAACACTGGCCTGACTGTGTTACACAGCCTGTAGGAAAGGCATATGGAGGAACAATGGGTCATATTGTGAAGCATTATAGACTACAACAGCCGCCTGAGGCACAACATATGCATACGTGCAGCACATCTTAACAATACTACATCAGTGTTAGACCAAATATTTCCACTTGCACTATGTTTGTTTGCGCTAAATTACATCATTAGTGTAAACTCACTCAGTCAATCTTACGAATGTCTTGAAATACAATATTATAACTGAAGTATCTTTTATTCATATTTAAATTACAATCAATAATATCATAATATACTTTAATTAGGGCATTGTTAGTCTGTATAAAATTGCATTTGCAACCAAAAAGACACATTCAGACCAAGCTAAACTAAAATTCTTTAAAGAACAAAAGTCTACAGTGATGGTAGATGCTGCATAGTAAGAGCTGATTGGTCCTTTATGCTGTTGTCTTTTATTAGTTGTGTATTTTTACTATTTTTTAAGATTTTTTTTTCTCCTGTCACACATTACATATCCCTAAAAAACATGAATGAGTTTTATGATGTTATATATTTATCAAATTGTCCATCCTTATCTACACCATTGTCAGGCCATTTCCATACACGCAATTCTAATGGCTATAAAGGATCATTTCAATTGAATAAACTCCACAATGATATATGTAAGACTTTCACAGGACATAAAAACAAACAATAGAACAAGGCAATGTCTCCAAAAGTGAGAGTGAAGTGAATGAGGTGTTTGTGTGTGTGTGTGTGTGTGTGTGGATTGTGTCGAGTGTGCAGAGTGCGCGTGAGGAGCCTCATCTGTTCAGCAGCGTCTGCAGGGCTCGAGCCGCTGAGGGCGGACGACAGGGTGTCACAACAGCAGACAGTGATGGATGCACCACATTCCACAAGCAACTCGGCCAATTGGACACATTAACAAGAGGCACCTGCTTTCCTCCCCATACAAATCTATTAAAAGATAACAGCAATGGCGTCTCCCGATGTATTAGTAAATTATAGCACTGCCTACACTGTGAGGAGATGGGGTCTGTTCAACATTGCTGGGCAAACAGTGTCATCTAGTGTTCAAAAATATTCCTGATTCATGACGGATTATTAAAGCTCCCATATTTGATTGAAACTGTATTCCCAGGACAATTGGACATGCATCACATTGTTTCATTCTGCAGAATATTTAAAAAAGGTAATTCATACATTTTCTGTTTGTATTTTCTTTGTTCTATTTGCAATTCTTTGTGAGAATTAAATATGCAATTATATATAATAGCAGGTACATTATGTATACTAGACAAGCAAGTATAAACCTGTCTCATGAGACAAGTATCAGATTGTTAAGATAAAGCCCTCAAGCAGCTTTTAATGATAAGATAGAAAACCATTATCCCTCTGATGGCGATATGACTGGCAAAAGTCATTTTTGGTGGACGTGATATTTTTTCCCCGACAATCTAAAAAAATTAGGCTAATGGGTTTTTTAATGCATTACCTTCTCAGTGTTTTTCTATGGCATTGCATGCTTAAAATGAGGCTCAGCTGTTGCATAGGCTGAATGTTCTAAAATGCAATTTTCTCTTGCAGCAGTCGGTCTAGAAAAATATATAACACACATTCAATGTTAGTAGTAAGGGCTATGGAAAGAAATTGCTTTAGTGATAATGTGATCATTTAGGAGCATTCTCTCAGATGCTATGATGTATAGAACAAAACAGTACAAGTGTAAATGGAAAATGATCATGAATAATCCAAGCTGCTTTTACAATATGTAAACAAATTTAAACATGTTACTTTCATTTGCTAGTTGGCACAATGTCAATAGACGTTAATGACATTCACAGAAACCACAAAAACCATAATACACTTCTTCATTGCCGGTAAACACCAAGCATCTGACATTAACACTGTCCTGTAGAAAGACACTTCCTGATTAATGTGGAGGGTTACATTAACCCCCGCTGAGTTGGCCAGATTTCATTTGCACATTCAGATTAAGCGCATCCACACCCACCTTTCACTCCTTTCCTGAACGCTCTTGAGACGCAGCACACAGACATCTACATGACTTACCGTTCAGAAAAACATCATTTCATACTTTGTTTCATTTCTAGGGTGAATGTTTACTAAGAAAGAACAACATTGTTTCAATCTAACAAAAAGCTACAAAATACATCATGTGACAGGAAATTATGGTACTGTGATATTATATTTTTACACATTCCTACATTTAACAGATTACAGGCTACCCCTCTGTGGGAAGTGTACTGTCCTGTGTTGTCAACACTGTAAAGTTAAATCCTCCTGTGCTCGTTTAAGCTATAGGAGAGTTTGTCATGTAAATAAAAAAACGAACTAAATTCTGACAAAGTCAAAAGGCAAACCTACATTTATTGTTATTATTATTATTATTATTTGCCACATTTCTGATTCTTTCATGTGGTAGTTCCATTATTTTTTCCTGCAGACTATTAATTTGGTTCGGTAAAGATATCAATGACAGACAATGACTTAACAGACAGTAATGAGAGCATAGTACAAACTTAATAAAGACATGTATAACTAAAGGTCTGTCCCAGCTTTCTGTCTATTCTTTTATGCTCTACTGCTGTAAATCTTTCTCACTCTGATGGATATGAAAGGTAAATGATATCAGTGCACCCTCAAATAAAAGAAGTTAATACTCAGCTAAGCCTGCATTTAAGTGAGTCAAACATTCCACTGTCTGAGCACTGGCCAGTTTGGAGGAGGGTGACGGACCCTAGAAGGAGTGGTAAATATCTTCACAGTTGGCAAAGAGCTTAAACGTCCCCTTAATGAAATTTACAGTCACTAGAAAAGTGACAATGCACGAAAGCGGTTTCCTATATTCTAACATCCTTTCCTTGTGGTCCACTAAAATCCAGCAGTAAATCTGCTCTTGTATTACAGTGAATGGCTTATGTTGTCAGATATCATGCAGTGACAACGCTTTTTACCATCATTGTCCTGACAGAAATATGATATGGGGAACTGTGGTGTCACATCACTTAGTGTGATTTACCCCGCATCGCCAGGCGCCATTTTAATCAATCACATTTGTCACTTTTTTTTACTGTAATGATCTTAAGGGACAGGGATCCAGCATTAAGTGGATGAAGAAAGGCTTATCTGCAACTTGATTTATGAATGCCCTCCCAAAATATACTAGAGGCTCAGTCTTCTACCAAGAAACTCTATCAAAGTGGCTAATAAGTAAAGTAGTAAATCCTTCAGACAAAAAAGAAGGAGAGACTCCATGTAATTAATTTAGGGATGCAAAATGTTATTGGAATAATATCCACAAATATTTATATACATAAAAATTACTGGCTTCAGAGAAATGTTTGAAATTGACTGATAGTTGGTGACGTATTTGTTGCACTCCAAAACAACAGAATGTTTAGAGTGATGTGGAGCTACTATGTTTAAATATGTGTTTTTATACACTGGCATGTCATGGAACAACAAACATCTACATAAAAATTAATATCTGCAGCAGCATTCCTGTTGTGATGCATCCCTCTTTATCCTTAAAACATCTGTATATAGTAGTATTTTTAGTAACCCTACATTGTTAATAATAGTTGCTTTGGATGTATACTTTCTACGAAGAACTTTGGAAATAGATTCTTTCAAATTTCACATATTGTGTTTGAAAAATCACCAAATGAAAGTTTGGTCTAGTGGCTCTCTTGTAGTATCCGTACTAACAGTTTGGAAACACTTGGCAAAATTATATAGTTAATTGTTTTTATTAAGATATAGCAAACACAGTAGCTAACCAAACGTAAACAGTTTTGTCAGCACGTCATAAAATGTAGTTAGTTTGTAATTTCAGTGTTTTTTAAACCCAATGTAGATTTTGAGGTTTGTTTTGGATCATTATCATGTTGTCTTTCCAGCTTAAGTGTTTCATCTCATAGTTTAATATTTGCTAACAGGACTTGCTATTACTTTCTCGAATCCATTCTTTACACAACCCCAAAATATGACACCCTCATGATTTCGCAGTTGCTAAGATGTTATTTTATGGCAAAAGAGTTCAATTTTAACTTAATAATTTCACACACTTTTTTTCTGAAACTCATCTGACTTGTTTAAATTTTAAAGTGACTTCACACTTAGTTTTCACACTTAAACGTTTTCCATGAAAAACTTGTGGGCTTTGATTCTTTTCATTTCAGATGTTTAGACAGTCACTTATACAAACCCATGTTTGCTGAGTGTTTGAAAATGCAAGGTGTGAATAAAGCTTAGAAATTGAACCTAATAACAACTGAGACTTTTTAGTGCTTTTGGTGTTAAAATTGTCCACAGGGCACATTGATGATCTTTGTATATTTTCTATTTTGTATTTGGTTACTTATTAGCATGATGGTAATTGTAAATGTAAATGTATCCAGAGAATCTGATGTATATCAAAATGCTGGAAAAGACAGTTGACTGGAATTCCTCGTAAAACATGTGATGAATATCACACCCAGTTCATCAATATTTGGTTGTCCTATGTTTATGCCCTCTATACTAATTACAGCTTGACCCAAGAAGCCCTGCTGGCCTCTGCATTCACGTCTCATTCATAGCCAGACAGAGTTATTATGCTTTTATTCCCAGAGAGAGTGCATTGGAATTTTCTAAAAGAGCAAAGCCATAGGTTACCTATTATAGAACTATACACAATCAATAGCTAATTTCTCTGCATTGATTACCACTTGGACATTTAACATGCAGCCCCTGGCCAGTCTGGGTGTGTATGTGTGTGTGTGTGTGTGTGTGTGTGTGTGTGTGTGTGTGTGTGTGATGCTCCCTATTGGTCCCTATAAGTATTACATCCATTGATCTCATGCAGAGGACTAAAAATGTCAAACTGTTCATTAATCTTAATAAAGACGGCTCTTGACCACAGTGAGCTCTATCTATCTTTTTCCTTCGGCAAGGATGTATGAACAAACATGTTTCATCAATGTGCATGTTTTTTTGAATCCAAGACTTTTCAGTTACAACAATGTAAGTCTGTGTGTAATAATTTGGAGGAAATGTTTTGACATTGAACAACAACTTGACCATATGGGTCTACTACATATTTTATGATCAATTGATTAACCTGAAGTCCAGGCGAAATTCAGTCTTGTATATTTATGCCTTCTTGTGTATTTTATGCCTTCTGTATAGACTCATAAACATCACAAATAAGTGCTCTATAAGAAATAATAAAATGACAAACTGATTCTATTGAATTCTGTATGGAAATATTCTAACGTAAAAATAATTCACTTCCCTGTCAGTATATGTGATATCACAAAAAACAACACTTAGCTCTGCCCATTTTTAGGTTAGAAGTGTTCATCCAGAACTACTTTTTAAAGAAAGTATAATACTCTGCAGCCAAATGAACAAGCATGTTACAGCGGCAGTGTCACCATGTCATTTGCACTGTCTAAGTACAGCACCACTAGGGCAGATCTGCAAGCAGATCACAAGCACAGTTACTCCTGTAACAATGAACAAAATAGATAGTCTTACTGGGTTGAATGTGATCTCAATTATAAGCAATAGCACATAATATAATAATCATGAATAATAATAGTAAACAGTATAAGTTTAATTAATTTAAAAAGATATTAACATAAAACATACATATGTGATACGCTTAACCCTTCAGTTAATGGCTTAATTTTGTGGCCAGTATCTGATTGTTTCTACATTTGTTGAAGTTATGTAATAATAGTGGTTTTGAGTCCCGCTCCGGGTGACTCTCTGTGAGGAGTTTGGTGTGGTCTGAACTGGATAAGCGATTTCAGACAATGAATAAATGAATGAATTTTGGGAGTAGGACCTCGCCTCTCAGCCATTTGTATACCCTGTAAACTCACATAACTCACGAACCTCCACCCCATCTCCACCCTTTTCTCGTATTCCTCTATCCAACGGGGGTCCGGCTTCATACACATTCATAAGCCACCCTGAACTCCTCCCAAAAGACTTCTGAGTTCACCTCCCTGTTTCAGCTTTTACAGGTGTGGTCGGTACTAGCAAAAAGCTGGATATAGTAATGTAATTTAAAATGCATTTTAGAATTTTTGCCCTTTACATCTCAATATCAATCAATAACAATAAAAATGTAATAAAAAAAAATATATACAGTATTTTTGGCAGTCACAGGACCTCACAGTGGATTCAAGCTTTATATAAAAGTGGTCACGCTTTTACTCACTCTCATTTCAACACATTGTCAGATGGATTTTCAGAAGACAAGAGGTGAGTAAGCACTGCCCTTTGGGGCTCTATTTTTTTAAAGTTATCCTTGGCCAGAGCAAGCAAAAATGAAACATAAAACTACGGCTGGGCAATTAATCAAATTAATCAGAACTTCTAATCCACATTTATTTGTCTATATCGATTATATCAACTATTTTTATTCTGTTATGTCCCCACTGTGTGTTCATGTACTGTCCCTTTAAAATCACACTACCAAGCTGTAGTTACATGATTCGGCCACTCTCTGCCACATGGAAGCAACCTAAACTCAGAGGCCAACCAAGCGACTCAAGCAGCTCGTACCGACATTACGTACCGTATCGTACCGACAGACAGTGCTCAAAAACCAAGAGAAAACCACAAGCCTCTTCACTGAACTATGGGTCAAAAATACAAAAACAAAATAATGGTTCGTTAATCGTAATCTTGGTATAATGTACAATAAATCATGACATTTATTTGTGCTCACATCGCCCAGCACTACAAAAAACACTACACTGTTCAGTTTGAGAGAAAAATGCACTGCAAAAGACCATACAGTACAAAACTAAAACTAAAATATAACCAAAATATTCTCCATTCTTCAAAATTCATCTTACATTAATTCATATTATTGGAAAATGGATGAGAGTCAAGTGCCTCACTCCCAGTGCTTCATTTCCTCATGTAGACCTGAATACTGATGAATGCTAATCATATCCACTTTACAGTGAATACAGCATCTCAGTGCTGTAACATGCAGTGCAGTAAATGACTTATTCATATTTGGAATCAGCAACAGAACACTGCTGTAAACATGTAGGGCATGACACCTTGTCCTAACTGCCAGCAACCAAAATAAGCAAGCAATACAGCAGAGCAATATGAAGTGTCATTTGTGTGTCTACGCCACAAGCGTCAGGTAGGAACATTAGCCTACCACTGACTAATCACATAACAGTTCAAGACTCTGACTAAAATGGTGTCCTGACAACTGTACTGATTATAACAGGAGCTGATTATAACTTTGTCGCTTGTGTGGTTTGCAGTTAGGACAGTGTCATTAAATGTGTGTTCATACTTTGAATTTTGATTCAATTTAACTGAACCACACAATTGCTTTGTTAGTGTGGTTTGTTAGGGCAAATGTGAATGTTTCTAACTCTTGGTAAAGCAGGTGCAAAGTTGTCCTGCAAAAAAGCTTCTACGGGCCAGGCAAGAGATCCCAGCAAAAGACAAGCGGGAGAGAGTGAGAAAGCACAGTCTGGTTGGTGGTTACCAGAAAGCTAACTAAAAAAGCTGTAACTATGTAGTAAGACAGGGTTAATACAAAGTAGCGATAATATGAAAACCAGCTCTAACACCATTAGAGAAGGAGTAACATGAAAGTGAGTGATTAACCAAAAGCTTACGTGAAAAGGTAAGTTTTCAATCTAAAATTGGCACGATGGCGCAGCAGGTAGTGTCGCAGTCACACAGCTCCAGGGACCTGGAGGTTGTGGGTTTGATTCCTGCTCCGGGTGATTGTCTGTGAGGAGTTTGGTGTGTTCTCTCAGTGTCCGTGTGGGTTTCCTTTGGGTGCTCCGGTTTCCTTCCACAGTCCAAAAACACACGTTGGTAGGTGGATTGTTGACTCAAACGTGCCCATAGGTGTGAGTGAATGTGTGAGTGTGTGTGTTGCCCTGTGAAGGACTGGCGCCCCCTCCAGGGTGTATTCCCGCCTTGCACCCAGAGATTCCAGGTAGGCTCTGGACACACCGTGACCCTGAACTGGATAAGCTCTTATAGATGATGAATGGATGAATATATGACTTATATGATTCTATTCAAGATATTGTTTTCAGTTCAATTGTTTTTATTTTTACTGTGTGTCCTTTCATTGTATATACCTGTCTTGCCTTCCCTTCCCCTTCCCCCATCCCAGTTGTTAAATATGTGAAAAAGAATAAAAAGTTGATCATTGTTTGGTTTGGACCAAAGAAACAGAACTACAAATATGAACACACCCTGAAAATACTCTGCTAATAAATAACTGTAAATATGTGCTCTAAAGTCTGTCATCCTGGGGTGTACTTAGCTGCAGCTTCATTGCTTCTCTCCTTCATTTCGTAATCCCAGACCAGAAAACAGAGCTTCACTACAGCACTGAAACTGTAAGGATATTTCTTGTTGGATGTTTAAGTAAACACTTTTCCTGCATTGTGTCCAAACATTGGTGTCTAGTTGTATTTCAACACATAAATGACTCGTTCCTGAGGCTCAAATTGTAGTCTGACAAAAGGAAGACTAAATGTAGCAGGATTAGGAAGTGTTTAGTTTTGTTTCAGTCATTTTTCATAGAATTGTTTTTTTTTTCCTTTTCAGGAGGCGAAATCAAAGATGAAGATGCACCAAAAGTTCAAGAAAGAGGAGATGGAAAGACTGATGCAGTTGACACAGAAATGGAAGAAGGATGGATAAAAGAAAAAGATGAGAAGCAGAAACTGAAGGTGGGGAAATAGTTGAAGAAGCAGAGGCAGAAAGAAAGATAATGGAAAAGCTAAACAGGGTAGGGGAGAAAGCTTTGAGAGAAAGTCAAAAGGTGGAAGAAGAGGAAGATCAATGGGGAATAAAAGCCAGAGAGAAAGGCCTGAGAGGTTTTCATTCAAAACCTGAGTGCTGAGGAATAGAAGATAGAGACAGAAACAGGGAAACAAAACAAGATTGGAGGAGGAAAAGCAGAAGCAGCAGAAGAAGAAGTAGAAGAAGAAAAAGAAGAAAAAGGAGAAGGAGGATCGGAAGTATAGGGTGAAGCTGCAGATACAGATTGAGGTGCAGAAAAAAGAGTGAAATTAGAAATGGAGAAGAGTTTTACTTTATGACCTTTATAAAAATAGGTTTTATTTTTGTAAAAGTTGTAAATATAAAACATTTGAACACCAGCAAATTCACATCCACATCTTGTGCCCTGCGTGGACCCCAGTGTCTGAGTGCAGTGATGGGTACACTATGGAATAAACTTCCCTTTGCATGAGACATAAACCAAAAGTCCTGATTTTTTGAGGTCATATAAGAATCCAATTCACATACAAAAATATTAACACTTTACAATAAGGGTACATTAATTAACTTAAGTACTTAAGGCTGTTTTATGTAATAAGAAATTAATAAATATTGGTAAATTATTAAGTAAAGTCACAATTAATCATTAAGTAATAACAGAAACAACAAACATTATTAAAGATTTTATAAAATCCTAAAAAAAATGCTAAATCATGCTAGTTCTTTTTAATTTGCATTACTTAAGGGAATGTCTGTCATTGTGGAGAAATGCAGCTCTAAGTCTGAAACCGTCAATCAAATTCAGGGTAGAGGTGGGTCCAGATCCCTAACCTAGGTCACTGGGCACAAGGTGGGAGCACACCCTAAAGGGCCACCATTCCATCAGAGGGCAACACACATTCATTCATTTACTCACACACTCACACCTATGGACACTTTTGAGTCACCAATCCACATACCAACGTGTGTTTTTTGGACAATGGGAGGAAACCAGAGCACTCTGAGGAAACCCAGATGGACACGGGGAGAACACACCAAACACCTCACAGACAGTCCAAGTTAAAATTTTAATTTGAGCTGAAAGTTAAATATAAGGATGCTAATTGCATGATATTATTATATCAAAGACATGAAGCAGTGATGTTTATATCCAATAGGTAGGTGGTGAATGGTACATGACCACCAGATGGAGACATTGTCTTATCTTTCAGCATCCTTTCAGGCGTTGGGAAATAAACAAGAGCTCTCTTTGCCTTAATTATATATATGTATATGTGTGTGTGTGTGTGTGTGTGTGTGTGTGTGTGTGTGTGTGTGTGTGTGTGTGTGTGTGTGTTTGTGAGTGTGTGTATAAATAAAACAAAAGGCAAAAAGACACATAAAATAAGACATTATGACCCAGACCTCAGGCCTTGTCAAACCACTTTCCTCCACTACTATTGTTAAACAAAACATAACCTTTGTGGCCAGTAACTTAAATTAATGGTGCCTAAAATCTGAATTGATTTTTAAATGTAGGTTCTAGCTGAAAGAACACCCATGACCAGAGGGCCTACACATTGACCTGCTGTAATAGAAGGGACTGAAACACATCAGAAACACTGAACTTGACATGTTTTTGAGATTCTCCTGTTCAGCTGAAGCTCACTTGAACTAAGGCTGCTTTTTTCTGAGTAAAATGTTCTCAGCACAACTGATTGCAACAGTGCTGACTATGTCCTTCATTGCACAAACAACCTTTTCTTACGACCTGCAGGATACCATTCAGAAACTGAGAGATGAAAACACATACATCCACCACAGACTGGAAAACCTCACTCTGGCTTTGCGTGAACTCCGGAAAATCATCTTGGATCACTCCAAAGGTGGGTACCTCCAACTCAATAACTCACAAGTTGCTCTGTCAGGAGACTATGATGATGATTCTCCTAAAATTGCACAGTAGAAATTGTGTTAGAAATAAAGGAGACATGAGACATAGGTGAGCTAAATCAGAAATAAAATGTACCTGCAAGTAAAGATGAGAGTAATTAACATTAGCAAAACAGCATAATATTTGACTTTACTGAGATTTCGGTAAAAGATGAGACACATATGAGCAGAGCCAGACCACCCTATATGCTCACTACGCACGCTGCGTAGAGCCCCGCAAATTAACAAAGGCCCCCACATCTCACCCTTGCTTCAAATTAGGGAGTTAGTATATCATCAGAAGATGAAGCAAACTATCCTTCAGAATATGAAATGAAGAAAAAAAGACTCCATGTTACTGAGCTGCAGGAACATCAGTCAGGTAAACCTGTGTTCTTCTCGAATTGTTAATAAATAATAGTCTATGAACATAGCCGCGGGAATATATTTAGAGGTGCTGTGCACTGCACAGCTGCTCTCCACAACCTTAAAAGCCTTGCAGCACCAGTATCATGAACCAAATTTTGAAGGAAAAAAGCATATACTAATGTTTTTACATTGTCTATTGTTTGACTTCCCCAAACACGACGAAGCACTTCTCGATATTCTATGTAAGCTCTAGAAAAACAAAATCCCGAACGTTTGTGAAATTACGCCCGGACATTTTTTTAAGTTTAGGTTTTTTTAAAAAAGAGGACATGTCCGGGTAAAAGAGGACGTCTGGTCACTCTAGTCAAACAAATAAATACAGTGGAATTTGAGTTCCTAGCTTGTGTTTATTGATAGTCAGAAAACATGTTATTTCTTCCTAATTCATAGAATAAGGTTTAAAAGACCGTTGCCCCCCCCCCCATCTGTACAGTTATCTGTAGCTCATTTCACTGGCGCTTTTCCAACAATATGGGCATGTAAGGAAACCAACGGTCATAACGGTGTTTTACCGCAGCGTCGTTCAGCTGGTCCACCAGTGACGTCACGGTTGCGTTCAAGAATTTCCGTAGCGAGCTCGGATTTTTCCGTCAATTTAATAAAATTGTGTTTTAAAGCAAATTAAGCTGCTATTTTCATTTTAATTCATACTTATATATGTCAGTAACTAAAATAATGTGAAATATTCACGGAGGTCCATTAAGTGGTGCTTAGTCTTTAAGTGTTGTTGTTTTTTTTTTTAATACATTTGGTCTGTTTACTGCTCATTTTGTTCTGTATATGGCTGTTTATGGCAAGTCAAAAAACATAGCCTTGTCATTGGAAGATCTGGAGAAGCTTTTGTGCTTCATATCAATGTTTTGTTTACATGTGTTTTTTTTTATGTGATTGTGTGGAGGGCAGTACTAATAAATGCAGAAATGAAAAAAGGAGCACAATGTTTTGTTCATAATATATTACAACAGCATCAGTGTTTTTCTTGTTCATTTTATTTAAAAATAAATACTAGATGATCTAGCCCCAAAGAACGAAGAATACCAAGTACATTTTGTTGATTTTAAGAATTACTATTTCTTATATATTCAGTGTAACAGGTTAGAGTAAAGCATGTGAATTTAATGTGGCTGTGTGCTGCTATATTGGGTTTATAAATATACTAACACCACAAATGTCTCCCCACAACTTCCCTTTACAATATAACAGGCAAAGAATCATTCACATGAAATAAGACAAATTCAGCAGTCCTCCTCTCTCTGTGAGTTATAATATGTGTGTAAATGTTGCTGAGGTAACTAACGCAGAGCCAAGCACAGCCCAATAAACACACACAAATTGAGCATGTTCCAGTTTTTTTCGTTATTATATGAAATGTTCATATGAAATGTTGTAAATGGCCCTGTCCACCTCCACTGGGCAATAACTGTGTTTGAGGCGCTGAGCTCTTGAGTCAACTGAACCGCAACATGACCACGGACGAAGCCACAGTTCACAATGAAGAACCTGCTCTTCTTTGGTTCCAGCTGGGAACTAATTTTTCTGTTCAAGAACCAGTTTATGTCAGTGGATACACGCCGAAGGAGTGTAGGGTCACTTATCAAAATTTTACTGAGGAATTTTAAAGGAAAGTCTGGATGGGCTCGTGGACTATTGTTCTCCAGAGAAATATCTGAACATACACAGACTAATGCTAATGCACCTCCCCCACTCACCAAAGAGTAATTAATATTGCTTTTTATTTATATTAATGTATTGGTTGTGTAATGAGTAACTTTCTTCACTTTGATAGACCTTGACTGATCCTTTCTGCATCCAATCCCTTCTATCCATTCCCTGTTTCAAAAATGGCCTGTAAATCAGGCTACATGTGGGTATAGGAAATAGATGTATTCTTATTCTGCACCATCTGAATGTTGAGACATTTCAAAGACATGTTAACATTGTAAAAATGTGGGCTATGTAATAATCTCTTTGGTTTTGTTCAATTCAGATCGTGAATTTACAGAAACCAGTGTGGACCACGGAAGTGACCAGCTGCATGCCTGGAATGAATGGATTCGGAATGGTAAAATAATACTTTACTTGACTTGAACTTACTGAAAACTGCACATAATTGATTAGCTGCACATAAACATGTCTTACACATCACATTAAAACCAAAAATAATGGTTCTTATATTAATTTTGGACTGGACATAATGTATCGTCCCAGGAAAAACTAGAGACTCCATCCTTCTAAGAGATCATATTTAAATAATGCATGTTTTTCAAACTATAGAGCACAATTTCCTTTTAGTTGCTAAAACACTGGGGAAAATAAATCATGGTGCCAGCACCTTTACACAGGACACATTATTTTTGTTCTGTCGTTATTCACCATATTCTGTGAACCAAAAATTGTTACTCTAATGCTTTATTTTTAAGTGTGTAAAACCAAACAGTGCAGCATAAACATGTCACTGACAACCTCTGGTAAAATGTTGCTGTTGTTTTTGTAGGTGCCAGTGCTGAGACACACCTTCTGTTAGAGCAGGCCTTCTGCTGGCCTGATCTTCATGCTTCTGCCAGTCTGTGTCTTCCAGCACACTTTCTGTTCCTCCTGTCTTGTGTCATCTTATTTAACAACTTCTTTTAGCTATTTGACAAGTTTGAGAACAGCCTGTCATATTCATAGGCTACGCAACAACTGGCCTATCATCTTCTGATTGGGACATTTAAAAAAATAAAAGAAGATATATTATCACAGTTTGTTAATAGCGATCAACAATTTGAACAGATATACAGGTGCTGGTCATAAAATTAGAATATCGTGAAAAAGTTTCAGTAGATTTCAGTAATTTCAAAACGTGAAACTTGTATATTACACTCATTCATTACACATAGACTGATATATTTCAAGTGTTTATTTCTTTAAATTTGATTATTATAACTGACAACTAATGAAAACCCCAAAATCAGTATCTCAGAAAATTAAAATATTATTTAAGACCAATACAAAAAAAGGATTTTTAGAAATGCTGGACAACTAAAAAGTATGAACATGAAAAGTATGAACATGTACAGGACTCAATACTTAGTTGGGGCTCCTTTTGCCTGAATTTGCAGCAATGCGGCGTGACATGGATTCGGCACTGCTCAGGTATTATGAGAGCCCAGGTTGCTCTGATAGTGGCCTTCAGCTTCTGTATTGTTGGGTCTGGTGTATTGCATCTTCCTCAGGCGAGTTTGCTAGCCAATTAAGAACAGGGATACCATGGTCCTTAAACCAGGTACTGGTAGCTTTGGCACTGTGTGCAGGTGCCAAGTCCTGTTGGAGAATGATATCTGCATCTCCATAAAGTTGGTCAGTAGCAGGAAGCGTGCTCTAAAACTTCCTGGTAGATGGCTGCATTGACCTTGGACCTCAGAAAACACAGTGAACCAACACCAGCAGATGATATGGCAGCCAAAACCATCACTGAATGGGGAAACATTACACTGAACCACAAGCAACGTGGATCCTGTGTCTCTCCTCTCTTTCTCCAGACTCTAAGACCTGGATTTCCAAAGGAAATGCAAAATTTACTTTCATCAGAGAACATAACTTTGGACCACTCAACAGCAGTCCAGTCCTTTTTGTCTTTAGCCCAGGTGAGACGTTTCTGATGTTGTCTCTTGTTCAAGAGTGGCTTGACACAAGGAATGCGACACCTGAAACTCATGTCTTTCATACGTATGTGCGTGGTGGTTCTTGAAGTGCTGACAGTCCAGTCTTAGTGAATCCCCACATTTTTGAATGGGTTTTGTTTCACAGTCCTCTCCAGGATGCGGTTATCCCTATTGCTTGCACACTTTCTTTTTTACCACATTTTTCCTTCCCTTCGCCTCTCTATTAATGTGCTTGGACACAGAGCTCTGTGAACAGCCAGCCTCTTTAGCAATGGCATTATCTTTCCTGATTGTGTAAGGTGTCAGTGGTCATCCTTTGGGCAACTGTCAAGTCAGCAGTCTTCCCCATGATTGTGTAGCCTACAGAATTAGACTGAGAGACCATTTAAAGGCCTTTGCAGGTGTTTTGTGTTAATTGACTGAATAGAGAGTCAATATTAAATCATTTCACAATATTCTAATTTTCTGAGATACTGAATTTGGGGTTTTCATTAGTTGTCAGTTATAATCATCCAATTAAAAGAAATAGAAAAAGAAAAACACTTGAAATATATCAGTCTGTGTTTAATGAATGAGTATAGTATACAAGTTTCGCTTTTTGAATGGAATTACTGAAATAAATATATTTTTCATGATATTCTAAATTTATGACCACCTGTATAGTATTTTTACCAATAAAGTTTTACTTTTAAATTTTTATTGTGATTATTTTGTCTGTATTTTCTCATTGTGTGCTGATATTGGTGTATTTGTTTCTCCACATTGTTGAGTTGTAGTTGTTTCTCAACTATTAAAAATATTCAGAATTAGGTTGAGACCCATTTCTCCGTTTTGCCTAGGGGTGGGGGTCTTAGTCCTTGTTGGGAAATAAAAGCCAAAACATTCTATATTTTATCATTTAAAAACTGATAGCCATTGTAGTTTCTTAGTTTAATGTAGTTTTCGTGTGTTATGATCATTTTCTTCATAACAAGCATTAACATCACTAGTCTGTATTATCGGCCTCTGTAATTAGATTAGACACTCTTTAATTAGACACTAGCAAATTTCACGTTTAGGGTGGGACTGTAAGAATAGGAATAAAATCCTGTGATAAGGTATCAGCCTCTGGAAAAGTCGTGTCTTTTCATAGGGGTAGTATCCACAGTATGAAGTATGTTCAAAGTATGACCCTCTAAAACGGAAAGAACTCCAAAATTTGAAAACCGTGAACCGAAATGATGGGTAATATTAACTTATTTTTGCTGTTCTTATCACTTAAGTTGGAAAAGTCTCCAAACTCGGGAGACGGCTAACTGCATTACGAAAGTGCTACAAAACTAAACAGCCGAGTTTAGTTACCGAGTTACAGATGAGTTTTTGGTAATTCAAACATTTAATAAAAACTTACAGACAAGTTAAACTTCAGCCACGTACACATATATTCGTCATTTTCCCAGAAACATACTGTTCCACCTTAAAAGACGCAGAGCTTAGCTAGTAATGGAGTTTCCCCCACAATCGCGGACGTTCCCTTTAATTATTCAAATTAGACCGGGTTATTTTTTCAACGGTTCATTCAACAGTTGCAACCCAGGATTTGAAAAACACTGTTCTAGGTTTTTTTGTTGTTGTTGTTGTTTTTTGTTTTGTTTTTCTTAGAATGCTTGTATGCAAACTGAAAATATTGGAGATTGTTATAAGGCAGTCAGGACATACCACAGGTTGAAAATATTGTTATATTGTAATTATATTATTATATGTAACTTTCTACGTTTGCTAGCTACTTAACGGGCATTTCTGACTGACAATTAAATAAATAAAAGGTACTCAAAACTGTATGACCTTTTTAAGTATTTATATTCTCAAGTATTTTTAAAGTATGTTGTTGAATATAAAACAATGAATTTTAAGTTTTAAGATTCATTATTAAAACGAAACAGCAACAGAGAATTATTGATGACTAGCAGAATACTAGGATAGAAGAGTATGGGACGATCCTAGTCTTGTTAATGTAATATGTTCTGTGGTGTAAACTGTGCAGTATGAGTCATTTACAACACAGTATGTATTAGGAAATAATGACACCACACCATCCTGACTGCGATCACGCCATCTGCACTTCGCGAAAACGCAGTCATGCCATCTACACTAGGATTTTCTGTGCGCGTCTACATTGCGGTTTACGGTAGAACGTGTGGGAGCGAGAGGGGGGACTCGCAGAAAACCGCAGATATTGAAAATTCACAAGAAATGGAATTTAAAACATGATTCCTCATAATTCACTACAATTAATATTAAAAACAGGCCCGATTGGCTAAAAGAACAGTTTGCAACCCTTGAAAAGTCCAGAAAGGTCCATAAAATTGAGGGAATTCAGTTTCCCTCAGATTAAAATTAAAAATCAAATTGTTACCAGAACATCCCACTGTTGTATTGAAAACCATGTCCTCTGGTACACAGGGTATAATATTTATGTGTATTTACTGTAAGAATTAGGAGTAATAGGCTTGAAAAATCTCAGATATTAAATTCCATAAAATGGTTAAATCAAAGTGTTACCAGACCACTCCACTTGCAGTCTTGAAGAGCATGTTCTCAGATACTCAGGGTATAATTTCCATACATTTTTACTGTAAGAATTTGGAGTAATATCATTTCAAACTCAACAATATGATGTTTAATATGAAGAACGTGTTCTAGAGTACCAGAGTAGAGTAGATGGCAAAATATGAACACAACTTCCATACCGTGGAAAAACTACACGTTTAGCTTTCTTCCGTGGATCTTCCGGATGTGTGCTCTGAATTTTTTGTAACTCGTATTTTGGTATGTGAATTTCATCTACTGAATTTGAGCAACTTAGAAATATATTGTTTGAATTTTTTTCAGCTTGAATTTTTTTTATCTGAATATATTAACAATGAATAATGACAATTGAATAATAACAATGAAAATGTGTTCTTGAAAATTCATGAGTTCTATTCAAGAGCAATTATATTCAGATGCATAATTCTAGTGCAAAAAAATCAGTTGCATAATTTCAGTGCAAAAAAAAAAAAATCAGTGCTACAAATTCAAAGGTAATATTTCAGTCTGATGAGACAGATTTGCTTCCATTCAGGACAAAATCCGCATTGTTCCTCCAAAATCCTAGGTTCGACTATCGGATGGGTTCACCTTTCCAGCACCTTGGCATAGACGTTCTTAGGGAGGCTGAGAAGTGTGATGCCATGATAATTGGCACACTTTCTTCCGTCCACTTTTTGCAAAATGGGAACCACCATCCCCGTTTGCCAATCCAAAGGCACAGTTCCTGAAGTCCACTGCAAGGCCACTGCAAAGCTTTTTCACCACCTAAGTGACTTCAGCTTAGGAAATGAAAATGACACTCCAGACACTTCTGGCCCTACCCCCTGTCTAGGAGGCATGTCTCTTGGGTTTTGAAGTTCCTCAAAGTGCTATGTCCAACACCCAACAATACGCTCAGTCGAGTTCAGAGTTTCACCTTCCTTACTGAGCACAGCTTGGACAGTGTCCCTGCTCCTTCTTCTGAAGTGTTGGAGTGTTTTCCAGAACCTCTTTGTGGCTGCCTGGAAGTCATTTTCATGGCCTCTCCAAACTCTTCCCATGCTCTGGATTTTGCTTCTGCAACTGCCACAGCTGTAGCCTTTTTCGCCTGCCAGTATCCATTTGTTGAATCGGCAGTTCCCTGAGCCAGCCAAGCTTGACGAGCTTCCATCTTCTGCTTGACAGCTTCCCTCACCCCTGGTGTCCGCCAACAGGTTCTTGGGTTGCCACCATAAAAGGCACTGTCACGTTTTTGACCACAGCTACATGCAGCCACTTCTACAATGGAAGTCTGGAACAGGGTCCTCCGGAACATGTGAGAAGTTCTCTCTGAGGTGAGAGTTAAATTGCATCTGGACAGAGACCTCTGCCAGCTTTTTCCAGCACACCCTCACTATACATTTGGGCCTACCAGGTCTGTCTTGCAGCTTTCCCCGCCATCGGACCCAACTCACCACCAGATGGTGATCAGTTGACAGCTCAGCCCGTCTTTACCCAAGTGTCCAAAACATATGGCCTCAGATCAAAGGAAACGACCACAAGGTCGATCATTGACCTTTGGTCCATGGTGCTCTGGTACCAAGTACACTTATGAGACACCTTGTGTTCAAACGTGATGTTCTTTATGGACAAACCATGGCTAGAACAGAAGTCCAATATCACCACACCACTCTGGTTCAGATCAGGCAGGCCGTTCCTCCCAATCACTCTTCTCAAGGTTTCCCGGTCATTGCCAAAGTGAGTATTGAAGTCCCCCATAAAACAATAGAGTCAGTGCATGGAATCCCCTCTAGAACTCCCCTGACTACCTCCAAGAAGGCTGAATATTCTGCACAGCCAGCCAAGGACTTGTAAGTATTCCGACACACGCACGGTGCCTCTCACCATGTACAACTCCTGAGTAGGAGAGAGACCAACCCCTATTGACTAGTTTGGTTCTGGAGCCCAAACTGTGTGTAGAGGTGAGCCCAGCTATATTTAGCTGGTATCTCTCAACCTCCCCAATCAGCTCTGGCTCCTTCCCCACCAATGAGGTTAGGTTCCATATGCCAAAAAACAGATTTTGCTGCCAAGCTCTATGACGCCAGGGGCCCCTTTGCCCAATGGGCATTGCACCACACCCCTACTTTGGATCTTGTGGATGGTGAGCCCACATGATCCTCCAATGTTGCCTATACAGGCTGAGCCCGGCCAAGTCACATGGGCTACCCAGCCACTAGGTGGTTGCTGTCTGACACCACCCCCAGGCTTGGCTCCAGGTTTAGGTCCTGGTATACCTTTCATGGGCAGGGTATGTTACGTTTTAAATGTTCTACTTATAGGTATGCGATTTGGATTTGTCAAGATTGTCATCCAGACCCTACTGGGATCTAACAGCTCCTGAAGACATAGCCCTGGAAGTCATTAGACCACACAAGCCCTTCGGCCATGACAAGGCCCTGATTCAGGAAAGGAATTTATGGAATTGTGTTGTTAATTTTATGAAGTTTGTGAAGCTTTTACACTGCATTCTTACAGTACTCTGTACTGACGTTATCGATTGGTCACCACTTAATTAACTTATTAAGATGGAATTTGGATGTCCATTGACATTTAAAATATGTCCTTGACGGACAGACTACTTTTAGACCTATTTTGAACGTCCAGGGACGTTCCTTGTTTACTGGGTTTGATTTAACCATGTTATGGAATTTAATATCTGAGTTTTTTCAGATATTACTATTACTCCTAATTCTTACAATAACATCTTACAGTTACAATACACATAAATATTATACCCTGTGTACCTGAGGACATGTTTTTCAATACAACAGTGGGATTTTATGGTAACTATTTGATTTTTAATTTTAATATCAGGGAAAATGAATTTCCTCAATTTTATGGAACTTTCTGGACTTTTTAAGGGTTGCAAACTGTTCTTTTAGCCAATTAGGTCTGTTTTTAATATTAACTGTAGTGAATTATGTGGAATTATGTTTTAAATTCCATTTCTTATGAATTTTCAATATCTGCATGTCCCCCCTCTCGCTCCCACACGTTCTACCGTAAATGTAGACGTGCACAGAAAATCCTAGTGCAGATGGCGTGACCACGATCAATCCCGGTACAGAATAAATGTTTTTTATTGTATTTGTATTTAAAATAAAGCACTATTCTATATTGTTTAAACATTCCTAAAACGTATTCATGTATTTATCATGTTTTTTTGGAGCAAGTATTCAGATCTTGTAGATTTTTGTCCCAGAGCAATTTCCCAAATAATGATGATAGTATCAGAATATGGTTGTGGGCTATTTGTCATTTGGTGAGTTTGTGTGTTTGATGTTTCACGCTGCAAATATCACATGAGCCAGCAGAATTGGTCTTTGTTCAGTTAATTAAAACCACCATCTTGCATAGATTAGAAATCAGGCTGTTTGGACATTCATTTACATTTGATTGTGCTGAATTGATACAGGGGGAAAAAGAAGATAATTTACATTTGCAAAGCCTTACTACAGGTGCTAAAAAGTGCTATTACAAACACTCGATACAACAGGAACAAAAGAATATGCTTATTTTTTATTATTGCATTGTTGCACATAGTTTAATAGTTGGCTGAACCACAGCTTTGACCGTTTTGGTGAATCAAGATTATATTTCTGTCAACTGAAAGTAAATAATCTATGGGTGTTACACTCTGAGAAAAAAAAGTTGACGGTAGGGGTACATAACTGGTCACTAAAGGTACAAACAGTGTAAATGTATATTTATAGGTACCACTAAATCCAGTGCTGTTCCTTAAGGGTACATTACATTCTCTTCTCCATAAGGAGAGGTGAACATTTGTAATATTTCATTATAGGAGGGTGTAAAGTTAAATAACATAATATAAGTCCTGGTGATAAAACTGAACATATCAACACAATTTTAAAATCTGCAATTATAATAGAATAGAGAATAAAGAACACTTTTTCTGACAGCATCCAGTGCTGATTTTAGGTGTTTTATAGAAAAAGCTGATATACAGGTTAGTTTTAGGCTAGTCAACATGGTTCTGGTATATTTAGAACAGTTTAAGTGATCTGTGATGCTTTTATTACGTAACTGTTACTGCCCCAGACAGAGTCAATAGAGATCAGTACTTACTCTGACAAATACAAGTTCATTAGTGACAAATGCTCCTTCAGTAATGCTGAAACACTACACTGCTTTTGGAAATTTAAATTTTAAGTCTGACTGTACATAATTGTATTTTAACAAAGAAGCATAAAAATATTCAAAATATATCATAAAATTATATATTAAATAAAAAAAAATGTAATGGTGTGCAAATTATTTAAATCTTACATCTAATTAAAAACAGTACACATATGTTATTTCATATGTTGAGTGGGGAAGTTTTATAATTTTTAGTTTGTTTCTGTTTTTTTTTTTTTTTTTTTTTTTTTGCATTACAATACCCAGCTACAATGTTAGCATATCATTTAATTAAAAACTTCACATCATAATGGTATTTGTAATAATTTCATATGATTACTTTGTATATAATAGGTTTTAGAGGCATTAAACTTTGTAAGGTGTTGTTACTAAACCTATAATTTGTTAAAGTTTTTCCAGAAACATTTTTGGCAATTCTGGCTTGAAAGAAATCTTCAGCTGCTCAACAATCTATGGTTGCTGTTGTCTTTTTCATATCCTTCTCCAAAAGTTACATAGTGCAGTTTCTGCAGTTCTGAACTCAGAGTACCAAAAACAGAACTAATATCTCTATTATAAGTCATTTGCGCATCACAACAGGTAAAATACTACCTAGTCTTCCTTTAAAAACTAATTTAACAGAACCTCGTATAAAAAATCAGAGTAATATAAAGCAGAATATATATATGTTCTAGCCAAAACCTTTACTGTAGGTCGCAATGCAAAAGGCCACTTGACATATATATATAGAGAGAGTGACTTATGTATGAAGACCTACAATTCATCATCTGTGTGCATTTATGAAAACATAATTTTCTGTGCAGTGTGGAAATCAGGCCTGAACACATGCAGAGAGCTGCTTTAGTGCATTCATATTGTTCCCAGCCTTTTGAGGCTCTCAAGCCCGTGAGAGACACACATCTCTTATGTGTGTGTGTGTGTGTGTGTGTGTGTGTGTGTGTGTGTGTGTGTGTGCATGCCCTGTGAGATTAACCTGGTGCACTGGTGATGTGGTGAGCACATGCAGAATGAGTTCACTCACAGAGATGCTGCATAGAAGCTGAATATTTTCTCACTTTCAGGTAAGAATATTGCAGTTATTTATATACTGTAAATACATTTTCTTTCTTTTACTGCATTACCCAGGACATTACAGTTTTCTTTCAGCCATGTTCCACTTTTTTTCATTATTGCATAAATGTAGTTGGAAATTCAATCTAAATATCCCAACTGAAGTACATTCTGTAATATTGTAATATATAATATTCTTTACTGATATAGCTGTGTAGATAATATTCTATTTAAATATCTCATTCCCATTTCATTTTTTTCCTTCATAATTTTAAAACACCAGTACAATATTTGAAATGTAGGTGAAATTAAATGTTCCATTTTGACCAAAAATATTTTACACATCCACATGTTGTGAAGTTTTTCACAGTAATAATATGCTACTGCTTTTTAAAGTAAATAATTTTCAATGGCCAGTTTGGTCATGATGGTAGCCTAATACGAACATGTACATGTCTAATGTCTAATACCAACTGTAAGCAACAATGGGTAAGGAATTATTTTTGAAACTGCACGTAGCTCGTTATTAAGCAGTGTTATATATGCCTTAAAAACTGATGTAGCTGAAATGAGGTTAAGGCCCTCAGCTCATATGGACTGTAGTGCACTGATATTGTTCAGGTTTATTGTGTGTTAAAGTGTCTTCCTTTAAAAATGGATAACTTGTCACACTGAAAATGCCTGACTATTGAGGTTTCAATGTGCATTTGGCTGTTTGTGATTATGCACATACAATGCAGTGCTCTACTACAAAGCAACATGCTCATATTACCATTTACAATTAGCCCAATGCTATAAATAGGACCCTATTAAGGGTTTCCATGAATATGATAAGTCTGTCACTATGAAATATTAACCTACAGCAGAGTTGTATTAATGGGGCTACAGCTAGTAGTAATTATATTCAGAATCAAATTACTTTATGTTACTGATCATTTTTGAAAACAAGCTAACAGAGCTAACAATTTAAATTTTACTTTAATAGCAGGGAATTCAATGAAGCATTTTCAGTGCCAATCTAGAAAGAAAGAAATATTTTGATACATAAAGGTATGCTTCCATCTCATTCTCAGTCTCATTCAATTGTGTACAAAGATAATACTGATCTTTCAAGATTGCATGCAGTAGAAATCTTTTTAAAGTAGCTGCATGACTATTAAGCAAAATGCACTGTACAAAATGTCACTGGTATTTTTCTGTGGTTGATATTGTTTGCAATAATTAGAAGTTTTTTGCATTTCTGCAACATCTATCAGGACTTGGTTAAGGTGCTGTTTTAGCTCTAGTTGTCAGACTAGCAAACTTGTAAACAGTGAAATGGTGAACACTTAAAAACCAAATCCCTGTAGTGACGTTAACATTGAAATTAAAACATCCGGGAACTGTCAGTTCACTGAGTACACCATGAGGTATTGCCCAAATAGTGCTGCTTTCTAGGTATTTTGACACATTTGCGTAAAATCCATCATTAAAAATCTACACTTTAGATTATACTAATGTCAAAGGTCAGTGTTTGCAAGGAACACACTTCACCCTCCAAATTATTATAAATGTAGACTGGTCTACAAATTTGCCCCTTTAAAGTGTATCATGTTTGAATATATTGCTATAAAAACCCCATAAACAGGAATATGTATAAGCACCAGTCAATCCTGATTCTTGAATTCAGGGCAATGTTAAATTTGAACCTTGCAAATGTTACATAATGGTAAATACTGATTATACTTGGACTGTCATTGCAGTGATAAAGGACATTTTATTGTTTATTTTTCTGGATACCTCTGCTGTCACTGTAACAAGAATACAAACATCATTGAAGCCATGCATCATATCTTACTATGACTTTGTGTGACTAAGTGTGTGAGAAACAGTGCCCCTTTTGGTGCAATTCATTCATTCAACTGTGAGTGTGTAAGTGCATATATAAAATGTGTGCCATAAGCGACAGAGGGCAAATTCCTATTCATAAAATATTTAGCTGTGGATGCTGAAGGTTATTAAAAATCTTCACCAGTTGTAATATTCACAAGTGGCCTAAACATTGATTTTAAACCCTGTCAAAATGCTCAAAGCCTAGACAATAGCCCTAATGCTGACACAACCAAAATGGCTCATCTTCTCAGGAGGGTTACATTGTTTCCTAGAGAGAGAAATTAATTAATACCATCATGAATTGACAACAGCTTAGTCATTTAATGGGGTGTTGTGAAACCAAAGCAAACACACACCCCCGGCTCCTGGCATTAAGTCCCGTTAGCTCACCCACCCGCTGTCCCTGCCTCATGCCAGATGAGTCATGGCACTGAAGTACTCATTCATCGCTGTGCTGTCAACCATCATCGAGATTAGCACTCACCTGAGAGTGACTGATCAACTGCTAGAAATTCAGTACATTAAAGCTACAGTCTATGATTTTTAAATAACAAAGTGGAGAATAATGGCATTCACTTAGTACTTTTACACATCAGAGTATAACAATTCATTGTGAGTGAAGTCCATGGAAAATCAAATAATCAGGGCTCAGTTTCCCAAAATCCTTTGGGTGTGAATATCATCTTTACAGAGAGAGAGTGTTCAGTGTGATGCTCACACTACACTTAAGAATCTTCTTTGTGTAATGATGCTTTTGGGAAACTCAGCCAAGTTAAGTAGGTCATACACATAAAATATAAGAAAAATCAACATATCTGGCCTCCAAAATAGGTTCTGTGCATTGGTTGAATTCCTGATGATACTCTAGCCAAGACATAAGATTTTAATTGCCATTTTTCTGTCTGGGTGTATAAAGTGGCCCCCTGCAAACACTTGCTAAATCATCACCCTCATCTTCTATATTACCAACATCTTCAGAGATTAGCATATGTTGAAAACAATCTTTTCATTCTTTTGTGATTTATATATTTACATATATCTGTCACTTCAGAATACCAAGGTTCACAATGAAATTATAACGAATAGGTAGAGCTAGATGATAGAGCCAAAATTTATATCAAAACATTTTTACATAATTTCAGTCAATATGGTAATTACAATAGAGATATGAGCAATAAAAAAAAAGCCACAGAAAATCTGCCAAGAACTAAATACATCATGACATCACCATCAAACAACAACCTCTTGGCTTTGTCAATATTAACATTTTTAAACTGACTTTAAAATTGAGTGGAATGAACTGATGGCAGCGCCCTGTGATTAACATTTATTAGTGACAGATGCTGTAAATAATATATACTGAAATATTGAAAATGGGTATAAAAATCATATAATTGTTGTATAAATTAAATATTGTACATTCCGATATATATTGATATTGAATTACAGGTGCTGGACATAAAATTAGAATATCATGAAAAAGTATATCTATTTCAGTAATTCTGTTCAAAAAGTGAAACTTGTATATTACACTCATTCATTACACACACACTGATATATTTCAAGTGTTTATTTCTTTTTTAAATTTGATGATTATAATTACAAACAAATGATAACCCAAAATTCAGTATCTCAGAAAATTTGAATATTAATTAAGACCAATACAAAAAAATTGCGTTGACCTTGGACCTCAGAAAACACAGCAGACCAACACCAGCAGATGACATAGCACCCCAAACCATGACTGACTGTGGAAACTTTACACTGAACCTCAAGCAACATGGATTCTGTGCCTCTCCTCTCTTCCTTCAGACTCTGAGACCTTGATTTCCAAAGGAAATGCAAAATTTACTTTCATCAGAGAACATAACATTGGACCACTCAACAGCAGTACAGTTCTTTTCGTTTTTAGCCCAGGCTACCACATTTAAACCACATTTAAACGTATTAATTTTCAAGTATTGCTTTTAAATAAGTTATCATCATAATCATCCTCATCTTCATCTTCTTTGCCGTTAATCCATTTCAGGGTCACGATTAAAATAAGTTACTTGTTGTTTATTTACTGAAGGTAGTGATTCACATTGAATGTTACTTTGCTTCACATTTCACAGACTATTAATGGTAAAAAAAAAAAATACATAAAGCTATGATTGTTAACTAACTGACTTAAACACATCCTCAAAATTCATGTCCTTGCCAAAAAAAAAAAAGACACTGACTTACGCTGTCTCTTGTTCAAGAGAGGCTTGACACAAGGAATGCGACAGCTGAAACCCATGTCTGTAATATGTCTGTGCATGGTGGTTCTCGAAGCACTGACTCCAGCTGCAGTCCAGTCTTTGTGAATCTCCCCCACATTTTTGAATGGGTTTTGTTTCACAACCCTGTTGCTTGCATGCTTTTTTTTTTTTTTTTTTACCACAACTTTCACTTCCCTTCGCCTCTCTATTAATGTGCTTGGACACAGAGCTCTGTGAACAGCCAGCCTCTTTAGCAATTACCTTTTGTGTCTTTCCCTGATTGTGTAAGGTGTCAGTGGTCGTCTTTTGGACAACTGTCAAGTCAGCAGTCTTCCCCATGATTGTGTAGCCTACAGAACTAGACTGAGAGACAATTTAAAGGCCTTTGCGGGTGTTTTGAGTTAATTAGCAGATTAGAGTGTGGCACCAGGTGTCTTCAATATTGAACCATTTCAAAATATTCTAATTTTCTGAGATACTGGATTTGGGTTTTTCATTAGTTGTCAGTTATAATCATCAATTTAAAAGAAATAAACTGTCTGCGTGTAATGAATGAGGATAATATACAAGTTTCATTTTTTGAATAGAATTACTGAAATAAATCAACATTTTCATGATATTCTCATTTTATGACCAGCACCTGTATTGTCCAGCCCTAGGAGTAGGGATTTCAGGTGTTCACAAAAATCTTCAGTTATTCATTTTAATGCAATGAGTCAAGTCACAGTAAACTTGATTTTATGTTTGTACATCTAAGATAATGCTCTGCTTAATTGTCATATTACATTGCCTTTGAAACTTTGAGGGGAAGATCTTGTCACACTATAGTAGAAAATACATGCTAATGATTCAAAACCTGAAAACTGCAAAAACATCAAAGTATCACTTCTGTCATTTCTGTAATCATGGCACAATTGTTCTTCTGGTAATAAATCAATTCAGTTTATATATTGTACCATGTTTTGTTCAGGTAATTACTCCTTTTGTCTAATCAGCATTTAAATTAATTTTGTTTGGCTTACATTCACACTTAACACATTTTGGATTAAATATGGTTAAATTCCCTTGTAACTATGAAGGAAGCTTAGAGGCTGCTTTTTGAAACTGAGAACTGAGAAACTGAGAAAATCATTGTATGGCACTTATTCTCAGATTTTACTTCTAGAATCACATGGCTCTTGTGAGGAGTGTTTCATCCTGAAATCTAAGGACACAGAAACAAAACCAGAATATTGTCATTGTTAAAATTAATTTGGATTGATTTTCTTACATAAAACCAGACAAATATTTTTGATTTCCTTGTGCTTAATCTTGTTGATTGAATCTGGGATGGATGACTATGTTGCTTTTTAATCCTCATTGTATATTTATTTTATTCACAGGAGGTCACAAGAAGGACTGCAAAGCATATTAGATATTAATGATAAGCAACAAGGCTTCTCTCATATTTGGTCACTTATTTCAGTAGAGACCTCTTGTACAGTCCAGCACTGGTCAAATTAGGTGTGCATTAAGTGTGTGACCACCTTACATGGACACAGAGCTATGAAAGCTTGTATGATCAGACAGCAAGCGTTTCTTAACAGGCTCGCTAACTGATCCTCTGGGTACAAAGCAGTCCTGTTCTTTTCATGTCACAATCAGCAAGTGGAGGGTGTGCTGCTGAGCGGCATAAAGTGGCCAGTCCATTGAAGCGACTAAAGAGGCTTGTAGTGTACAAAGCATGGGTTGTGATAATGGTGCCAGTAAAACACAACCAAAATAGGGATATGGAGCAAGGCAGAAAAGGAAAGATGAACTGCATATAATGGTTCCCTCTTTTTTTTTTTGGCAAGGACATGTATTTTGAGGATGTGTTTAAGTCAGTTAGTTAACAATCATAGCTTTATGTTTATTTTTGTTGTTTTTTTTTAGCTTTAATAGTCTGTGAAATGTGAAGCAAAGTAACATTCAATGTGACACACTACCTTCAGTAAATAAACAACAAGTAACTTATATTAATCGTGACCCTGAAATGGATTAACAGCAAAGAAGATGAAGATGAGGATGATTATGATGATAACTTACTTAAAAGCAATTCTTGAAAAATAATACATTTAAATGTGGTTTAAATTTTCAGACATTGGAAGGGTTAACACTTTATTTGAGCATACTTCATATAGACGTGGAATGCAATAGGAACTTTGGAGAAATTAATATTTAAAACATTTAAAAACAATATTATGTCTTAACATTCATTGTCTGTAAGTGCTTATCAAGTTTAGTGTCGTAGTGGGTCCGGAGCCTACCTGAAATCATTGGGCGCAAGGTAGGAACACACCCTGGAGGGGGCACCAGTCCTTCACAGGGCGATACACACACACACACACACACTCATGAGTTGCCAATTCACCTACCAATGTGAGTTTTTGGACCATGGGAGGAAACCAGAGCACCTGGAGGAAACCCACATGAACACAGGGAGAACACACCAAACTCCTCACAGACAGTCACCCGGAGTGGGACTTGAACCCACAACCTCCAGGTTCCTGGAGCTGTTTGACTGTGACACTACCTGCTGCACCACCGTGCTGCCAATTTATTAACATATTCTGTCAATATATTTTATTAAAATAAAGGACCAGCTATTCATTGCACTAATAACACTGTTAGGAAGGTTAATCTTGAAATAATAGTTATGAATAATGAATTTTACTTGGCAGAGGCCTAATTTCATCTTGCAAATAAAAATCCATAAATAAACAGGTATTTATTTGTATTATTCAATGTTTATATTTTATATGAAGCGTTTTGCATGTAGCATTCTAATGTTAGACATAAAAATACAGTACTTACTTGATCTAAATACATACATCATGTGAACATAATTTCCATGCCTTACTGTTTACTTAGTTAAAAAAATATTTCAGTTTAAATTATAATGCTTCTTAGTCAATATAGTGCATCATTTTTCATTGTATTACGCTTACCAATAAACCATGCTAATGTGATTGTTCTTTCAGGGATCAAATGTTGCTGGCCAGATGAGGAGCCATGCTATGGACCAGTGTATTCATGTGAAAGGCAGACACGAAGAGGGCTAGCATGGTGTCTCCTTGCTGGATTTCTGCCCAGATGCCCTGTCCAGTCTGGCTGCTCATTTTCTCCTATTCTATCAGGATTACATCCTCTCAATCTGAACTAGGTGTGTTTGATAGAATGAAAAAAAAATGCAGTTTACAAAATAGATGTACCACAGGCCAGCGTTGTTACCTGTTTATTTGTTGACAAAATCTAGAGGTATAATTATGTTTGTGACATTAGCAATATTCTAGTAATACCTCCATCTTATTGCAGATTCTACATAGTTTAATTCTGAAGTTTTCTCACATTATACATAGAAGCAAAGCAGCTTCTTATCTAAAGAACTTCGTCTGTACTGAGTGATAAATGAATGTGCCATATGCTAATGCCCCATTCACTTGCATAATTTGACAGGGGGCTTGCCAAAACATTGTGCTGCTCCACCTGTAACCTAGCAACAGTGGACTTCAAACTCCCTGTTTCCTCAAAGTGTGATGTCTGCCAAAACCCTCAGATTTCACTTTGAGGAAAAAATACAAACTAGAAAATTTTTAGATTTCTAACAGAAACTGTTGCAATTTAATTAATTTACATATTTTTTTTTTCTTATTTATACATGTATATAAATCTTTATGTCATGCAGAAAGTGTTGTTTTGTATGTTCCAACTGGCTGTGTTGTTTATTACTAAAATGTGAATTTATAATCATTTTTACCTAAAACTAAAAATGTACAAATAATTCAGCAGATTTAAATATGTAAAACATTTTATTGTACTATTATATAATGTGGGTGGCACGGTGGCGCAGCAGGTAGTGTCGCAGTCATACAGCTCCAGGGACACAGATCCAGTGGGTTTGATTCCTGCTCCGGGTGACTGTCTGTGAGGAGTGGGTGTGTTGTCCGCGTGGGTTTCCGCCGGGTGCTCCGGTTTCCACCCACAGTCCAAAAACACACGTTGGTAGGTGGATTGGTGACTCAAAAGTGTCCGTAGGTGTGAGTGAATGTGTGTGTGTGTGAGTGAATGTGTGTGTGTCTGTGTTGCCCCCTCCAGGGTGTATTCCTGCCTTGCGCCCAATGATTCCAGGTAGGCTCTGGACCCACCGCGACCCTGAACTACTTACATCTTACAGATAATGAATGAATGAATTATATAATGTAATCCTGTTAAATGATAAATATTACACATATACCACACTTCCCCTTCATTCTAAAATCAGACAATCATAAAAAAAAGGATTTTTGTACCTATTAGCATCATGCTAATAGTTTGCCTCAACTCTAGGTATACACGCAATTGTTTTGGAATAATATGAATATAATTATTTCCTCATGTATTTTCATTTCCCCTAGTGTTCTCTACTCTGCCCAAGGATGGTGTTGGTGTTCTGCAAAGTCCGCTGATGTTGCACTGTGCAGTTTATGACTCAAGCCCTCAGAAAGTCCTGCCAGTGAAGTGGGAGAAAGACAGTGGTAACCTGGGTGCTGGAGTTCATCAAATGGCCAATGGCACACTGTTCTTTCCCAAGCTGCAGGAGGAAGACCTCGGGGAATATGTTTGCAGTGCTAAGAAAGGAAGCAAACAGATCAGAACCATTGTTACTGTCAGCAAAGCATGTACATAACTTTTCATATGCATTGCATTCAAGTTTGTGATACTACAATTTAAAAAAGAAAGAAACTAAAATTTAGTTGTTTGAGGCTTGCATGAGAGGAAATCTCAGCTGTGATACATGATGGGATTTATTAACCTGACTTCAGCATTATGATCTCACTCTCTTTACTTACTGGACCTGAATTATTACTCTGTTCTTTTCCTTCCTGAGTAATGGCCACAAATTTATTTCCTTGTGCATTATTATTTATATACTATGAGTTAATTACCAAGGTTTTAATAAGCTGTGGCACATTATTCCTTTATAAAGAATATGTGTCCACTAGGGCTCCACTCAATGTTTTTTTTTTTTCCAGTTTCTTTGAAATTCACTTTCTCCAGTCATATTTCAGCATGTAAAGCAAGCTTTAAATTACAAACCATTGCCTGAACATGATGCACATTGAATGTTTTAGCAAATACAGCATTTAAGGGTGTTTTCTCTGTGTATTTGTGCAGATTTGGAGAATATCTTTTTTAGTCCTCAGTCTCAGAGTGTAAATGAGGGTCAGGATGTGTTTTTCCAGTGTGTGTCTGGGGATAGCTCTCCACCAGCACACATCTCATGGCTGAGGAATGGCAGAGCTTTCACCAAAGGAACTCAGATTCAGGTACAGTTTAGAATTTTTAGACACATACTAAATACATAAGTGTGACCGGAGCAGATATTTTTGTACATGTATTTATGTTTAAATACATAGATTCACCATATGATTTTTGGAAAAAAAAAAAAAAAAAAAAAAAAAAAGAGCGCATGCGTTATTCTAACCCAATGTAGTAGATTCTAATATTTCAACACATTTTATTTGTGTGGGACTATTATTTAAGAATTTGTGTCCAAACTTGCAACATATTTGGTATCCACTAGATGTCACTCTTTGCCCTCTTTAAAATTAATTCCTGGCTTTTCGAATAGATGCATTATATCCATAAAAAAATCCAAACCTCTAGTACCCATTTTAGTCTTTAAACTAGTTATCTAGGATCGACCTTCTATGTTAGAAATGGGATGTTTGATAGGGAAGTAGACTCTCTGGCAGGAAATGAGCACAAGAAAAAATGTGTGTGTGTGAGTGTGTGTGTAAGAGAGAGAGTAAACTGAGGTACCCTGTTGAGAAAAAAGGTTTGTTCTGTTCTTTGTTATTTCCGCTACAGCTAAACTGAGGCACCAGTTTGTTTTTTTTAACAAAAGACAGAAGTACTGTAAAATTTTGTTTGTGTGTTTTTTTTGGCCAGGGTCAGTATGGAGGAGGCAGCCAAAAAAAGACCTCAGGCACTTTGCACCTGGCCAGCAGTACCAAAGCTGACCAAGGCCTTTATGTCTGTGTTACTCACAATCCTTTACTGAACGCAAGCAAAGTGAGCGGGGCGGCCAGGCTAACTGTCCGCGGTATGTAGATTAAGTCTGTAGTATGTAAATTCTAAGTGAAGACACCAAACTATTGCTTCTCCTTTTTTGATGGTTGAGGTTTCTCACTGAACGTTTCTGTTGAATTGCAGGCTTCCTTGAAGGTTTAGAAATCATTCAGAGCCCTCAGAACCTCACAGTTCCTGCAGAAACACATGCCACTTTGCACTGCATTGTACAAGGCTTCCCCCCTCCTGCTGTGCAGTGGTTCAAAGACGAACAAATCTTATCCAACAATTCTCGATGGGATCTACAAGACGATGGACAACTGCTTGTTTTTGGGTGAGAAAGTCAATGTTCAGAGTTAGGAGAGTAACTGTCTTTTTACAGGCTCTTTGGGCAATGTATGAAGACTATGCTTAAAAAGATCAATGCCCAGACTGAAATCACTGAAATTAAACAAATTTTTAACCACAAACATTTTTAAAACACTAAGGACCAACATGTGACTTTACTATCCAGGAATATATACTGTGTTAAACAGGACAAGGCCAACACAGGAGGAAGCATAACAAAAAGGGATGGGAAACACTGTGATGGTGACACCCCAAAACACAAATGCCAGAGTCCATATTTTCAAATGACTCAACAAACATCAATACACAACACTGAATAAAAAAAAAAAAAAAAAAAAACAGCAGCATGTCTCTCACTGGGGGGCAATGGCATGCAGGAGCTGTCATTTAACCCAGATCCCTGTGCTCTCCACCTTCATGTAGCAGGTAGTGTTTCAGTCACACAGCTCCAGGGACCTGGAGGTTGTGGGTTCGATTCCCGCTCCGGGTGACTGTCTGTGAGGAGTTGGTGTGTTCTCCCTGTGTCCGCATGGGTTTCCTCCGGGTGCTCCGGTTTCCTCCCACAGTCCAAAAACACACGTTGGTATGTGGATTGGCGACTTAAAAGTGTCCGTAGGTGTGAGTGAGTGTGTGTTGCCCTGTGAAGGACTGGCGCCCCCTCCAGTGTGTATTCCCGCCCTGCGCCCAAAAGTCTAGCTTTTTATACAACTTTTAGTCCTTCATTTAATGTTCCAGCATGTACCTGGTACACCATTAAAATTTTATTTAAAAAAAAAGGCATCCTTAGCTTTGTGTTACATGCACTGTACTGAAAGCTTACTAACATTTAACGTTCCATGGTTTCTGAGTTTGCCGTTCCACCATAAATAAATGTGAATTTGTTGTCATTTATCTACACATATTCTTTATTGACTGCTAAAACGGTGCGGTTCTGTTCAACAGCTCTTAATGTAACATTCAGAACTGAGCTAGCACAAATATCAGTGTCTGATTCTAATAAGCCATGCAAAAGCTAAGTTAACCATCTAAACCTATTAAAATGATATAATTAAAAAACTATATTTATGATGATCACCTATGTCCCAAATGCTCTTTAGGAGAGTTTTGCCAGAAGATGAGGGTTTCTATCACTGTGAGGCAAGCAATGAAAAAGAGAGTCTGAGATCACAGTCAGCATACCTCCTTCCTGCAGGTACATTTGTGTACATTTTCCGAAATTAAAAACAAAAACAATTAAATGTGAATCAGTATTATTAGCAACATATTTTTATATGTTATAGTTTTGTCTGTCTCTTACTCATAGTGATGGACTGGACGTTTGCTCTCCAGCCTGTCAACAAGACTTTAAGGAAAGGGGAATCAATGATCTTGTCCTGCAGACCCCCACACAGTAGACCCCCTGCCCAGGTGTCTTGGTTTAAAAACAATCGACTACTCCGGCCCAAGCTTGACATCAGCATGAAGTCCAATGGAGATCTACTCTTCCACAGGTGTGTAAACATTTAATCTTGTTTTAAATTTTCCTTTCTTAGAGAACATTTTACACAGTAGACCTTATCTTTTGCAGTGTACAAGAGACAGACAGAGGATTTTATTTTTGCCGAGCATCTAATTCTTATCTACAAAGGGCTGTGACGTCTAGAAAAATATTCCTGGAAGTTCTAGGTACGTTATCTTTACATCAAATTATGGTTCAATAGTAGAGCTCTATAAAGTACATTGACATATTTGCTGACAGTTATTTGGTGAATCATGTACTGTGTATTTTGGACTTATTATTTAACCAGTCATCTTAAAATTTAAATAACTTTACAAAATTAGTACTCAAAGTAAAGCTGTACCATGATATCACTTTTGGCTCATTGTATCTGGTTCTGGTTTCTTGGATCTGACAGCTCCCCCATCTGTGACTATCTGGCCCGTGGAAGTGATGTCAACTGTGGGAGCAGAAGTGGTGATCCAGTGTCAGGTGTCAGGACACCCTGTTCCCTCCATAGAGTGGACAAAACAGGGTCGCTCACTCAGAACAGGAGGCAAAGTTTCCATAGGGTAATCATCCTATAGCTATAATATAAATCAGATGTAAACATATGGAGTAGGGATTGACAGCATGCCAATTTGAAATATTACTGTGGTTTTCATTTGCATTCAGGATATGCAAATGTCCCTTTACAGTATGCAAATGAGACCTCTTACAAAATAGTTGTTTATGACATGAACTGAGCATCCATGTCAGATGTTCCAGATGAACATCTGAGGTTGGTTGAATGAGTTATGGCTTTTATGTCATTCAAAAAAATCCATTACTTTGAATCCAAATAATGCAGACCCATCTTTAGCCACGTCAAGAATTTTACAAATTGCAAGGAATATCATGATTGCAATATAATTGCAATATATTGTTCCGGCTGCACATCCTTATACATGATGGTAACTCCTCTGTTCACAGGGTACAAAATGCAACTCTTTACATCTCCTCAGTAAGAACATATGATGAAGGATTTTATACATGTGCAGCCTCCAATTCTGTGGGACAGGACAAGAAAACCACTAGCCTGCGTATAGCTGGTAAAAGACTAGATACAGTGTCATGTAAATTTGGCATTTGTTTCAGGAAAAATTAGCAGAATTACTGAGTCTTTCTTTCTGACTACAGCAAAGCCAGTCATCGTATCATTTGTGGGGTCAGTGAATGTGTCAGAGGGAGCCACTGTCATACTGCCTTGCCGAGCTGTGGGAACCCCACCGTTGAAGACCACCTGGAGCAGAACTGCTTTTCATTCTCCTCTCACACTTACATCACGATTGTATATTGACGGTGAGTCTAAAATTAGACAAGGACCAAATGAGGATCGAATAAATGCCTGAAAAGGAGTCTTCAACCAAATATATTAATATCCTGATATTTGATATCACTCTGCTAAATTTCAGAATGCTTTTCATCTGTGAATCTGTTAGAACTGGCAGAAGTCAAGATTATTTGTAAAATTTCCTCACATAGGTAATGGAACACTACACATCTTCAATTCCCATCAGTCAGATGCAGGAGATTATTACTGCACTGCTGAAAATAACATGGGCCAAGTTAGCAGTAAAGCTTTCATAACAGTGCAGTCTGGTAAGTGAAATTTGTTATGGAACATCTTTTTGTTTGCTAAATCTAGATAGACAATCTACTGACCTTAATTTGTTGTAGTGAAATTTAATTTGAATTCATTATTTGAATCCTTTAACCTGAAGCTGATCCTGGAGAGGAAGCATTATCTGCAGTGAGTAGCACATGAATGTCAGTGTTGTACACCAGTCATAGTCGGTCATTGCTGCTTTTAAATTATTTCAGCTGCTGTTCTTCTTTGTAAACAATGTGCATATATCATCATGCATACTTAACATTTTTCAGATCAGCTTTCACTGGTTCTGTGTCATTGAGATAGTATTTAGTTTTTCATACAGTGCATAATGACCTGTTTTTTATTAATTAATTAATTGATTTATTTATTTATATTCACATATCTTCTAGGTCTCAGGAATAAAGCCAGAAGGACCTACAAGTTCTACCATGTACAATAATTCAGTGCTTTCTGAAGAGAAAGAGAATCCCATTCATCATTGGTCAAGCATTTCAGGTGCATATCCAGCATCTTCATGAAAACATTGAGTTACATGTGAAAACATAATACTGTCATACTATTGGGTTAATTCTTTCTATTCTTTTCTCTCTCACAGCTGTAAATATTTATGGGAAGGATTCACAAACACCTTCCATCAGTTCTCCTACTCCAAATATTGCATTTGCAGTTGTCACTGATCATGTTTTGAAAACAGAAAAAGAGAACCCCAAATATAGTCCGTACAAACCTATAAGGCCTTACTCCAAGCTCCTAGAAACAAATACACAACACAAACAGTTACGTAATACTCCTAATTATCCAGTGACACAGCATCCAGATCAGCCAATCTTGGAATCAAGCCTAAAAGCACAGCCACAGTCTGCCTACACCCATATTTCTGAGGCAATAAGTCAACTTCTAGAAGAACAACCTAATTCAAATCAGGGTAATTTATCTCTCAGCTCAGTGGCTCAGGCATTTAATGGTCTTATCCACACTCCTAAATTCCCAGGTCAAGATATAAAGAATATAACTAAAACAGTTTCTATGGGGGTACAGCAGAACTGGAGTTCAGCCACTGAACAATTCAGTGCCACTAAGGCATCTCAGACAAATAACACTGAATTAGTTGAAACATTTAAGAAAAATACATCTAAGGCTCCAATGAGGACCACTGACAACAATTCAAGGTAGTGTATTATGCATCATTATTTTTTCTTTTAATGTTTATTCATACTATGAATTGCAGTATTGTGAGTTTCTTAACACATGCCATTATGGAACGGTTTAGGAAGTTATAATAATAATTAGTAATGGTCCCCGTGACTTGCCTTTTATCTTGATGCTTAAAATTCTTAAAATTTTCAGGGAAAAGGAGAAATCGCAAAGTTGGTTGCCTGTGCTTGAAAAACATGATATCCCCATTGTGGTGGGAGTGGGAGTATCCTTGGCATTTATTTTCATTACAATGGCTTTCTATTCTTTGTTTCGGAAAAATGATCCAGGTGCCAAACCTACTGGGCGAGCAGGTGAGAACTTGAACTTGTGTGTATTTTCTTCTGTGTGAGGAATTGCAGTTGTTGCTGCAAGATGTTGATAAACTCTGTTTTACAGCTCTAAGGAGCCTTGGTGGACCATGCAGGCATGGTGAACGTCTTGTAATTGACAGAACATATGACAACAAGTGGGTTCTGATGATGCTACATACAACATATAGAAACGTAATCCTTCGTAAATAGAATTATAAAGAATAACATTATATTCTAACATTGTTCATATCTTAAGGGCTTTTGAAGATGACAATATGGTTGCAGTAATTGAGCAAAGTCCAAACACCTCTGAGACAAGAGCCCATCCTCCAGCTTCCAGTCTATCGACCTTGTTAATGGAACCATCTTATGATGACGTTCAAGAGGACTTGCAGCCTATCCAGGACTTGCCAGTTATAGTGGAGACACACCCCGAGCCTTCTGAAGAGGAGCAGGTGAGAGAAGTTGTTTCATTTTCATTTGTTGTGTTATGTTTTGTTGTAACTGAATAGTTAATTGACAACTGGAAATGCTTCTAAATTATTTGGAACCTTTTTTTGATGTGCAGAGTTTATTTCCCTGTAGATTATATATAAAATCAACAAAACATGTCATTTGACCAGGAGTGTACTTTTTATACAGTCTTTATGCAGAGAAGTATACCAGTACTTGAATTTCAGATCTCCAGCATTCATTTATTTATTTCACTTTTATTGCATATTCACTCTAAGTTTTTATTGGAACAAATGCCATCATTTTGCCAAAGCTTCAAAAGTGTAATCTGTGCTTTTACCTCACTGTCTCAGTTGGAGACTTCATTTGAGGAATGCAAGGTCACCCCTTCCCCCCAGTCTGACATTCAGCTCCAATGCATGGAGGACTGGAAAAGCCGAGAGTTTGGACAATGCCAGGATGCCCCTTCTCCGCCCACACCTAACCCCCCAGCCCCTCAGGACGAGGGGCTTCGCTCTTCACTGACCCTGCAGACAAGTGAGCCCTCTGCAACACCAGTCCATCACAGCATCAGCATCTCCCATGCCTCCTCCCCTCTCCTTCTGTCCCACTGTGTGTCCCTGGGCATGACCTCTGTGGCTGTGGATGTCCACTTCTACCCCTCAGCATCCACCTCTGGGGGTCCCACCATCAGCTCTGTTTTTGGGCCTCCTGGGCCTCACACCAGTTCCAGGATTGAACATGACCAAATGGTTTCTTCTGCTCACCATGGGAAATGAAAGAAATTTTTGGGAGGCACGTTGATGGTGCATTAGAATGCTGTTTTAAAAGAAAATAGTTCATTTTTTAAATGTTTCAAAACATGCTAGCTCTGTGGAGTAGAGTTTTACAGCCTGAGAGGATGTGCTAAAATAAAGTCGTTTTTTAACCCACTGAAGCCATCTACGGACATTTTATGACTAATTCACCTGCAGAAATGGTCCAAATGATAAAATCTGGTAACAGTTGAAGTAATGTTTTTGGAAACATTTTACTAGTTTATAAGGCACATATATAAGCCCTGCTGAAACATGCCTTTATAGATGCCTACACTGTAAAAAAAAAATCAGTATAATTTACAGTAAAATACTGGAAGCTGTGGTTACCAGAATTTCACCGTAAAATATATGGTAACATTTTTGGCAATCATACATTTTACAGTTAAGGACTGTTTTGTTTAAAGTACTTTTCTGTTAAAAAACAGATATAATTTATATATACAGATATATATACAGATAAATTCACAGACATTTTTTACAGTGTATATATGACTTTGTCAATTGTTGTGAAAGGCATATGTAGGTGTAATATAACCTTATAAATGATCACCTGTAGTAAAGTGTTACCATCCTCTCGTCTAATCAACAATTGTAAATGCTAAGTTTTGTTTGACAAAATCAGTACTTATAACTAGATAATTCGATTGGGATGGCTTGTGCTAATATTTTGTTTTCCTCCTAAGAACTGGTGCTGTGGCCCCATTAGAGTAACTAAAATATTTCCAGAAAATACAAAAATTTTAAGTGCTTCCCAAGTAGGGGGTTCAGAGGCATGTTTCAGCACTGCTAGAATTTGTGTCGGAGAGGAGGCTCAAAAAATATTCTTAGCTACAAAAGGGAACACTACAGAAATGTTTGGGAACCACTGTTTTATATATACTAGTCTATAATAATGTTCTCACTAACAATAACATGACTGTTATATTTACATTTACCAAAGGTTGTGCTATGTCACTGTTTTGAATCCTCTGATATCTTTTTTATCAACATTACACATCATTATATTTATACACTGTAATAAATGTCAGCACCAGACAGCTATTGTGTTTATCTGAAATACAGAAAAACAGGTAATAAATGTCGTGCTGACATTTTATTTATTTTTTTACTTCATTCCTGGAAGCATTTAATTTTAACCAGATATCACAAAATGATAGCGAATATTTTGCCTAGAAAATAGGCTGCACTGAAGCCTGAGGGTTATTTAAATGTGTTAACCTGTATTAAACAGACTGAAAAATATAGAGAATGTTTAAAAAAACTTTCTTTATTTTCTTCATGTTGATACATCTTTTTTGTTTAATAACTGTCCACAAAATTATTTCCTCTCGAAGTACTGGAACTACTTAAGTATTTGAACTGGTAACTGTCAAGAAGATATTAATGTGAAGAAATAGCAACAGAAATATACTCAAATGTGCAAACAAATAAAAAAGAAATAAAACAGTCATCAAAAGATGATACAATCTAGAAATTTAATGTATAGAATCTATGTTCTCAGCTTAAATCCAGTTATCAAAAGTAGCACTTTGGCTTTGACAGGCAGTTGCAGACTACTTGTAAAGTAACATGAATTGTTCAGTGCATCATCTAAACATAGTGGCAGCTATCACATACTAAAAATCTACATTTAATATAACACATATTAATACTTTTAGATTCACTGAAGAGCAATGCTTAACTGGAAGGAATACTGTGACAACTAATAAAAATATTGCAATGGCAACTGCATCATAGTAGAAAACTACATGATTAAAAATGGACGTGGCTCCAAAAGCCTAACCTCATTAATAGATGTTTAACATTATCAGACATGGAAATGGCATCACTTTAAAAAAACAAGGAGTGCTTTCAATTTTTTCTTCCCTACATACCCTTTAAAACATTTTAAAGGGTAAAATATATGGACTAGTTTTGCAAAAGCTTTGAAGATTTGACCATAGCTGATACAGAAAACAAAGGACAGGCCCAGGCCAGATCTTAACATGACTTAATGAGTTTGGATTCTGATCTTTCTTGGATTGTGAGATGCAGAAAATGCATTCAACTTCTATGAACAGATTCAGGGGATGGAATAATTGCCCTTGAGAGTTCTTAGAAAAAAATAAGAAACGGAAAGAGGAACACTAAATACTGAAATTTGTAATTACATATACAGTCATGGCCAAAGGTTTGAGATACAAATTGTGGTTTTATGCTTGGTCTGTGTGGTTTGCTGCTTCTGTTTTTAAAATGGCGATTTGCATTAACTATTTTGTGAACAGTGATCACATGAACTCTTAATTAATTGCAAAGCTATTCCTTTCCTTGAAAATGTACAAAACCCAATTTCCACAGCATTTCAGCCCTGCCATATAATGACCTAGTAACATAGTTTCAGTGATCTATTTGTTAGCTCAGGAGAAAGTGTTTAACTTCACAGAATTCATGTTAGGTATCATATTGTTTCTCATGAAAATGGCTTCAGAGTCAAGGACATTGCTTCTCGTGAGGTTGCATCTAAATCAACTATTTACTGGATCATCAAGAACTTCAAGGAGAGAGGTTCCATTGATGTGAAGAAGGCTTCGGCACACAAAGGCAAACCAGTGCCAGGACCGACTACAAAAGAGATTCTGATATAGGATTGGGTCACCACCAGTGCAGCTTGCTCAGAATGGCAGCAGGCAGATGCAAATGCATCTGCAAGCCCAGTAAGGCAAAAGCATTAGGAGGATGGCCTGGTGCCTAGGACAGCAAAGAAGCCAATTCTCTCCAAGAAAAACATTAAGGACAGACTGACATGCAGGATGTACAGGGATTGGACTGCAGACGACTCGGGTAGTTATTTTCTCTGTAGTCTGAGCCACAGATGCTCTGCCCACAAGCTGATGGCGAGTCTGATTCTTTCAGTGAGTTAAGTTGGCATCACTGTAAGGGTTCTGCCAGTTTCATTCTGATTGGCTATCTGCCTCTTTCTACACGTCATGCCAAAATAGCATACTTGTGGTTGGTTTTTTTGAGTGTCAGTCAAATTTCTTTTGCTGAGGTAGTTGGCGGTTCTTGGCCACGTTAAGTGACGAAAAGTACTCTCTCTGTAGAGTCTCCCTAGAGAGTCTGGCAGTGCAAAACTATTTGATGAAGCTCCTTTTAGAATGTTTGGGACATCTGGAAAAAATTATTGTCTGGAAAAGAAAAGGTGAGCACTACCATGATTCCTGTGTCTTGCTAATAGTACAGCATCCTGAGACCCTTAATATTTGGGGAATCTTCACATCCAGAGGAGTGGGCTTACTCACAGTTTTAACTAACACTACCATGAATAAAGAATAGTATCAAAACATCCTCCAAGAGCAACTTTTTCCAACAATCCAGAAGCAATTTGGTGACACACAATGCTTTTTCCAGCATGATGGAGCAACATGTCATAAGGCAAAAGTGATAACTAAGTGGATCACTGAACAAAACACAGAAATTGTGGGTCCATGGCCAGGACACTCCCCAGATCTCAATCTCATTGAGAGCCTGTGGCTAATCCTCAATGGGTTGGTTAACAAAAACACAGAAATTGTGATAAATGGGTTGTCATCAGTCAGTATTTGGCCTAGAAGCTGAAATCTAGCATACTACAGTGAATTGCAGAAGTCTTGAAAAAGCAGGGTCAACACTATAAATATTGAGTCTTTGCATACACTTTATGTATTTTTTAATAAAACTTAAAATACTTATTCATTCCTATAGTTGTACTGCAGTATGCCATAAAAACATCTCACAAAAATATCTAAAAAAAAAAAAAAAAGCAGCAAAAAGAAAACCAAAATTTGTCTTAGTCTCAAAACTTTTGGCCATTACTCTATATAGTTGTTGAGGTTTTGTAAATATATGTAAATGTTTTTTCTTTTCTGTTTTCCTGAGGCTGAATAATGACTACATTTTACTTGGTAACTGATGGTATTAAGTAAATAAAGGAATGTGGGTCTTTGACTCTTGAAATGTAATGGAAATAGGTATCAACATTAACTCTTATGTTCTTTGATGGCACTGCTATTTAAGGTTTCTTCCAATTAAGGCAATCACACTGCTATAGTGCATAGGGGACACTGGTCCCAAGACTGGCCAATTTTATTTACTCATTACATTCATCACTGTTTAATTTACACTCATTTACTACTTACTGGATATATCAGTAAACTTGCAGAATATGACTAAATTATTGCATCAGTGAATTCGGTCTGCAGACTGTGTAAACATTTGGTATTTGTCTCTACAGAGCATTTCCGACGGCATTTTTCTAACAACTCACAGTTCTTTTAATGAATCTTTCTTTTGGCTACAATTCAGAACGAGATTCAATTGTTTTCCCTTGTTGGTGAGAGTCTGACGGAGGAAGATAGAAGGCCACATAGGGACACCATTTAGTATTGAGGCAAACCAGTTTCTCCAGTGTAGCAGAGTTGACAATATCAAAGCCAATTTGACCCCCGAATGTACTGGGCTTCCAGTACTCCGGTGAACATATAGGATTTCCCAGAAGGCCTTTCAGAGAAAATGGTGCCCCCATTTCCACCATGCTCTCTCCAAATATGTTACCAGGTCGGGTTTTCTCCAGCAACAGCGCTGGATAGAACTCCAGAGCATCAATATCCCCATAGAGCTCCTCCAACTCACGTGCGATTTTTTTCTCACCTAAAAAAAAGAAAAGGGTAGAAGTATGTGTAGGAGCAAAATATGACAACAATTATTTTGTATTCTGGATACTTTCTGAAATATTCTGAAAGCATAGATCTGAATGTTTGGGAACTTTAAGACCACTGTAGTGGAAAAATTCAACTATAAACTTGTGAAATCATCTGAACTCTTTAAGGTTAACTGTTCTTCATTCCCGTTTATGGACCTTTTTTTAAGTTCTAGAAACCATAATATTATGAGACCTGTAGAGATCTGTAAAACTTATTAGATCTGTAAACCCTATTCTTACATTTGAATTAATGGTTATGGCTCTCTCACTCAGAGTGCTGCCATGCAGGAAGGGATCAGATTAGCACACGCTTTCTCTAATAAGTGTGAACTTAGCCAGCATATCTTTTCTAACTGAAAAACTGTCAGTAGAGAGAGGGTGAGGTCAGTTGTACCACTTTGGCTCCCGTACATGGAATGCTATGATATCAAACTCATAATCAGATGGAAAGACCAATTCTTACATGGAAGCCACTACTATTTTTTATTTTTATCTTTTACATTTTTTTATGTTTTTAATATAATATTTCATTTTAAACAAAAACTGTGATGTAATGCAGATTTTTTCTTTGTGAGATTAGTTCCACTAAGATAATTGTTTGTATCCAGTACCGTCCATTTGTATTAATTACTGTTATTCCTGCTGTTTGCAATCCTACATGTAATAACAAATGTACGTGTATATGAGTCATTCAGAAGCACTACTGTATATAAATATGGATTATCATGATATTTACCAGGCTTTCAGTAATAAAATAATTCTGTTTTTCATACTCTAGAACATTATTAATTATCAACTAATATAAGATACTATAGAACTATAGTGAAATCATATGACAACAGCTACAGCTTTATGAGGTAGTTACATTAGCTTATCATGTACAAGTCATGACCATCTAATCTGATATATGATTATTTATGTAAATAAATACCTGTAAATTCAGAGAACGATGTATATGGTTTTAAGTTGAATCTCTTGCGATACTCATTGAATGGCCTTAGGCGAAGTTCTCTGGATTCTTTAATAACTCCTTCTGCTACTCTGGTCACTACCTGATGCATATTATGACCTCCTCCAACCTGTGAGGAAAAGAAAACAAAAACAGTATTATTTTGATGAACCAGTAACCAGGGGGAAGTGTGTGTGTGTGTGTGTGTGTGTGTGTGTGTGTGTATGTGTGTTTGCAGATGCAAACAAACTTGGAAATTAAGAATCACAAAAGGCAAAGACAGAATTTGGATCATTTTTACAGAAAACCTTTTTTTTCAGTGGCAGTGGGCATCAGGAGCTTAGTGTTGGTGCACTAAAAGAATGTTCTAAGCATGGGTGGACATTTTTTAAATTGCTGTTGAGTTCTTGGTGTAAATTGCCAGAGGAGTTTAGTATAAGCTGGCTTTGAGGTGGTTTTGCTTAGGTTTAGATTTAATCATATTCTTACTAACAGTCGTCAACGTACATTACCACAAACGCTACTCCTCTAATGAGAACTGCACTGCAGAGGTTAAATATTTCTCAGAGCACTACTCCACATTTCCAAACATGATACACAGTAAATTCACCACTATTAGTGTTAAATTAACACTGTTAGTGTAATAACCTAACACTCTCAGTGAACTCTCAGTGAACTTACTGTGTACAAGTTCCTGAGAAATTAATATCATACCTCTCCCACTGGAACCCACCTTAGGTCTCTGGTAAAGTCATTAGAATGTTTAAACAGTTTTAAGCGACCACTCCAATAATAGGAAAAGTTAATAATATTGGACACTGAGATAAAATTATTGATTCTTTAAGTTCAACATAAAACCATACTGACTTGTAACCACACTGAAACACTCAAGGGTTCTACAAAGAAATATTTTAAAATGTATATGATTCTTTGAGATTTTATTGCTCTATACAGTATAGAAATATCTTTACTAAAACCTATGAAGATTGTAAAAGATGTAAAAGGACCTCTACCTGTCCTGCTGCTTGGGTTGAGAAAGCTTGGACCAGTTTCTCTATACCATAGTGTGTAAGGAGGGATGTGTTGTATATGAACTGCGAATAAGGAATTTCATCTCCGTCAATAAAGAAGCTGTCAGGCATCAGAGGGTGCCAGTGGTACAGTTGGTTAAACTCCACAGCGATGCGATTCTGGTACTGAAACTGTGAGCGGAAGAGCAGGGTCGGGTCAAATTTCAACTTCAGATAGTAGCCACTCAGGTGCTGAACATATTCCTCTATCACAATCCGAATAGTTTCACCTGCAAAATATTCCAAATTAAGATTCAGAACATTAGAATATAAACCCACTGAAATTTCATATAACCTGTGTCATATAATAACTTTTTTAGCACATTTCTCTAGCACAACTTACATAAGTTCTTTGTCATCTGCTCAAAGAATGCATCCTAACCAGTACAAATAGGTGACTCCAAACACCATTGAAACAAATGCAGTCAGCTTCTAGGTAGTACTACAAGGTTAGGCTCCTAATAGCATTGAACTAAATGCAGCTCGCTACAGGGGTCTTTCATATTTATTTTTGAAAACAGTGAAAGACATAAATGTTTCTGTATAAGTTGTCCACCATGGCTCACAGTTTCAATGCTGGTGCACCCTTATCTTCCAACATTTTTATGTTTTCAAATAATTTACATAATTTTATACATTAGATAAACTACAACCAAGAAGGTACAAGCTACAAATGCTAAACAAGATACAAGTTATAGAGTGTATGGCTATATCCTATTACCTATAATAATCAGTCTGGTCGTCTGAAACAGCTGCTCATCTCCCCAGGTAGGATGCTCTTTTTTCAGAATATCACAAACACGGTTGTGTTCACGCAGCCACAAGGTGGCATACATGCTTAAGCCAGGCAGCAGGCCAAACACTTCCTGACCTATGGCCATCTGCCCTTCTGGAGGGACTGATTTAGGGTAACTCATGTTCACATTTGTCTCTGTCACTGTAGGTGGGTACATCTCTCCCTTTATGATCTGTGTAAGTAGAGAAAGGGTTAAGATAAAGTAGTGAAATCCACAAAGCAGATTCCCTTATCAGAAAAATGTTAAGAATTCTTACAAAAAAAAATTCATCCCATACCAGAAAGTGATTCAAGGAAATTACAGAAAAATCATGATGTCATTTTACAACACCTTCACAGGCTCTAGCTACACCTACATTATAGTTGATATGCATCATAAATATAAATACATATGCCCAGGCTTTTTTTATGGGAAATAAATTACTGTAGTCAAAAATGTAAAGAAAGAATTAATTTCATGTTGTGCACCAACAGTATGTATTAGTGCTGAGGTCATCTATACAAATTCTGAGGCATGATAAGCTTTACACTGTTGATGATTTTTAGAGCATATCAGGCATTTCACACTAGTTACCATACCTGATACTTCAGCTTCCCATCTCTGTGAAGTCTAAGATCCAGCTGTCGGTCTAAATTATCTCCATAGACATGACCAGCATCCACCTGTGCATTAAATCCATAAAACATCGGAATGTGTTAAAATGTATTAAACGTCTACTGCATGTGCCTCATTTCAATGAGTGTGGATATAAAATGTTCTCTATCAATGTCTCATTATTATACAGAGTCCACTCCCTGTGCAAACTAATCACAGAGCATGTAAAATACGATAGCTACACACATCCAGAAAAACCACAAAGTTAAGTGTTAAGTAAAATATTAAATGGCCTTGTTTTACTATCCGTATTACAATGGGATTACAATCCTTTCCCCATTAATATCTGGGCCAAGACACAAGTACAACACAAGTTCTAATGATCACATCTCTGATCTATTTCAAAGGTCTCCCCTGCTGTTTTCCAAACGTCTTATGAAGGAGCTTACCCCATGGCCCAGGGCTTTAGTGAAGCCCAGCCCCACCCGATTGTGTGTCTTGAAGAACTGGTGGGTGAAATGCTGAGCAAAAAATGCAAACATCAGATTTGTTCCCTGAGGATCCGGCCTGAATTTCCGCCTCAGCATGAACTTCTCCACCAGCAGCTTGGGGTCTGGAAGCTGTATTTTCCCTGCAGAGAAATGGAATCCAGTTAACAACAGCTGACCTGGCAATAAGACTGAGGCAGCTGAGACAGGATATTTTCATACCAAAAAATATTGCAAAGAAATTACAAAGAGCCTACCTTTGGTCCCCATAGGTGTCGGGCAGTCCAGTGGCACTGGGGGCAGAAGTCGGGTGTAGTAGGTGATATTAGAATAGGACTCCCAGTTTATATAGTCATACTTAGAGTTGTAGGTAGGGGGGCTTGGGATTAGGTTGGATCTCACTGTAATAGAACAGAGGTTTATAAACAAGGAATCACAATAATGTTTAGACATGACATTCACAGAAAAAAAATATTTGATGTTTTATGTAAATGTAAAGAATACCATTACAAAATAATTATGCAGAAGTTAAAAACCTACCCCATTAATTAATTACATTCTATATACCTCATGTCTACAGCCTGACCAATAAAATCGTAAGATAGGACAATGTTAAGGTCCAATGGATTTATAAGTCACAAAAGCACATCTACTGTGTCTGTAGTCTGGCTTGTAAGTCTTCTTAGTTTCCTTCTCATTTTTCCAGACAAACAAACACAGTATCTGCCCAATCCCTGGGTACACACTAATCCAGACGAGCAGGACACGGAGGTAAGCACTTATTCCCAAGGGCACATTAAAATGTAATACAATACTATTAGTTATGTGATTCCTTAAAATCTAGCCACTCAGTCACATGAATAAAAACAAATACACATACAATAGCAACAATATAATACACAAGAAAGATTTCATAATACATAACAACTACAGCTTTACATTTTTAGAGATCAAATACGATTTTCTATAACCTACTAGACAGTAACAACTGATATTTATCATATCATATGCATTTGCGTAAATCCAAAGGACTAACTTTGCTCTGTCTAATATTTTGACACGAATGGGTGCGGTAGCCTTGTGCTCAACGCATGTCCTGTGAAAGGGGTCTACCCTTGCTAAACAAATATATCACCTAAAAGCTCATTTCCTTTTGTCAGTCTAATAATTTACTGCTATAACATACAGAAGCACTGAATTTTCTCTGTCTATGTTAACCCTTTGGGCTTTCATTTCTGTACACAAGGATTTTTAGATTTTTCTTATTTCTTGGCCTCACTGAGTTGTAGGTCTTTTGTAAGGAGATAGTTTGTCAAATATTGCATATACAAAAATTGAGCAGGGCACTTACTATATGACTTCAGCAGCAAATTACACATTACAAAATGGCTAATATGTACAGCTTCTAAATGGGCTATTATGTCACTGTGCTAAGTTTACATCTTGTGCACGGTTCTGCAGGGTTAACCAGTGAGATAGCAGAAAGCCCTCCAGCACCACAAATCAATGGCAGCAGTAAAGAGATGTGAGGAATTTGAAGGCTTGCTGCAGAGTAAACGAAAACCCATTCCAAGGAGGGGCCCAACTGACACAAGAGAGAACGTAGCCCCATAAAAAAATAAAAAATATGACAAAGCAACTCATCCTTGATATGAAGACCAGTGGTGGACAAAGTAAACAGATCATGTACATCAGTAAAAGTACAAATACTCAAGGTAAAATATTACTCCAGTAAAAATAAATGTCCTCGGTTTAGATTCTCAAAATACAAAACTATTCATTTTATAAGAAGGCTCTTGATTAATCAACTAATTTTAGGTAAAAATACTTCAGAGTCATTCTTGTTTCACCAATATTTCAATACTCAAAATTAATGCTCATTAATTATTCTGACACTGATATCCATTAAAAGTATTATAAAGCATAAAACACTGAAGGCAAATTCTGTCCATTAGGTAGAACCCAGCTGCTGTGAAATTACATTTTGGTTTAAGAATTAGGGGCATCTTAGTTTCAAGTTTCGTGCTTAATAATAAAATAAAACTTCAGCATTTTAGGCTTTGGGGTGCCAGAGCTGCTGTAACAGGTTGAGGTTTTCCTCCATTCTTTTGGCATACAAACTTCTGCTGGCACTCAACGCTACTGCACTGACACTGGAGCTCTGTCCAGGCCAACCCACTTTAACAAATTACACGCTGTAACTTGATAAGTGAGATTACACACTTTTTCTTTTTTAAATTACATTTTTAAATGCAAGTATTTTCTCATAATGTAGTGGAGTAATACGTAAGATATTTGACTTTGTGTCAAATTAGTGAAGTTAAAGTAAAATCCTGCCCAAAATAAAAATAATCCTGTAAATTACAGATACAGAAAAAAACTTCTTAGGTACATTAACAAATTACATTTACTTTGTTACTATCCACTGTTGAACACAAACTAGGTCATAGTATGTGGGGCATTAATAATATGGAGAACTCTTACAAAAGGATTAAAGAGGAGGAAAGAGAACTATTTTTCACAGAATTATGGGAGGAAGTGATAAAGTAATAAATCAACACTCACTCTGGGCCACAACCCAAGACAGAGTCTGGGTAAATATGGGCAGGATGTTTTGTTAGTGGAGGGTCTTACCGCCATTACAGGGTACAAGTAAACACTAATATCTATCTTAGTGGTAATGGCACACAGAACATAGGATAACTACTAACATAAAAGAGTCGATACTAGCTTCTTCATCTACGCTCTCAGACATATGTGCTGGTACCTTAAAGGGTACATGTTCTTTCACATTAGTTAGGGAACGTAATTGTACCATCTCAACTTTATTTATTTACCATATTATATATAAAGTAAAGTTTTTAGGTTGATTTGATTTCATAGACTCAATTTCACCTCCAGGACATTTATTTTATTATTTTATTTTGCACAGTTCTCTAATAAAAGCTTACAAATATTCACCTCTCCCTCTAGGGAAAAAATGTAATGTACCTTTAGGAAACTAAACTGGATTTTAAAACCACTCTTGTACTTTTAAAGATACATATGCACTGTTTTCTATATTTAGTCAACAATAACATACCTTTCTCTGACATTGTATATTATGCCTGGGTCTAGAGGCACATTAGGTAAATGCTATGCTGTTTGGAATTAAAGTAAACCAAGAGAATGTTACAGATAATTAAAAGATATTTGTTTTTACTGCTATCAAATGACCTCCATAAATACAGATCAGTTCCAAACTGATAAGCAGCTTTCATTTCTTCAGTGCACATGTGGTTTTCTGTTTTGAATAAGATGATACATCCTCAGCAGGGACTGTTTAGATGAAGTTAAGATTAAGTTAGCTCTGAAAGTTAATAGTTAAAAGTTAAAGTTAACAGCCCTTTAATTAATAGTATTACAGATACTGTTATTTGGCAGCTTGGTAACATTAACATCAGGGCACGAGACACAAGCATGTCTTTCTCATAGCTTTATGGATCCCCTACGGCTTTAGAATTTCAGATTGTGTTAGATTGTGTACACAGAGCCATCTACAGCTGCATTTGAAAATGAGCCAACACACTACACTCGCATTAGATCACCATGTCTTCTGCCTCCACTTCTTTTCAAAGGAAACCACTGCTGATATGATTAGCTGTTAAACATTTCTATGTGTGTTTTTCAGTTCAAGCTAACTAAGCTAACTATCACTGTTGCAAAAGTCTGACCGAGCCCTAGAATGAGCTTTAAATTTAGTAACATGAGAAACATTATAGGGTTACCATCAAGCAGTTTAGCCCTGTAGCTAACCGTGTAACCATGGACCACAAAGCAAATTATACATGTCAGGCTGTCCAATATATTTTGAATTCATTAAAATAGCGAGTTGTTTACCTACTCTTGTCATGTCCAAAAAAAAAACATGCTCTATAAACATGCCACACTTCCCACTTGTGTACAACATTAACATATATATTTACGTTAGATAATCTATTTATATCACAATAATTATATGTCTTGCCGACATGCCTCTGGCCAGATAAGTGTAAGATACACATATGGCAGTGTACACAACTGCAATTGCCTTCAAATGCAGAGTGAATAAGCAGGGGCTTAAGTTTAGTCAGGTCTGGAATTTAGATAATAAACAGTTTATTTTACTTATCAAACGACTTTTGTTATTACAACATTCTGATAAGCTTAAAAATGTGGTAAACCTCAAAGGCTTCAAAGAGTTCATAACTAGTGCGATGCAATGCTTCTTGACTCAGCTTTTATATCTCTTTCATCCACATCCTGGATATAGACCCCATCTAAATACATGGAGCATATCTTTTTGATTTACACAAAGTGTTTCAGTGAAGCAAGAGATGATGACTAAATCCCAAACCAATGTGCACTTTGCAAATATTTATCTTGGAATCTGTGCTGAAACCTAGACTGATGTCTATCAGCTGTTAGAGGTCCATTTGCAGGTTGTTAATGTGAAGTTTGATGATGTATATTGCCTACAGTTTATTTCACAGGATAAGCTACTACACTGAGGGCAAGATGTATGTAAGAAAGTGTGAGACTTAGCATTCAGTTTGGCTAAGGCTGTGGCTTATAACACTTACTAAGGCTGTAACCACCTACAGAGTAAATTCACAGGTGTTAAATTAACACTGTTTGTGTAATAATTTAACACTCTCAGTGTTAAGTTAACTCTTATATTGTTGATTTAACACTGGTGAATTTACTGTGTACTAACTGTGCTATGCTTGGGTGTAAATAGTGCAGTGAGACAGAGCTTAAATGATGTTATTCCCCATAGAACTTTGTATAAAACAAAATTACAGCCCTCTGTTCCCTGCACTGTTTCTGTCCCTCTTTTGTATTGTGTCTTTGGTTGTTAACCTGCATTTATTTTTGCCATTCTCCTATGTCTCAGTCTAGTCACCTATAATCCATATCTCTCTTTTCTATTAGTTCTTAAGTTACTCTTGCTCTGTTCTCTATGTTGGTCCTTAGTCCTATTTATTAATTTTTTTGGCCTTATTTTTAGCCCAGTGCCTTTAGGTTTTCTCCCTCTGTTTGTTCATATTTTAATGTGTCTGTCATTTTCTGTTTATTATTTGTCACTTGTAGATATTGTCTAGTTTTTGTCAGTACAGTTTCTGTTCATTAAAGTACATCATATATCTCCCTTCTTCATTTCCGTACACCATACCATGCAAATGTATTGTTATCATGATATTCGGATGAAGAAAAAAAAATAAAATAAAAAAATAAAAAAATAAAAATATATATATATATATATAAAGGAAATTGGTGTTTGGTAGATAGTCTCTTAGTTTTAACAATGCTTCTTGGTCCAACAATACTGTTGGAAAGCCTGTCAATTCCCCTTTTAACTGGTGTCCGTTTTTTAAGGAACATGCATGTGTGGGATGAGCAGTAGAGCTGAGTATGTGGGTTGAACCATACACAGCCACAACAGCCTGGCACTTCTTCCTCATTCTGGTCAACAGCCTGGTCACACACTGCTGTGGGATGGCATCCCATTCCTCAACCAGCATTTGTCGCAAGTCAGTCAACGTGGTTGTTTTGGTCAATGTGACATTAACAGCACGCCCAAGCTGATCCCACAAGTGTTCTATGGGGTTCAGGTCAGAACCATTCCATCCTCTCCACTCCCAAATTCTGGAGGTAGTCTCTGATAAACCCTGCTCTGTGTGGGTGAGCGCTGTCATCTTGAGGGATAGAGTTCTGTCCCAGACTGTGGAGATTTGGGATTGCCATTGGTTGCAAAATTTCATCTTGACATTTCTCTGCATTGAAATTGCCTCCAATGATGACAAGCCTTGTTCTTCCAGTGAGGGAGACGCCACCTCACAACATCACGCACTGCCTCCACCAAAAGATGTTAACCTATCGGTGCAGCAATCAGCATAGCATTCTCCACATCTTCTCTACACATTGACCCTACGATCCAACTGCCATAGGCAGAATCTGGACTCAGGTTCCAGTGCATGTGCAACCTTGACTGCAAATCTATAGAACACGGTACGTGAGTGCTGACAGGGTTCTTGGGACACCAGCTTCTTGGGACACCAGCTTCTTGGGATCTTCTTGGGACACCAGCTTCGCAGCCTGTCTCTGACATTCCCTGTTTATGGATCTTGGACTACAATTTGGAAATGGAACTAGGGCTCACTCCAAATAATGCAAGAAATTGTTTTTGTGGAACACCAGCTTAAAGTTGCCCTATCGCAAGGGCCCTAACCAGATCAGTCAAACATGGCTTGCCGATACTTGGAGCAGACACTTACTGACCACTGTAGCAGGGCCCATGCTCAAAGGTGATTGGCAACACCTGGGGGTACCAGAAGCTCAAAACAAATGCCAATAGCAACAGCAGAGAAGATTTGCCAAATTTTCATAGGTGCAATCCACATACTCAGCTCTACTGCTCATCCCACAAATGCATGTTCCCTCCAAATGTGGCACCATTTTAAAAGGGAAATTAACAGGCTTCCCAACAGTAAAAGATTCATTTCCAAGAAGCATTGTTACAACAAAGAAATAATCTACCAAACACATATTTCCTAACTTTTTGTGGTAAATTTATATAATCATTAGATAATAAATGGCATGCAAATATGAATAAATTTACAGATAGTTAACTTTAAACATACTTTAAACAATACAATTACAACATTCCTCCTGCTCCTGGTAATGCATTCATCCATGTCTTCAAGTCTCTACAGTTTATTCCACTGGTTCAAAATGCCTTTGCCATCCTTAAACATGTCAAAAGCCAAGATAATGTGGTTTAGTCAGAAAAATTATTTGACTTCCCCCTCTTTAAATTCACCACAAATAAGGGAGCTATGCTGGAACAAGTCACATCATATAAATATGAAGGTATCTGGTTAGACAGTGTTCTATACTTCTCTAGCCATAACTGATAAACTACAATCAAAGTTTAAGGCCAAGCTTGGGTTTTATGTAGAAATGCTTATTCTTCCACCCACGCTGCCAGAATCCCTCTGGTTCAAATCACTGTTTGTCCTCTACTTAATCGTGGTTATAAAGTTTACAGACTGACGTAAACATGCACTTCAGAAACTAGATGCTCTTTATCAATCTGCTTTCCATTTTCTTACAAATGCCCCATTTAGGACATTTCACTGTTCTCTTTGCTTTCTGGTAAATTGTTCTTTACACAGCTTTTGCAATATACAGTGGTTTATGTTCATTTATAAGGCCCTTCTAGGACAGAAACTACAAAGTCCAATACAGCCAGTACCTGCTAACTATATAGGTCCTCCCTTTACATCACACTTAAAGTCCCTAAAACAGTGTAGTGTAGTGTAGTGTAGTGTAGTGTAGACGTTTTTCCTCTCAGCTTTTTATATTTCCCTTTCCTTGGCATCTACTGCTTGCTAGGCTACCACTGAAAATAAGAATTTGTCCTTAACGACTTACCTGAATGAATGAACGAATGAACGAATGAATGAATGAACGAACAAACAAAAAAACTTGCAAACAAATAAAACAAGGGCCCTTAGGTGAAAATGACTACATTGCCATTACTGTTTAACTGGTGTTGATAATGGTGTACAACATATTAATATGTAAGCTGCTGCAGCAAACTTTTCCTGTAACTCATGTCAACGCAAGGAAAATTAGAAAAGAAACATCAAATGACGTGTTTTCTACAAAACAGTTGCATGGACCACTGACCTGTAAGAACCATACGCATAAGAAAATCTCTCAGGAAGGTTTTATTGATGAGGTCCCATAGCCAGCGGAAGTGAGTAAGAATATAATGGACGGAGTTAGGGCTCGGCCTCAGGAACTCAAAGACTCCAGACCAAAACTCAGCTATGAACAAGAGAAGAGGAAAAAAAAAAGTGATTCTCATGAAACTACTGTTTTACAGTTAGTATTTTTCTGTATTTTAAGGGTCTAAATATAACATTAAACAATACAATACAATTCTATTTACAACTAAGTCAATGAAAAAGGTTAAACATTCACTGTGACCTTGTTTGGTGAGTTAGTGTAAACTTAAATTTCATTTCACAATGAGTTCTGCAATATCTTGTACAACACTCAGATGTATAAAGAAAGTGAAAGAGTTTTGTCAGTTTAAACATTTCAAGCTTAAATTTCAATAATTCCATCAATTTTGGCATGCTCCACCAAAGCTATTCACTATGTGCCCTAATTCATGAAGGCTGAAACACTGCCTGGAATTTAGTCATTGCATTGTAATGCCATGTAATGCTATTTGGAAAAAAAGTGAAATGAAGTAGCCAAGACTAAATGGTCCAAAAAGCAAATGTGGGCTGTTTCCTGAAAACATAGGCTTCCTGACCTAGGAGTACTATACCCCTTGTTTTATAAGCAACATGCTAGAATAGCACATCCCACAGACACGTGCAATTAGGTTTTGTAGAAGTAAAAATGCCCTGATCAATTAAAATAAGCTTTAACAACCTCTCCTTAGCAACAGGAATTTGGAACCTATGTTTGAAAACACAAGATCTGACTGAGAAACAGTTCTCCAGGAAAAAAACTGAGTAAACAGAAGCTGATGTTGAATTGCAAGACTCAATTATAGGATTGCATACTTCTGGAAGTATGGTAGTTTTGAAATCCATACATGCTGTGCATAGAGAAATAATATCCTAGGTCAAAGAATTGGTAATATCTTTTAGGAATGCATTCTTTTCATAACATATGAGTGATACTAAAGTTGTATGTCAGAGCAGCTTCCAAGCTCACATTATATGTGTTTGAATAAGTAAAAAATATAGAACATAAAAAACTCAACCCACTATTAGCAGGCTTTATCCTCAGTATGGGATGGGTGATATGGCATAAATATATTATCATGATACTTCAAGCGTTTACAAACAGTGAATGAAAGAATGAATGGATGATTATAATTGTTGTATATATCCTGAAGAAACTAAAGAAGTAAACAAAAGTAAAGCACAATATTTGTACAACAACTATACTTAATCATTTGAAAGATTTTTATCACTTCCATCATGAAGGTGTTCAGCATTTTTAGCTTATTATTTTTACTAGGGGCAGAGTCACTGTGGTACCCAGAGAGGTCTGCCAGGTATGTGCAATCTTTTGTAATGCCAAAAAATGTGTGCAAATGCTCCCTCCTGGCTTATTAACATTATATTTTTGCTGAGTCTGAGACATTGTTACAGACATCTGCTGTCTAAATACTATTTTTATAAATGTATACATTAAGCATACATTCACCAGTTTACATTTGGTATTAAACAATCAGTTACTTTACTTTCATTAATATAGGAAATAATGAGAAAGAGGTGACTTTTGTAATGCCTGTCAAAATTGAGTTTTAAAACATTTAAGCAAATTATATTAATAGCCAAGCTCCATAAAACACTGGTGGGCTCTAGATTTATTCTCTGAAAAGAGCATGCTTCAACATGGTACTCATATTTCTTACTTGATGTATCATGCACTGAAATTCTTAAAGAATATTTCTGCTAAAATGTTCTTGCTGTTAAACATTTTGGCAACAATCCAAATAAACAGAAAAACAATGTTTATCAGTTAACAGTGTTCATAATAGAACAAGAGAAAAGGTAAGCAAACTTTAACTTACGAATAGTGCAATTTTCTCCATAGTATCCAGTTCTAGTGCAGTCACATTCATATCTATCCAACCCAAATCTAACACAAACACCCCAGTGCTGACAAGGGTAATAGCAACAAGGATTCACTAGAAACAAGACATAAAAGAAATTATCATTTTAACAATAAAGCATATACTTCAAAAGGCATTCTGATTCATGCTTCAGTACATATGATTTATTTATAGCATAATGAACTCTAAAATCAACCTTCAATAACTGACAAGTGAGTCTCAAACTTTGTTGGTATTAGAAGTGTTAAAAAAAGTGTTAACAAAAACTATAGCCTAGTGCATGGCAGTCTGTTACGTGACAGATATGTCTGCCTTTCAGTGTTTCATGGCTTCCTCTTTTGGGGCATCACCCTAAAATAGTACAACTTCTAAATAAAATGTGTCTGGCTGCATTACTTTGGAGATAACCAGACTCTCCAACTATTCTTCAATAATAGTTCCTGTTAAAACTCGTTCTATATCAGAAGGGCATAAGAAACCCAGAAAAAAGCAACAAGGAATGTGAAGTATATCTTACTCCACTAGCAACAAGTAAAACATGTGTTAATCACACATGAGCCATGTTCCCTGGCTTTAGGGTTAAATCGTAACTGTGCCTTTAGCTACGTGCAGTTGAAAGAAAAACATCCAGTACACTGTAGACCTACAATATCACATCTCTTTAGAATATTTATGAATGTATTGGAAAGTTTTCTGCAAAAATAAGATAGAGGATGAGATTTTACAAACTATTACAAATATTTCAAATATGTATTGCACTCCAGAAGAGCGTAATAAAAATTATTTATATCCACTTTATCTGTAACCCTGCAGCTATGAATTATATTCTTCTATGCAATGTTTATTTAGGTTAAATTAGATATAATTTCACATTTCATAAATGTTGATTCAGTATATTTATTGACAGATATGTGAACAAATATATATATGTTATCCTTGTCTCACAGTAACAATATCAATGCATCCCCAGTTCCAAACACAGTATAAACATAAATGTGTATGAAATATATTTTGTATTAAGTGCAACATTTTAAGATAAATATAACTCTATCTACAAACTGGAATTAAACTTTGAATTAAAAAAATTAATGAATGAAAAAATGAATGCAGCTAATGTACCAAGTGCATTGCTAGTATTTTATTATTAAGTTTTAATGTACAAGAAAACTTTGTGCACATGCATTGCCAATGTTACTTCTTTAAACTTAATGCAAAACATTAAGGTTTACACCTTTGTCATTTATCTGGCATGAATGCAGGTGGCCCATACTTAGAAAAGACATAGATCCTGATAACGTAGACCCTATTCCGTCATGTCTAGACATGCTCTTCACTCCTCACACATACCTTCTGGGCTAGACTAACTGGGATGAGAATGATATCCTTATTGCATCTTTTCTTTGGAATGGAAAGTTGTAAGGTACATTTGACTTCAATTTAGCCATTAAGACCACAGATAAAGCAAAGTATTCCTGTCTCCTGCAAATGTGAAAACTGCAAAAGGCCTTTTAAACATGGTCTCTACCACAATGGAGACTTGTGGAGCAAATATTTTAGCATTAACTACAGAGAATCTAGGCCCTGGCTGCCAAAAATAAAACGTTGAAATAAACGTGCATACTGATTGACTATTTACCATTATCACCAGGTTCTGAGTTGTCCTCTTCACTAAGGGTTAATGGGCATTCCTGCAGGAGGATGCATGCCCAAATGAGAAGAACAGAGTTCACTGCGGGGGGAAAGAAATGCCGAGGTTATGCAAAGTTGTGATATAGTTATATAAAAGACACCTGGTTAAAAGAAATATCATATTAATTAGAGGCACATTTCCAGTGTTTACCTTTCATTGTCAGATAAGAAATTTGAAACTCCAGAAATCAGTAGAATCTGTAGATTTAAGCGCAGATGCAGACGAACTTACTCGAAACGAATCCGTATAGAACAAAGCAAGAAACCACCCACCGCATAAGTCCAGGTCAGATCTGTTTGTCTTGGGGAGTCAGAGGATTCCGACATCTGCACTTCGCGAAAACGCAGTCACGGCATTTATACTTAGACCCTCTTATGTGAGTCTACATCGTGGTTTACGGTAGAACAAGTTCGAGCGTCCGGGGGCGGCGTCAGGGGGCGTCTTTCGCAGAAACGCGCAGAATGAAAAACCAAAAGAAATTGATTTAAAACATTATTCCAAGGGTTTAGGTATAGGTTTATTAACAAAAACAAATCTGACTGCCTAAAAGAACGTCTTATATTCAACAGGCCAAAAAAAATCCATAAAATGGAGGAAATTCACAGGATGCCTAGTCATTAAGATTTAAAATCAACATTTGAAACAATTCGGAGTAATAACATATACAGGAGGTCCTCGGGTTACGTCAGTACTGAGTTACGATGTTTCGTGGTTACGACACATCTCCCATTTTCTTTATAAAGCCTTGTTTCGACTTAAGTGGTTTTGCGTCGTAACGCGAACTTCGTGTTTGATGTGCGCGGCGGAAGAATACGCGGCACGGGACGGAGGTGTTTTTTATAATTACTGTGTTAGGATAGGATAAGTGCTTACAGTATGTTATTTACGTACAGTATGTACGTATGTTCCGACTTACACCGAAAATCCGTTTACGACGCGACGTAGAAACGAATCAACATCGTAAGTCGAAGACCCGCTGTATTTAAAAAGACCGTGCATGGCCTCAGGTACAAATGTTATAGTTTTCATGTGTATAAATGAGGAATGAGGAAGAAAAAAATAATTTTGATGTCTAAAAACGTACAAGTTATACTAGAAATGTTTTTTCAATATATGGTTGTGTGTATAACAGCATTTATACATTTATTTTCATCATGCCCTTCATTCTGCCATATGCAATTAGAACCTGACATTTATTACATTTAGTATAGCTATTAATTCCTACAGAATTAATACAGAAATTATAATATTTGTACCCGGTTCTGGTAACCTTTTGATTGGTTAACCTCTTTTCTTATTAAACCTAGTGATTCATGTTTTAGAATCAATTTCTTACAGTTAAACCGTAAACCGCAGTCTAGATGCGCAATGGGAATCTCCGCGGAGTGAGTGCAGATGGCGAGACCTAAGTAAATTCGACGAAAAAAAGAACTGTAATTGCTTAACTCCCTTCTTCGGGGGATATGAATGAATCCTCCGCCCGTGACCTGAGTGCACGGGAGTTTTACTACTGCATCTTTTTACTAGTTTTACTACTACTTTTACCGCCGGCTCCGATTGCAAGGGAGGTCTGAGTCAGAATTGATACAAGACCAAAAGATCCCACCTTCACCACGTAGCGCCACAATGCGCTTGATATATGTCCCTGTACTCCCTGTGTTCACAATGTCTCTGCAATCAGTTGCATTAAACATTGTTAACACTGCACTTTTTAAAACACCGACCCCTGCTCTTCTCTATATTTTGTAACCCATAGTACAGAAATGTCCCAATAAGAAGGACAGCTGAGATATGAGATCCTGAAGCACCCCCTGCTGGATATTTCTACAAGTGCAATATCCAAAGTTTCTAACTGTACAAAATATAACATGATTTACTATTAAGTGGTTGATGGCTGAAGTGCAGTCCTCGCCCTGCAGTTACTTTGGAAATCAAAAAAGGCTTTAATAAGAATGAATGGGGCTATTGTTCGAAATTTGGAGTCTGTACCAAATTCAAAATGGGCAAATATTTTTTAAAAGAAAAACTTTCTAAATGTCAACAATGAAAATGTTGTCGTTGTGCTATTATAAATTAAATACAGGGTTAACATTATTTTCAGATTGAAACATTTTAGGAAATGGGTTGTTAACAGTTCATATACATCCAATACATCCTTTAAACATCTTAAATAATTAAGACCTTTAAAAAAAAGCAATCACAGACCTCTACATACGTTTTGCCGTTTTCAGCTACATATGTTTGGCAAGATGTAAGTTTCCTTGGATGGCCTCAGTCCCTTTTGATGGACAGCTGAAATTGACACCCTCACTCCATCCTCACCGGACCACTTTGAGTCATTACTAATTGCAGGGAGCAGGGAGGGTTTTTTTAGTTTGGATGATGTAAGATAATTATTTTCAAGGGTTCAAGAGTTAATCGATTCCAGTCCAGTCATAATTAGGGCCTGCTGCTGTAGCTGTGCAGTTTTCTCATTGTTAGAAGTCTATAAAACAGGACAGGCATAAGGTGAGGCCATAGAGCACCTAGCTGCTGCAGTGGCCATTCCCCTCAGAAATGGTGAGTTTAAACTGAACAACTATCTGTCTTGTTATTTTAAAATCAGGTCCACATAAATGTAAGCATTTAAAAAAAAATAAATGTATTTAGGGATTTAAAGATGATAGAACAAAAATGGTTACAAAACTTTAATAATTTAAACAAACATACGAGATCAATGACTGAATGGGTGTTATAGTTTATGTCATCTGTAAATAAATGAAATGTAACTCATGGAAAAACATTTTATCTCTATATTTTATGTTTAGCCCTTGTTGAATGGAACAGATGAAAGTCTGAAGAGTGAGCCATCACTAGTATCTTCACTTAATGCACATTCTCAGACCTGTGCTCGATGCACACAAGAAATTCATGATAGATACTTATTAAAGGTGATTATGAATGTCTAATAATAATAATAATAATAATTGTTGTTGTTGTTGTTGTTGTGAGGTATAATATGAGGTAAGACATACTGTTAATTTCATTTGTTGTGCTGCTGTTTCTGCAGATTCATTAATAGTGAGGTTGGTTATATTACAGTCTGGTGTGATCTTATCATTGATTAAATACAATAAATTGTTTTTGCAACAGAAGACACATGAAAACATTTTTTCTTCAGGTGAATGATTTACATTGGCATCTAAAATGTCTGGAGTGTTCCGTGTGCAGAACATCTTTGCATCAACACAGCAGCTGCTACATCAGGAATCAGGAGATTTTCTGTAAACTGGATTATAACAGGTTAGCATTTTCTGAGATTCTGATTAAAAAGGTTTCTGTTTTTCTGAAACAAATGCATTGATTAAAAAGCATCTCTTAGAAAACTGCTTGTTTCCTGAAAAGCACTGAGGTGTTTCACGACGTATCAGCCCTGAAAACTAAGGTTTTTTTTAGACCTCAGGGGTGAACCAACAAGGACATCCTTATATAATATTTAAGATTAAAGAGATGGCTTAAAGTAATGAATGTGTTTCTGTTTGTTTGAGTTAAAATAATGTGTTTTTTTAATATAAAATATAATCATGTACTTCACAGAATACACAGCTGAGTTTTATTTTTTCTTCTAGTACCTTTGGTATAAAATGTGCTTGGTGTGGTCACCAAGTCAACGCTACTGACTGGGTCCGCAGAGCTAAAAACTACATTTATCACCTTGCCTGCTTTGCCTGCTTCTCCTGCAAAAGACAACTCTCCACAGGAGAGGAGTTTGGCTTGGTGGACAGTAGGGTTCTGTGTCGTGTTCACTATGACACAGTGGTGGAAAGAATGGTGGCACAGCATGGTCAGTATAACATTTAAAACATTGGGGGAATAATCTATCATTTTAATTGAATGTGTTTTAACTGTACAACATTATATAACTTTATTACATAACATAATGAAAATGTATTATGTACGGAACCATATCAAATTTATTTTATTTTCTTGTGAAGGGTTAGGTCTAGAAGGAGCTTTGCCTTCAGGCTGTCTTTCCAAACCTTCCAAGAGAGCTCGCACCTCCTTCACTTCCAAGCAGCTACAGGTATCACACATTCAAGAGAAAAAGATTATGCTTCACAACAAGTTTAAAACCTGCAACCTGTATGGTCATGCTTCTGATTTTACTCAGGTCATGCAGAAACAGTTCAGCCTGGATAACAACCCTGATGTCCAGACACTGCAGAAACTGGCAGACATGACTGGACTGAGCCGAAGAGTTATACAGGTAAACCAACACCATGCTTTGCTGTGGAAAGAATTAGTGCATGTTGTGGCTTGGCCGTTGTATATAAAAAATATTTAATACTTTGTTCACTTTACTTCCTTTTTCCATTATTGTATTGAAATCTATCATTTTTTTTCTAGAATGGTCCACGTCACACTCCGTCCTGAATAACTTATTACATTGTTTAAAGTGTACAAAATGTTTAAATATGGGTGGAATTCCCCTGTAACATTAAAAATGACTGAGTCTGAATACTGCTCTCTGAACACACTGATAAATCGACTCTGTGTTGTCATAAGCCAGGCTCAGCCTTAAAGTATTATAAATGAAAATATGGTCAGAGTGAAAGGAATTAAAATGTGACATTTTCACAGGTTTGGTTTCAAAACTGCCGCGCAAGGCACAAGAAGAGCCATGGAATGAAGTTGGATGAACTGCACTACCCACCTTTTAACAAGCTTGAAGCGGCACAGATGGTACCCCTACATCAGTACATCAGTGGTGAGGTCATTAATATACATTAGATTCACTATGTGGTTTATACAGCATCACATTGTTCAGTTACATTTAATGCCAGCATCCTACAGACAAATTATTCAAAATGACATGAAGTCATGTTTCATTAACGTTCATTATATAAGAGCAAATTTTCCTCTTAAAATGATGTATCTTTTTATATGTTACAGAAATATTTTTGCTGCACTTTTTAGATTTCTATTTAACATTAGTCTTTTTTTCTTTCATAGATGAGTCAGTCTCTTTGACAGCCACTCAGACATTTGCCATGATATTATCTCAGTCCACCTTCAGTTACCAGCAAGATAGCTGGTGTGTTGGAGCAACAGTACAAAGGAAGCAACAGGATTATTAACATGATGTTAATATTTGGTATTGTGCTTTATATGTAGCTGAGATACAAATATCTTGTGGTAAATGTTTATAATCAGAAAAAATTGTACATGTAGAGAACAATAAATGAATATGTACTGTACCTTTAAATAGTCAGAGAATACACTTCAATTCTGTTATATCCAGCAAAAATAAACATTACAATTTATTTAACATAAAATTAAAGAGGTTTTCACTTTTTGCCCCAGTGTTATGACTGCTCTTTAGAGATTTACTCTTACATTAACTCTTTTCTTTAGAAAGTAAATTTCTTAAAACTGTCCCTTGTGCAAGTTTCTTCTAAATAATTCCTAATAAATAATTTAAATGGTTTGTATGTGATATTGCACACTATTGTATGTTTAAGCTGATGTATTTAATAAGGTCCTGTTCTGAGTTTACAATTCGTGTCTGAACAACCCCAGATTTCAATATGCTTAACCCTTTAATGTCCTTATACAATTTTAAATAAGATATAACTAAAGTGTGCAGAGCAGAAAGTTCGGGGGTGGGTTAAAGGCCTATGCTTATGAGGCAAAATGCATGCATACATATGAAAGTATGTTATAAAATAATGAAGGTTGGACATAGATGCTCATACAACACTGCTCAATATGCCCCAGATCAATCCCAAGTCACTGCAATATTCTTTGGAATGTAATGATTGTGCTCTAGGTTGAAGGTCTTTAATTTCAGCTTTGTGTGTTTAATAGATACCACAGTTCACCCAATGGGCAATCTAGCCATGACCATTATACAATTCACTCATTGAGCAATTTAATGGCGACCATAACAGGCACTGAACTCAGTCTGTCTTATTGATTACTTACCGATCTGACCATTCTTAAGGCCATTTTATGAAAAATTCTCAAATTGTTCTATTGATTAGACTGCACTTAGACCTGCTGAGAAATTGCCGCTTTGTAAAAAGAAAAGGCTATTCAGAAATGACCAGAAAATTATACAGAAATGATCACATTATACAACGTTTGTGAACCCTGTTTCTGCCACAAGGACGAACACACAATGCTGAACAGAATAACTAACAGTATGAAATATAAAGGGTTGTGAATATCACATGCAGTATGAAGATCTTGAGGAAAGTTATTTTGTTATTCAAAGTACATTTATCCCCCATACATTTGCATCAACTCAAATCTGAAATTTCTCCCCCCTTCACAGACTACACCATTGTCAATTATTTGCTGTAAAGAGCACTTTTTATTCTATTCTACCTTTTATCCTATTTCTATTTACATCTACAGTCTTCATCAAAATACAGTACAACAGCACAAAGACACAAGGGTGGTATTGTTGAAGTATCACTTAAAATGAAAAGTGATAGGGGATACATGACCCGTACAAGACATAAATGTGTACACGTATAGTTATCTGAGTGTAAAACAAACAACACTGGAAATAGAGATGTTAATTCTGTACTTGCATGTTTCTTCCAGATGATGGCGCATATAGTTCTAGCTGCAAATGAAGCTTGTGTGACAGATTTAGACTGATTTATCTAGTTTAGATTGATTCAGAGTGAAATAATCAGAGGATTTAGCTTCACGTTGACCAGTTATATATTTCATCATCATTACTGTGATATAAATATGCTTTTCCACAAAAAATCCCATCAGATTAAAGATAGAAATTCTTTAAGAAACTCATTTCAGTTCTCTCTCAGCACCCTGCATTTATCTTTATGCCAAATTTTAAACCAAAATATTTTCACCATACTTATACAACAATCAGCATTAGGGAATTTAATCATAATAATTTTCTTATATATATATATATATATATATATATATAAACTTATGGATGGGTTAAATGTAAAAGTAAAATTTCATTAAGTAAAATATTGTTGACTTTTCTCTGGAGATCATACAAACTCCATATATAACATTGGACACTTCAATGGGAGTGTCTCTAAACTTCAGATATTACAAAACAACATGTTTGTTTATTTAGGAACAGTATATTAATAAATCGTGATGGTATTCTTTTTGTTAAATATCGCCCCCTGTAAGTAAACAGCAGATTAATGTAACTCCCTGAAGTGCCACAGACAGACACTGGGGACAATAGAGGCTGGGATTAAGGACCATGACCTGATATGGGTGAGTCAGGTGATCAGCCCTTCACCCACATTGCACCAGTTTCTCAGGGGTTTTGCCTTTCTACACTTTTTGACTGTCCATTGTTTACACTTCCTCCTGGCTAGTGTGGTCTGTGAGGGCTTGTCCCAATGTGGAGCACAGTTCTCTGGTTTCAGGATAATGCAGACTGTGTGTGGGACAGGTCAGTTCCTCTAGAACCAAATCGAAACTCCCTGAGTGTTAAACAGGTTCTGCAAGACTCAGAAAATATGGCTCCTCTAATTATAAGACACCCAAAACATAACTGACCACACATGTTTATGGTTTATAGTCTATGCCATGATGAGTTACTGAACTTTATGATGTAAATATGTTTTATACTTTGAGCTGATCACTTCTGATATAAGGGTGAGGGGAGTATATTATGGAGTTTATTTTACATTTCAAATATTTACTATATATAAAATGTGCTACTTTACATTTTACTATAAGTAAATATATACTTTATAGGGGTAGTTTCAACCAGTTTATATCCAGGGAGTGAAAAGGTGAATTAATATTTGTGCAACAAATGAATGCTTATCAAAAAATTATTAAACATTTGTGGAACAAAGAGAAATATGCTTAAAATAACCATTTAATGGGGGGTTTGCACATTTGAAATAGCTGAGAAGAATGAAATATATTAAATATGAACCTCATAAAACTAAGTGGTGTTTTGGTTTACCAAATAATGTAATATGGTTTGAGTTCCAGAGCTAAGAAAGCTGGCTATTTTTTATCTGGTGTTTTTGGTGATGGTGAATGTGTTCTAGGAATTCTAGGAAACTGGAAAAGAAAAATGCATGCAGGCTATCCTTACTGGCTGGAATAATCTGATTGGCCACTCATGAACAGTTACAACCAATCAAATTCAGGAGTGGCCTCAAACCAGCCTAGGTGTATAAATGACACCGGAGTTAAGTTAATCTGAGCCAAACCCAGACAGTGACCATTTGGAAAGCATCAGTGTAAGTACTTCATATAAAATCCTTTCCCGATCTTCCCCTTAACACCCCCCCCCCCCTTTGTTTATTGTGCATATAATAGTATTTGTATCTCAGCTGTGTGCTTTAAGTTGATTAGATTCAATGTTTTGAAGTAGTGTTTTGTTATTTTCTGTGTATTATTTTATTATGTATCTGTTATTCGTGTATACGTATTTTTAAAACTGTTTTCATAACATAGAACCTGATGGCCAAATCATAGAAATGGAACAAACCGAGAGATATCAGACCATTCGAAATTCTTATCCATAAAATACTTTCATGATAAGTTTTCAAAAACATAGATAAACAGCTATGCATCTTAAACTGTATAGTACTGCATTATTATCAAGCAAAAAGTAATCATTGCTGCTTTATCAAGAAAATAAATGGCATATTTGGGGATGTAGATAAGTGTATACACTTTTCAGTTAGTGTCTTTCTAATATAAATATTTAACCAAAAAAGTCAGTTGTGGCCTTTTTAATTGCTTCATCTAACTGAGTTTTATTATGACATCTGTAGTCTGTGTTTGACATCTGTAGTCTGTGTTTGACATCTGTAGTCTGTGTCGTCATCTGATTTTGTGAGAGAGAGGCTGTATGATGTTCGGACACCCACTAATTGCATTCTCTTTACTTCTTTCCACAGTCAGCCCTCATACACTGTGGTAATTCTTTTTCGTAACACCGCCAACATGAACTCCAGCCTGTCCATGCGTACGTATTCATTGGGCCGCCAGCCTTCTTTCTCAAGCGTATCTCTGCGAGATGGGGGCAGTCGTGGCCGCTCTAAAGCCCCAGTGTCTCTATCGTCTGCCAGCACGCTGTCTTTGTCACGTTCTGTCTCTGTGGGTAATGGCCTTAACATACTGAGTAACCTCTCTCTGAACGGCCTGGCTGCGGGAGCCAGTGAGAAGGAGACCATGCAGGGGTTAAATGACCGACTGGCCAGTTATCTCAACAAGGTGCGGTCACTTGAGAAGTCCAACACTGACCTGGAGATGAAGATCAAGCAGCTGATGCTGGAGAGAGCTCCCAAAGGTCATGACATTGAGAGTATGATTGCTCAGGCTCATGCTATTGGGCAGGAGGTTTGTACATGGATCTTACTTTCTTACATCTCCTGAAATTTAAGAAATTATTTTGGTCAAATTGTTGGAAATATGGGATTTGTGATAATATTGGAATTCTTTTGGCTTAAATATTATTGGCACCAGACTTATTTTTTAGACTGGAGTAATACATTTTAAACGTATTTATCACAATCTGAAAGAACAGGATGACATGATGAAGCTGTAAACTTTGCTTCAATTTTTAAATTATTTAGTTGCACTGATAAACCTCTATAAGTAATAAAACATCAATAAGCTTATTTCTTTAATGCTGATCCAGGTAACTCTACATAGTTCAAGTTTAAACTATGTACAAGTATACTGTAAGCATAAGCAGAAGTATACATGAAAATAATGATGATATTAATGCAAAAATTAAATTAGATCATGGCAGTATGTATAATAGCAAGAGTGTGATTTATTTTTTGTATTTGTTTTATTTTATTTTATTTTATTTTATATATTTTTGTAAAATGTAAGGGTTTAAGATGTATAAATACAATTAAATTGTTCAATCTCATCTTTACAACTTATAATATATACTAAATAATGAGATGGTGCTCAGTTGGTTTAACTGAATTTGGTAAAAGGAAGTCACTGATAACTGTGCTCTTTAGGTCAGGAAAAAGACCCTGGAGAATGCCCGCATTATGCTGGAAATCGACAATGCAAAGCTTGCTGCTGATGACTTCAGGATTAAGTGAGTCTCTTCCAGGGAAAGTGTGACTAATGTTTTTGTTTAGGTTTACATGATGTATCTGTACTGTTTTTGTTTATAGGTGGGAGGCAGAAGCTGCTCTTTGTCAGTCTGTGGAGAGAGACTGCGTTGCTTTACGCAGAGCCAAATCAGACCATGATCAAATTATCACTACTCTCAGAGGAGACCTGGACAGTCTGAAAGAGGAACTATATTTCCTAAAGAAGAACCACGATGAGGTAATGTTTATGAACAAAAATGTCTATCAGGATTTTATATTAAAGCAGGGTTTCCTGCACTACACAGTATTCAAAAATATTCTTCACTGATTAATCCAAGAATAAGCTTAGCCCCTGTCTAAGAATACCATATGCTTTATTTGATTATGCTAAAAATTAATGTAACTACAGTATAATAAACCTAGTACAATGTGCTCTAAAAAATATTTTCTTAGACCCATATGTCAAAGCAGAGAACATCTATCAACAGGCTTTATCAGTATGTGAAGGGGATGCTCAATTTATATGACAGCTGACAGCTGCAAAGCTAATAATATGTATTGTAAATGGAAACACCCAGTCCATCTCTTTCCCACAGTTAGTACATACACACACACACACAAATGTAGGGGACAAAAGTCAGAACCTAAAGGATGGGTGTGTTTAGACAGCCAGGTGCGGTTCTCATATTATGTACACATGACAGCAATCCTCACAGAGCACTGGGAATATTAGAATACTATACAAAAAGCCTGCCAGGATGTTTGCTAGTTTTATTATTGTATGTAAAATGTATGACATGTAATTGCTATCTATTAGGAATTGGTGTGGGGTATATGTAAGATCTACAGAGAAAGAGAGAGAGAGAGAGAAAGAGAGAGAGAGAGAGAGAAACAGAGAGAGTACAGAAACAACGCTTCTCTGCTGTACATTAACATTACAACCTCTACTGTGCTCAGTGTGTTAAAATGCTTGTGAAAATGTAAACCAACTGGTCAAACTGACGTAAAAAAAAGTGAATTAGAAAGAAACAGCCACTTGTGATGCTCAACTTTATACATGACTCCATTAAAAAAGTGTTTAATCGACAGTTACCAAGTTTTCTGGTTTATCATAAAAATTTGCTTTAACTGCAGCGCCATTTAAGGTTGGGAGGAAACGGTGACAGAAACGGGACAATTAAATTATTTTCCAATTTTCTGTTCCACTTTAAACTGTGCTGCTGTAACGTGGGTGCACTGGCACCAAAACATAAAGCTATGCACTAAGGTAGAACCAGAAATAACAGAAAGAAGATAAGTCTTCAGCCACCCAGTGTTTAATTAAAGCCTTGTCCAATGAGTGTGCCACTGGCCCCTGATTGACAGGTGAGGAAGCCATGGAAATGTAAGTAATGTAATTGCAAAGCAGAGAAGCCATGTTTCCCCTTTAACATTTGAATTTTACCCTCTTTTTTGTGTGGTGGTGAGTTTGAACAGTATATTTCAAACTCATTGTTACTGTGGGCAAATACATATTATATATAATGCATAGGTAAAGAATATTTTATCATTTTGACATTGTTATTGCATCATGTTGATATAAATTGAAAAACACTTTTAAATTTAAATAAAGATATTCATAGCATTTAAATCAATGTAAAATGAAATACTAATAGATGTCTACCAAATTGTACATGTAAATTGAATCTGAAAATGAATTTTGAGGTCAAACTTGCATGTATGAGCGGAGCATTTACATTCAAACTTAGGAATGCATTGCCATTTTGTGTACAACATTGTCAATACTAATATGCTTCTATATTGTTGAGTTAAACTGGAAATATTGATTTGTACAGGGTTAGAGTTAACCATATTTTATATCATACAGTACATACTTGTATATAACTGAAACTAAAATATAAATCTGAAACCAAAATATACAGTGGACATCTGAAAAATAAAACTAAGCTTATGATACTCTGCAGGAAATTAAAACACTGAAAACCCGTTTGGCCAATGAACAAGTGAATGTGGAAGTAGATGCAGCCCAGGGGCCAGACCTTGGAGCTATCATGGCTGAACTGAGAGCTCAGTACGAGGGAATAGCTCGCAAAAACAAAGAGGAAGCTGAGATGTGGTACCTGAAGAAGGTCAGTAGGTGAAAAAAACAGCTCTTATTTTAACCCATCATTGGCTATACAGATAAACTGTTTCGTTTTTTATTTCATTATTGAAATTCTTACACATTGGAAACGGAATCTGCATGGCTTTATACTGCTATATTTTTGCTATATTTTATTATATAAATTAGTGTTGGCTAATTTTTTTTTACCTTATCTGTATCTGACACGTCTTTACTCAATGATTTATTAACACATACAATTTTGTGTTTATCTGTACTTAACAAAACATGTTGTATTTAAAACTGTATGTTACATGATTACAGTTTAAATGATAGTCTTTTTGCAGTTGGAGGCAGTGCAGTCAGAGGTGAAGGAGAGTAATGAAGCTTTACGGTGTGCTCAGAATGAGCTCAGTGAGAGACGTCGTTTTCTACAGAGTCTTGAAGTGGAGCTGGACAGTCTCCGGAAACAGGTAAACCTAAGTACTTCTGTCCTTTGATTAAGAAAGAGATTCAAAAACAGTTGCATAAAGTTGAATAGCCATTTTCCTTTCAAGTTTCCAAATGTTTAATTTCCATGAACCCAATTTTCTAACAAATGTAGTCCTAGCACTCACTTTCTCTACCATTTACCCAATGCTATAATATTACCAATCTATAAAGATAAAGGCCAAGATTTGCTTCCTCCAACACTTGTAAATTCTGCTACTGCATCTGTTCACATTGCTGTTAACACAGTGCCAAAAGTGCCAACACACTCAGAGGAGAACATTAATTTTAAAATACTGTTATGTCACAGAACAGATGCCCGTGTTACCTAGCAATGTGAATAGTGATTATAAACACACTTTAATTTAGTATATTTGCCTCAGCTTGATGGATACTATCATTTATAATATGAATTGGGGCAGCCGTGGCCTAATGGTTAGAAAAGAGGACTTAGGACTGAAAGGTCGTTGATTTGATTCTAATGACCGGCAGGAAAATTGGGGGCAGTGGGAGTGAAAGAACAGCACTTTCCTCCTCCCTCAATCCACAGCTGAGGTGCCCTTGAGCAAGGTACTGAACCCACAAGTGCTCCCCAGGGATGACTGCTAGCCACTCTGTGTGTATGTGCACAGCCAGTGCACTAGTGTGTGTGAGTGTATGTGTTTTCACTGCCAGAGCTGGGTTAAATGCAGACGACACATTTTGTTGTATGTTGTACAATGACAAAGGAATGCACTTTTTAATAAAATGGGACACTGACACAATATTAATGTTTTCCCAGTAAACAAGGGACGTCCCTGGACGTTCAAAATAGGTCTAAAAGTAGTCTGTCGGTCAAGGATATATTTTAAACGTCAATGGACGTCCAAATTCCATCTTAATAAGTTAGTTAAGTGGTGACCAATCGATAACGTCAGTGGACGTCCAAAATGCGTTTTATACAAGTAATTTATTTCGGGACCAATTAATAACGTCAATGGACGTCCAAAATACGTCTAATAGTCGTCTTTTCAATGTCTGTGTTTAGACATATATTCAACTTTCATTTTCAACCTTAAGAGAATGTTGACTAGACGGCAGTCATTACGTTATTTCAACGTTGAATCAACGGCTAAATGTTTACTGGGTTAGAAGGGATACAGATTTCTAAACCATTATACTCTTCTGTGTAATATATATTGTATGTGTCCTAGCTTTAAGAAGATTGTCCTTAGAAATAGCAGAACTTACTAGTAAAATTGTAGTCTATTATTTGTCAACATCAGCAATATACTTGATAATAACAATATGGTAAACATTTGCTAGAGCACATATTACCTTATTGTTGGATAGTGCTGTTAAAAGCTAACAGGTTAATTCTTGAATATTTGTAGATATTTGCTATTTTATAAGTATAAAGAGATTATTTTTAATACATATAATTGTATTTTTTTTGTGTGTGTATATATACATATATATTATTACACATAGATAGGTGGGATACTTCACTGCTATTTATTCACATTGTTCTAATCTATCCAGGTTGGTGTTCTAGAGGGGAACCTTGGGGAAACTAACCATAAATATGCCATGGAAATGGAGAACATGCAGGGCACACTGACACAGCTTGAGGATGAACTCTCACAGCTACGTCTGGACATGCAGCGCAACAAAACTGACTACGAACAGCTACTTCGAGTCAAACAAAACCTAGAGCTGGAGATCGCCACCTACAGGAGGCTACTGGAGGGAGAGGAGGTGTAAGTACTGAACACATTGAACGAAAGTAAATCATTTTGTTTGAAGTGTGCAGCTGAGAAAACATTTGTTATTAATATTATAATAATTATTATTATTCATTTATTTGTTTGTTTGTTTGTTTGTTTTGTTTTTTAGGGTTAAGGAAATTGCAGTTCCTAAAAGTAAGTTGTTGATCTGGAGAATTGTTAAAAACATAAAGAGCCCAAAATCTATAGATTCATCATAAACTAGAACCTATATAATTTGCTTTTGCAACTTTTTTGAGACTTTAACAGTTTTTAGAGTACAGTAAACATATTTATCATATGGGCCCTTAATTTACACAGATCCATAAATTCCTGTCTTCCAATATATACATTTTTTAAATTCATTCATTTATTTTATAAATATTATGTTTTACATGTTATGTTCTGCTCATTTGTAGAAGAGCCTGAGGTAAGAACACGGAAGATTGTTAAGGTTGTCACCCAGACTATGGTCAATGGCAAAGTGGTGGACGAATCCAGTGAGGTGGAACAGATTGAGGAGCGCAAGAAGTGAGTTCTGCGCTCCATCATTACTTCAGCCATCATGTCTGTCACCCAGTCACATCTAAATGGAAAAACATATCATAATAGGCATCAGCCATCTTGATATTTCAAGGCATTCAACACAGATCTTTCCCAGAATCAGCTCAAATCATGACCAATAACAATACTAACAAATTACTAGCCCGTTGTCACCTGTGGAATTTATTTACTGTTTGAATGTGAAAGAAATAAAAGTAACAGTTTGAGATTGCTGTGTCAGATGTCTCATTGTCCTGTACAGATACGTTTTAATCAGAGGAGAAAGACTTTAAGAAATGATTAATTTTTACTAATATGGAAACAGGTAACTACTTCAAGGTTCTAGTGTATATTTCTTTTCTTTTACAGGTTTGATCCATCACTGAATTTAATACTAGAGAGAGTCATATGAAAGCAGAAAGCCACAATATACAGGAGAGAAACACAAACTGTCCTGTACCATGTGGTATTATATTGCTTTACCATGTAGTAGTGTTAGAATGTAAAGAACCAGTCTGGTCAGAGCCTACAGTGTAGTGATGGTAGAACCTGAGCAGAGATACAAAACCCCAGCAACTCTGTGAGAAAAGAGAGAGTAAACCAGCCTTGGCACGTAATCACAGTGGTTTCAAATGTCTGTCCTTTTGTGATGTCTGTGAATGAAAGGCTTTCCCGTGCCATTCCCCCTCATATGTTGTTGCACTGAAGCTTTTTCCTTTGTAGATACAGTAGTAATTTTACTGATTAGCAGAGTTCTAATAGTAGGTCTAATTCTTACTTTTCACCCAGAAGGGCAGTGTAATAGAACAAATCTCAAACATTCCTGTGTAAATTTCAGGGTGAAATTATTATTCGGGTAAGTTCAAGTACCACATACTCGTAGTAGGTTATAAAGCATGGTGTGATCTGAGGAGAAGTTACAAGATAATCCATTAGATAACAGGAACAATAGAACAATTGTTTCCAGAATTAGAGTTCAGAATGTTATTAAATGTTATGGGAACTCAAAACAATCATGCAAGTAGATACCATAATCAAGTTTTTAAAATCTTTCATCTTTTTTTGTTGTTATTACTGGGAAATGAAATGGAGAAATTTATACAAAGGGCTGCACGATGGTGCTGCAGGTAGAGTCGCTGTCACACAGCTCTAGGGTCCTGGGCTTGTGGGTGTGAGCTCAGCTCTGGGAGACAGTCTGTGAGGAGTTCTCCCTGTGACTGTGTGGATTTCCTCTGGGTGCTCTGGTTTCCTCCCATGGTGAAAATACACACGTTGGTACCAGGTCTGGTTCTGTAGTGATTCTGAGTTGGCACCGGACCCACTGCAGTTACAGACAATGAATGAATGAATAAATGAAAAATTATATAAAGTTTGAAATTTACTCAAAGAATTTGCTGCGGTTTGCTGCATGGTGTTTTTTGAAACATGAACGGTGTGCACGAGAGGCCAGATCTCAAAATTAATCAGTAACAATCACTGAATGTTTGGGATTCACTTAAAATCACTCATGACTTTATATTTGTTTGTTCTTTTTTTCTCTTTCTATGTTTTTCCCTTTTCCCTACTTCTTTCTTCTTCTGTCCTCTGTTATGTTCTATCTTTTTCATTTTCTTTCCTTCTTTCTTTCTTTCTTTCTTTCTTTCTTTCTTTCATTGTTCCATTCTTTATTTCTTATTCATTCTTCCAGATGTGTGAAAACAGTTTATTGTTATTTTGTTTGGAAATTAAGTGATGCATGGTCAGTTTTTGCACAGTAAAAGAAACAAGAGAAGAAATATATTTTGAAAACATTTCTTTGAATTTCATGAGAATTTACAGTTATGAGCTGACACATGAAATTCATACAAATAACCACAGTGAACAGCTTGGAGTAATCTGAGCTTGTCATGAGGGAGAATAACCTACTTATGGGAGATTCATGTTTTGATATGTTGTCTGACACTATTTATTATCTTCTATAGATGATATGATGATATGGTTATGATAAACTGGGGTGTGTATTTAAAAAGATCGGAATGATACAGACCTCCCTGAGGTAATAGTTGTATAGAGCTGAGGTAAATTCAATACCTTCTTTCACCCTGTCAAAGAATAGCTCACAACTAACAGCTTTTACACTATCAGTCAATCTATAAAAAATGTATATGTAATTAATATTAGGGATATAATATTGTTGTACCGCTTTTCTCTCTAAATAGAAGTGTGTGGACACATGTTCATCCAACCTGTCTATTTACTTGAAGAATATAAAATGGTGTTGATGATGAACTCCAGAATACACATGCACATATCCAGAATATAAAAATCCTTCCCAAAATTTTATTTCAACACCCTTGACAGATCTACATCTGATTTAAGATTAGCATAGATGCCAAACACCTGGAATAAATCCTAGACTATTTTTAGTTTTTTCCACCATTTGTAATATGACGTTTGTACCCCATTTGCTTCAAGATCTACTGCAAAGGATTAAAACTACATGTTAGTACAATTCTGAAGTGATTTGATCGCATTCAGCCAGGTTGAGGGACTCTTTGGATGACTGCCCCCTGGTGGAGGCCAGGATTATAACTGTCAATAATTACATTAAAGATATTTTGCATAAATATTTGCATACATTTGCCATAAATAAATAAATCGAATTAAAAATATTATTTTGTTTGTTTGTTTTTAGTTTGAGCTGTATCTCTTATGATGCAGAACATTGCACTGCATAGGTCACAAACAGAGTAGAACATGGTGAGGCTTTTAATTTGTATTGGGCCAAGTATACATTCATTCATTCATTCATTATCTGTATCTGTATTCATTCACTTATCCAAGTCAGGGTCGCGGTGGGTCCAGAGCCTACCTGGAATCATTGGGCGCAAGGCGGGAATACACCCTGGAGGGGGCGCCAGTCCTTCACAGGGCAACACAGACACACACACATTCACACCTACGGACACTTTGGAGTCGCCAATCCCAAGTATACATCCTCTTTTAAAATATCCATCCAACATCAATATTACACATAAACATTTCAAGTATATTGGCATGTGCAGCGAGATGGATTTTGAAACACAGCCATACTGCCAACAAACAAACTACCATTACCAAATGTGCCATAACTAAAAGCAAATAAACACAGTAGTATTTGGGCATGGGTCTGGAAGAACTTAATTCACTGCCAGACAAATCTCCCTGACAGTGGATAGTACTCTGCACATATAAGTTCTCATGCACCTAAAACAAACACACATACATACCTAAATATATAAAAAAGCCCTCCCTGTTATTAACACTGAACAACGACCTTCATTGACTGTAACCACTTATCCCATTCAGTGTTGTGGTGGGTCTGGAGCCTACTCGGATTCGATGAATGCAAGTAAGAACACCCAAAAATAACCCCAAAATGTTGAACAGGGGAAGCTGTTGGTGGTGGGACCTCCCCATGATTCGTAGCCCTGCCCAGTGTCTTGAAGCCAATACACAGCGTCCCAAAGGACAAAAAGCACCCACAGAAGTCTTATCAATCATTTTACAGTTCAACAGGCAACTCAGAGCATGCATTTCACATTGGGGCCTGGTTGTCCCAGGAACATAATCTCTTCCCCTCTAGGCACTCATAGTAAAGAAGGTACACAGTAGCATAGGGTGGTAGAACAGGGTGTTGCTCTGCAAGCATCTGGAGCAGTGTTAAATCTTGGAATACTTCCTCAGCACTGTACTCCACCTCAGGCCCCTTGTGCTGCAAAAACCATGAGAGCAAAGCATGGTCGCTATCATAAAAGGGACACCAATAGAGATGAAATTGGAATAGCCCTGCCATCACACCTCAATGTATGAGGAAGTATCTATGCTCCAGTCTGTGATCATTCACTGAGCTTCTCTCTGTCTGCTAGCAATCACAGCTCTGGCCTTGATCCTTAATGTCCTCAGCACTATAGGGCCATTGTAAGCATTAGCCCAGTTGTTAACTCCAGGTATCTTGCTAGCATTAAGAGCAGATAGAAGAGACAGAGGCACAGTGTCATTTATTTTCTGCAGCCACTGCACATGCTTTTTGCCTGTGTGACTCTCTGCCTGTGTGACTTTTATCTCTAGGGAATGCTCTGGCCCCATGTGCTGGAGCTCTGCTCTCCTAATCCAACATTGGGTGCCGTGAAAATATTAACACATTTCTTCCCGGAATTACCATTTGTTTATTTATGTTTATTTAACAGTGCCTCAGTCGCTTCCAAGAAATCCTCACCAAGAATGCATTCATCCTGTTCAGGAGTTAACCAAAACTGTTGCACACACTCAAAACTTTATACAGCAACTGATTTTATTCCATTCAGGTCAATGTGGACTTTGGTAACGGACATAAGCTGGAACACTGCTGACTCCCAGTCATCTGTGTGCCACTATTAGTGTTGGGATGTACTCTAGTTTCCGCAGCAAAACCAAACCACCGTATCAATGAGCATGTTGATCCATTTTCCACTTATGCAGCACCCGAGCCACATTCCTTGCAGAAGCAGCATTAACAATGAAGGTAATTCTTGTCTCCCCACTAGTCTTGGCATACAGAACCAACAAGCCCTCACTTTTTGCATTGCCAGCAAATAATCCCTTTTCTGGTATATATTGATAGGCTTTTCTGCATGGCATAGCACCTCACACTGTACTGGTCACTGCAGGATGAATTCTGCTTGCTCAACCTCATCAATGGCTGCACTTAGGCTGGAGCACCACTAACAAATTGTGCTGCCTTAAGTCCTCTGATGTTAATGTGTTGAGAAATTTTTCAAGAGCCAGTTTGCAGAAAGTCGCCACCTCCATTGCACTGCTCTCCCAGCAGGCCCTGGAGTTTTGCAGCTGTATCCACTGCTGGGCAACATCATCACCATTCAATTGAATTCTTTCATCCTGCTCACAGAGTTGGTAACCTTTGGTCTTCTGACATCACTGTATGCTTCAAACGCTGTTGCTTCCAATGTGTCAGCTGTTTCTCCCCTGTAGTCCTCTGTTGTTGCTTTTCCAGGTGCTATTGACTACCTAACACTGCTGCAGCTGTTAATTGTACTGTCTTATGTAATTATTGGAAATGGTAACATATTACTGCACAGGTGCATTTTATGTTGTATTTTGTAGTTTGTTGTTCTATGAAAGCACAATCATCCTGGAGGAACGTTTCCCTGTGTAGTGTGCACCACTGTATATGGTTGAAATGACAATAAAAACCACTTGACTCAACTTGACTTGAAACAAATATAAATAATCGTAACAATTAAACTCTATTTGGAAAAAAATACGTGATATATATATATATATATATATAACGTAAGGATCTGTGCTCCCCCTACAATAATGTATTCACTTTTACAGCAGGGGTTACTGTCCTCCAAAAGTTACACAGTTCAGATGCTGCAGTTCTAAGCCTAGAATAAAAATGACAACCTCTGTTGGTTATTTTTAGGTAAAAAAAAAAACTCTTTATTTTGAATCTACATGGATGGTGAATTAACGAGTGTACTAGACTATTAGCACAGTAACAAGGATGAACACTGCTATTATATTGAGGGAGATTACTGCATCAAGGCACAGGACAGTATTCTCGTAGGGAATATAGTGGTATTTGAGACAGGGCCGTGCTTATTCCGGTGTTGGCTCCGCCTCTTCCTCCGTTGGGAGCTGGTGATGAAAGAAGATTCTGCCTGTTTCTCGAATACACGGTAAGTCTTTAACTTATTTTTATAATGGGGAAAACGGTTTTGGAGTTTGCTGTTTCTCTATGGGTTGGGCATTACGACAGGACCACATCTGGCTTTTATTTATCTAGGAGAATATTCGCAATGGCTTGCTTTCCAGCTAACTGGCTAAAGGCCAACTTCATGTACTGTAAGACGGACTTTCTTGTGTGTTTTCTGAATCGTGTATGATGGGTATGTGTTTGAGTATTCATGTATGTGCACATGCGTGTATTTATATGTGTATGTAAATAGGAGATCAGCAAAATGAGCTTCTTCTTTGCTACCCTCTTTGTGCAATTTATGAACTCCACTTAACAGTTATCTACCGTGTATCTGCAGCTTGTAACTACCACTACATACCTGCATATTTGATCCACCTTTTAGATGCAGAAACAAAAACAATTCCTCGTCTGTCTAGGCAAACTTTGTTATTTAGTTTTATTTGGGATGTGATACAGCAACCTTATCCTACATAAATAATTGTAAAAGAGTTCTTGGAAGACTATGGGAAAAATATGATCAAAATGTAAACAGTAATTTACATATCGTCGTTATTTACATTTGAACACAGCAGCTCTCCTTCACACTGTGAACATTTCGTGATGAATTGACTTATAGTGACATCCACTGAAAGTTAGAGTTTATTCCTTCTCCTGTAAAGTTTCTTTTTTGACAAATACATGTTTTTAATTGGACAGCAACGATATATTATTATATATTCATTACATTATTAGTACAAGCACTAATTACTTAACTACTTAGATGAAACATAAGTCTGCAGTCTTGCAATATCCCAAACTGACATTAAAAAGACTTACAGGGTCGTTCTAGACTAAATGTAAAATGTAATTCTTGCATACTGTATGTACAAGAGGGACATATTTACAATTTAAAGACTACAAGAACCCCTCCTCATGATACGTTGGTACACATAGCCATTTAACCATTAAAAGGCAAAATTTCACATCGGTATTTATTAACTTAGGATAAATGATCAATAAGTGCATTCTTTATTCCTCGGGGAAAATCCTAGTGGTTGTTTTTCAGAGGTGGCTAAATTAAAAATTTGTTTAATTTAATTACCTGGCAGCTTTAATCAGCTCAGAACAGCATTTGAGGTGTCAGGGCATTTAAAACAACATTTTTGGAAGGGCTTTAATCTTGTGGACCTGAATTTGCCACCTGTTTTATGACACACAGTCGTTAGAAAGCACTGATGAACATAAAACACAATGCAAAAATTAACTTTAAATAATTACTTCAAACCAATGAAATTAAGGAGATAGCTGCACTAAATGATAATATGTGAAAAACAAAAAACAGCTTCCTAAGATTAAATTGAAAGATTACAAGGCAATATAACTTCACAAAATAGAAATGCTCTTTAATGTAGTGTGTATATATTTATATATATATATAAAAATGTCACTATGTAAAATTTGCTTGTAATAATTACTATATAGTTTTTTTTTAAATTCTGAAATATTATACAGTACAAAGTAATTATACTTGGACTTTTCAACACCGTAAAAATGATAAAAGCCTAATTTCAAAATAAAATGCAGAACACATTCTAATCATATAAAAGTAAATATATAAATGTGTCTTTTATAATTTAACTGATTAATGGCTCTGCTAATTTTCAGGTAAACCATGGCTCAGGATGGTGTTATTCTGCAGTTCAGCTTTGCTACATTTGGGGACTCCATGTTACAGAAGATGGATGTACTCAGAAGAGACAGACGCTTCTGTGATGTAATTGTCCGCATCAATGACTTGGAGATTCCTGGGCACAAAGTCGTGTTTGCTGCTGGCTCTCCATTTCTCAGAGACCAGTTTTTTCTACAGGACTCACATGAGGTGGAGATATCCACACTGCAGGATGCAGAGGTTGGGCGGAGACTGCTTCTTTCCTGCTATACAGGGACACTTGAGTTCCCTGAGCTGGAACTGGTACATTATCTGACGGTTGCCAGTTTCCTACAGATGGGTCATATTGTGGAGCAATGCACACAAGCCCTGAATAAGTTTATTAAGCCTCATAAAGTCGATGGTAGCCATCACTGTCATCAGCCTTCCAATGTTAACACACAGCAGAGGGACCCACCGCTTATTGAGACAGTATATGATGATGAAGATGTGGACAATGTTATTGAAGATGACAATGACGATGATGTGATTATTGAACCAAGGTCTCCTCCTTTGTTTAGCAATACCCAAACTAAGGGCCAAGGAGAAGAAAGCACCATCAATATTATTAAAGTAGAATCTGTTGAAGATCGAATGCAGGAGATGTCTGAAAGCTACCAAAGTCGTCCCCCTCGCTCCCCCACATTACGATCTCCAGAGCCCCAGCATTCCCTCATTAACTCAACTGTAGAGACACGTCCAACTGAGATGGCAACAAATCCTGGGCTTGAATATCCACTTTCATCTCCTGGTCCCAGTGGCTCAGGGAAAGAAAATGTATGGAGCGGTTCAAGAAATTCCGAAAAAAGCCTTCAGTGGTACCACCAGTGTCCGAAATGTGCTCGTGTCTTTCGTCAGCTAGAGAATTACGCAAATCACCTGAAGATGCATAAGCTTTTTATGTGCCTGCTCTGTGGTAAGACTTTTACACAGAAAGGAAACCTGCACCGCCACATGCGAGTCCATGCCGGCATCAAGCCATTTCAGTGCAAGATTTGTGGAAAGACTTTCACACAGAAGTGCTCACTGCTGGACCACCTGAACCTGCACAGTGGAGATAAACCACATCGCTGTAATTATTGTGACATGGTCTTTGCACATAAACCTGTTCTTCGCAAACATCTGAAGCAAATCCATGGAAAGAATAGTTTTGACAATGCCAATGAAGGTAACATGCTTGAAGGGTTTTAAATCTGCAATGGCTTTGCATGTCCTAAAGAGATCTGTAAAGACTTTCATGGGCAAAAGACTTGGAAACCATCTTGTACAAATATCATAGGCCAGTGGTTTTCAATCCTGGTCCTGCAAGTAACATTATTCTTCACGTTTTGGAGTTTCTGCTACTTGCAAAAATTCTGTTGTGTCGGTGAAAACATGCTAGGCAGTGGTACTCCAGGACCAGGGCTAAGAACCACTTTCATAGGCCATGTATGCACACTAACAGTTAATATGTTCTGTAATATTAATTACACTAGGCTGTGTAGATGTCCTTTTGATAAATCTAATTTATTCAAATGCAAATGTGTTTTTATAGACATTCAAGTGTAAGGGTTTCCCGTTTGGGCAGGTTAAGTCCTTATATGGTGGAGTGTTAAAATGAAATAATGGATCTTTGTGATTCTAGTCTTGTCCAAACAATGTCAGCATCATTTCATGGACTGTAAAGACTTAAACCTGTTTTAGGCAGCTGTACACTCTATTTAAGCTGTAAACTGTAGGAACAAACCCACTGACACATTGGTAAATATATTAAATCCTATGGGAATTTTTGCGCTTTTCTTTTCTTATGTCAGTAGCATGTACTTGAACCATGATTAGTACTGGCTTAAAGTGTATGTTGCCAATTATTTAAAATTCTAATAGAAAGAAATGCCCTCTACAAGTTGATGCCTATGTTTTAATACTAGTATCAATGACCCCTTACGTTCACTAAAGAAAATTTATTGATATCTTTTTCGTCTACAAAATATTGATGTAATGTTTCTACTTGGAAAACAGCAGGAAAGGCTACAGATTATGCATGGATTGGTGACAATGGTAAAATGGAAATCCCATCTTTATAAGCTTCTATAAGTTACTCAGAGAGTACTTTTATCCTGTGAATCGGTCTTTAGCATGTCGTAACATTGCTTTAGATAATGGAACCATGTCTGGATTGTACTAAAACAGAGATTTCAGCTGACTGTATCCTTATCAGATTTTTTTGTCCAAAAAAAAAAAAACGCACGAAATCTGAATCATCACTAGTGTACAATTGTCTTTGTCATCAGGTGTGACTGTAAATTCAAGCATTATTGTTTTATTTCAACAGTAAGGAAGCTTAAGTTGTCATTCATTGATAAACTTACATTTGAATTAATAAATGGATTTTATAAACACTTAAATATGTTTATATATGTTTTATAAACCGTTTGCCAGATATCAGGAAATGGAAGCCTGCATAATATTAAATACTGTATAGATTGTGTTTGTGGGACACAGAAAAGAAAAACAAGTTATAGTAGTCTTTTGGTAGATGAATATGTGAATCTAAGAAACTAAAAATCCTTGGATAAAAACTGAAAAATGTAGTCATTATCATTCACTTGGAACAATTTGTTTATTCATTCATTGCCATTTATGACTGTATTTGGGGTGACTGTGTGCTAGCGCGGGCACATAGCATGACGGCCTCCATCTACTGGGAGATTCACTGCTGTAATGAAGGTTGCAGCGTCTGATGCCAGAAACGCAATAGCATGAGCAACTTCCTCCACTTCACCTGGTCGGCCAAGGGCATGAGTGACCTTGCACTTCTCAAGAAACTTGTGCAAAAAAGTCACAAAGAGAAAACAAAAACAAAACAGAAAATAATGATTAATTAACATTGTTAAGGAAAAAAGGACTGTACTGTGCTTTAAAAACAAATAATCTGATATGAGTTCTCATCTTTTGTATTTATTGATCTAAAGAAGCTGAATATTTGTAGATATTTTTTGTTGTTGTTTATATCACAAACAAATTTTGAAAAGGGAAACCGAACTGCACTTAAAAGAGGACAATGTTCAATATTTTAGAGTGGGTTTGCATTAAAAAAAAAAAAAAAGCAGTGATATGCAAATCATTAAATGCTACATTTTATGTTCAGTAATGCGTCTTTAAATGGAGGAGAAAAACACATTGCCAAAGTTTCTAGGTCTTAAGATGAAGGGGTCTTAGCATGAAATACAAAAATCACCAAAGAGAAAAGCTAGAATAAAAATGTGTATCAGTTCTTACTTGTTTGTACTGTTCTTCATCCAGACCTGCACGTTTATGGACCTCTGTGACAATAACACCAGGGCTGTAACAGAAAGACCATGTTACATCATTAACTTTCCAGTTTCCAGTCACATCTTGTCATGTCTGACTGACATCGCCACTTTGAATGACAGCTCACCACCTGAAGCTTAATCCTAAAAAGACTGAACCGCTTTTCATCCCTGGAACGGCCAGTCTTCACCAAGGTCTTGCTATCTCATTTGAGAACTCCTCCGTTGTTCCATCTGGAGATGCAAGGAGCCGTGGTGTGATTCTGGATGGCCAGCTTTCATTCGCAACCCATACTGCAAACCTGACTCAGTCATGCAGATTTCTACTGTACAACAACCGGGGAATCCGTCCCTTTCTTTCTCAGGAAGCTGCTCAGATACTAGTCCAGTCTCTAGTCATTTCAAGGCTTGACTACTGCAAGTCACTCTTGGCTGGTCTTCCACTGTGGGTCATTTGGCCTCTTCAGCTGATCCAGAATGCAGCTGCACAGCTTGTCTTGAATTTTGAAGTTCACACACGTCACTCCACAGCTGCGCTCTCTTCACTGGCTTCCTGTAGCTTCCCGCATCAGGTTTAAAACTCTCATGTTTGCCTATAGAGCCAAGAACGAACCAGCCCCTCCCTACCTTATGGCAATGGTCAAGAGTCAGACTGAACCTTGAGCCCTTCGAGGTTCAAGTACAGCTCGACTTGACCTGCCACCCTTAAAGTCCTTAAAAGGAGGACTAGTGTCAAGACTCTTCTCTGTCCTGAAGCCAAGAGGGAGGAACGAACTTCCACTGGCTGTCTGAACAGCAGACTCTCTTACGGTCTTCAAATGCAAACTGAAGACCCATCTCTTTGTGACCCACTTAGGTGAGCACTAATCTAAGTGCCAGCCATAACAGACTGTTATTGCATTTATACTGCACTTAACTCCTTTCCTTCTGTGTATGAGCACTGACTAGTTTTTCCTTCTATGTTGGCGCACTGACAAGATTTTATTGTGTATTGCACATACTACATTTTGTTCCCTGGATAAGAGCTTCTGATAAATGCTGTAAATGAAAATGTCACTCATGTAGCTTTAATAAATATAAAAAGCTATTTGAACTTACCCAACAGAGTTGACCCGCACCTGCTTGGATGCCAGCTCTGAAAGATACAGTGAAAGAACAAAAAAATGGTCTAACAGAACTACAAATTCTATACAATCTTGCAGAATGTATTTAGTTAATGTATCTAGTCGTATGTAGTTGATGTTTTTCTTACCAAGCGCCACACATCGTGTAAACTGGTCAATGGCAGACTTGGACATGCAGTAAGCAAGTACTCCAGGAAACTTTAGTATAGAAAGAGGAAAATGTTAGAAGGACTGCATAACGTTGCTTCTAATTAAAATAATTTTATATCCAGTGTAGGAAATTAACTCACTGATCTTTGTCCATTTACACTGGACACATTTACAATAGCGCCCTTTGTTTTAATGAGATGTGGCACACATAAGTGAGTCAGGTGATAAACAGACCTAAAATCCATAAACAAATGTAGGGTTTAGTCAGGATGTAACCCCTTTGGTATAAAAGGTCCAAGGTAAAACAAATGAAATGCAAATGTTAAATGCTTACCTCACATTGACATTCATCACCTTATCATACTGTTCCATGTCTGTTGTCTCTATGGAGCCCATGGCCAGGATTCCTGCACTGTTGATGAGTACATCGAGTTTTCCAAAGTGAGCAATGGTTTGTTCAACAGTCTTCTTTACTGTGTCCTCATCTGTCAAGTCTCCTGGCACCAAGAGTGGCTGCCAATATATTAAGTGTGCATTAACCTACTGAAACTCATCTGTTTTGGATGAAATATCGAGCTTGGGGTAATTCACTTACAAGGTTTAATTACAAATAATGTCTTTTGAGTTTAAAGCAGCACTGCCTAGCAATTTTACTATGAAATTACAAAATAAAACAAGTTTAACAGGGAGAAGTGGGGATTATAGCTAGATAAACAATAGAAATTGTTTTATAATTGTATATAAACTATGTTAGTGCAAAATCTGTTGCACTACTGTATGACAACTGTGCACAACATTGGGTTTAGGTAGACATTTGAGCTTCAGCCAGAGAGAGTGACTGAGCAAAAGACTGGACATGAGTAAATATTTGACTGGCTTTTACTTCTTGTCATGAGTTTAAAAAGAGAAATGAATGCAAGACATGTTGAGCTGGCCTTTTTCTTGTTGGACTTGATTTTGTGCTTTGTCTAATTTAGTGAACATGAGTGAAGTCAGTTTTTTTTTAGGCTCATTGAGTTTATCAAAACATTGTTTTTGCAACAAATCTCATACTGAACATTTTGATCAGTCTTTGTGAATGCCACTGAATATGCCATGATTAATGTTGTGATTATTTGCCTCTGTAAACATCTTCTTACATCTGCAGTTAAAATTCTTGGAAAATCCCTGCGCTGCATAATTTATAAATCTATAAATCATGTGAGAGAACCAAGAGACAATAGCAGTGGCGAATGGCGAAACATATTGTAGGTGGGGCTGTTTTTGTCACATTGTCCATTTCAACAACTGTCCCAATTCAACTAGTGCATTGTATTCTATAGGCAGCTGCCTGAGTATGCATTTTACTGGCATATGTGCGCTCCTGAGAAAAGCACTGTCCCATTCGGAAGGCAGCATAACGTGCCTTACAAGGCAGGATCCTTATTTTGGCTGAATTCTGGATTTCCAGCGTATTAATTATTATTATTTTTTATTATTATTTTAAGTGGTAAAGTAAGAAAAAAGCTATTACTTCGAGATCCATTATGTCTCTGAGGTAAATCACTGGTACAAACTGAGGTAATCAAAGTGGTTTGCTTGAATGACAGTAAACAGAAAACAAAGGAAATAGGACTGTGTGTGTGTTGCATTAAATTTTACATTTACTTTCCAAAAATTAGTTAATGATTATAGAATTTTATAAAGTAAAAAATATCTCTTTCCATCATAAAACATGGCACTCTGGCGTCCTCTATTGACCAGCCGACAAAACAACTCCTAATAAACCACAATCCTGAAATCCACAGTGCAAATCTCATTTGTACAAAATAAAAGTCACAGGCTGAATACATAAACATGTTAAAGCCTTACATCTGAAAACATACAAACGGCAGCTTTAGTACTGTTTTCTGTTAAATAGGCAATGAATATAGATTTTAAGTAAGTGTAAATAAAGAACAAAACAGAGATGTCAGTTTATTCTGAAGCAGGAGTAACAACAAATATAGGTAGGTCTACCTTGGAAGTACCAAATTCCTCGCACTCTTTGGCAACTTGGTTGAGGTTCTCCAAATTGCGACCATTCAGTGCCAACTGAGCACCAAGTTTAGCAAAGAGCACTGCTGTGCCAGCTCCAATCCCAGAACTTGCACCAGTAATTAATGTGACTTTATCCTTCAGAGAGTTTACCTAAACATTTAAAACATACAAAGTTAATGGTTATCCAGCACGCAGATTATCACTATATAAACAAGCCACACTGACTGCGCCAGCTGATATATAAACTGTCTCAAAAAAGTCATTCTCGCACTTGAAACAGCCAAATACACATCTTTTTCCTTTTTATTTAATGCTTTAACACCAAACATGGGAGCTTATAGGTAAATGGAGTCAAGCTGTTACATGTAAGCCAAATTTGAAGCAGTATGGGAATTTTCATAATTCTAAATATTAATTCTGACTAACAACTTTTTTAGTATTTGCTCAAAACTAAACATCAATCATTATTTTAGAAAGAATTCACGAGGTATTCAGTGTGCTTTTCTTCCATCAATACTTCGAGCAACAGCTCTATATTATTACGCTGTAGTTTATTTTAATTTTATTGTACTCGAGAAGGACTAACTCAGCACTAACGTTAGGTTCCCTTCCTCGGCCCCGACCACAGGACTCCAGCTTCTTTCCACTCCAACTGAACTTACTTTAAAGGATTCCGCCGCTGCCATTTGAAACTGAGTGGTTTACAAAGGAAACGATGGCCTGAAGGCAACGTATAGACTATATAACTAATATTTTATTGATGTCAATGTTTAAGTTCACACACTGATAAATAAATATAAAAAAACGCATGGTGAGGCATTCCAGGTATGTCAAAATAAAAGTCTGGGAAGTAGTGAAGTTGTGCTGGATCGAGGCTTAAAAAAATATCTGTCTATAACTTTGACGACAAATTGAAGTCACTTTTCTATGGAGAGCTTTGATAATGTATATGGTTTTGTACGGCTGTTTCAAATGACTTATAAATTGTATAAAATCTCCATACCCACAAAATACTGTTCAATGACTGACACAGCTTTAATTAACCATCCATTTCTTTTTTGTGTTGAATTTGTGTTGTACATTAAGATTTATTAGTAGCATTAACTAGGGTGACCAGACGTCCTCTTTTATCCGGACACGTCCTCTTTTTTTAGACTTAAAAATTTGTCCAGGCGGAATTTCACAAACGTCCGGGATTTTGTTTTTCTAGAGCTTACATAGAACTTCGAGAAGCGTTTCTTTCACGAACTAGTCCCGCCCTCCCCTACTCCGATTGGTTCGCTTGAGTGAGAAAGGGGCGTGAAGTAGCATAAATTGGCCTACCGTTATTGGTCGATAACCTTCTCTGTAAACATTTAATTGGTCAGTCTCCACGTCAGTAGTCCTTTTTACGTCAGGCAAAGCCCAGGTACCTACCCTCATCTCGAGCAGCTATGCCGACACGTAAATGTAAGTTCTCGGATAAATTAAAAAAGAAATTCCCATGTTTTGTGTAGCAAATAAAGGTGTAACGGACCTAAAAGCACACATAGGTTCAGCTAAGCATACAACGGCAGGAAGGGGCAAGAGCTCACCCCCGCCCCCCTGAGACGTGTCCTCTTTTTCACCATCTCAGATCTGGTCACCCTACATTAATTACAAATTAAAATATGTATTACTATTACACAGTACACAGAGCACCGTGATATATCCTACTTACAGAGCCTTATTCCCATGACCACAAGCCTCAAACACACAAAACTGTCTGAAAAGGTTCAACAATACATGAAGCTTCTTCTCACCATCGCTACTGAACCATTTACAAAATTTAAAATAAAAACGAAACCCAATCGTTCCAGTACAAATCATACAAGACCACGTGAAAGACTTTTACAGTAAGATCAGGTGAGAACATCAACATTTGCAGAAACCAGACAGATAATCTAAATATATATTTTTATTCATTATAGATTGATTACAATAACCATGGAGTAAAAGATAATGTAAAAAAAAAACGTTATACAAATATTTGTCATCATCACAAGAACATGAAGCAAGGCTATTAATATTATAATTAATAAAACAACCCCAAAGACTATACATTTGAACGCATTTAACCTGCAAATGGATTTGCATGAATTGTAAAATCCTTGATATGGACATCATTCATAGGTCGAAAGGTCTTTTCATTCACAGGGAGCTTCTCCAATTCATCCAGGGCTTCCCAGCCATCTATTATTCTAAGCAAGCAAAACATGTTTGATTAGATTTTCCCCAATTTACGTTATCTTAATTAATAATATTTTTGATCAAATCTATGTTAAAAAGTTTTTGTTGAGAAAAAAATCTTGCAAAATCCTGAAACATTCTCTCTGCCTAAATAGACATTGATATACAATACATAAATAAGTAAATAAATAAACAAATAATACAAAAAAGCCCACAATGACATACTTTCCAAACACGGTGTATTTCATGTCCAAATGAGGCTGCTTGGCGTAGGTGAAGTAGAACTGAGATGCATTGGTGTTTGGTCCATTGTTTGCCATTGCAACCACACCCCGGACGTTGTGCTGATCAAAAACATAATGAATGTTTTTACATATATGACGATTAAAAATTGTGGTCTTATGCATATTTCAGTGATAACTTACCTTTAAGTGTTCACTAAATTCATCTTCAAACTTCCGTCCCCATATGCTTGTTCCACCTTTTCCTGTACCTGTGACATTAAAATAAATAAAGTTTGGATAATGTGTCACTGACACAGATGTCAAGTTTGTTTGATGCATTTAGACTTTTAAATCAGATGCACTTAGACATTTTAAGAAGCTTATAATAGGCTGCAGATGGATGAGATTTCCCATTACAATCTGTAGTTTATTAATTTCTCAGCATAAATATATTAGCCCTGTAGCAACATGTACAGGGCAAGACCCCGACAGGAGCACCATTAGGAAGACATTATGTGGGTGGAGGATCTCAGCAGTTACAGTAACGGTCATGACTTCCTTGTTTATGTTAAAATAAAAACAACTCCAATCAATTAGACACACAGTAAGTTCATTTTTAGTCATCCTAGTGTTCTTTATTATCTGTCTGTGTCTGGCCACGGGACAGTCAGTTTTCTGGAAATTTAGTCTTTAAACACTTAACAAACATTGCTTTGTGTGATCCAGCTGTGCATCACAAACTGTGAAAGTCTTGAAAAATATTTCATAGATGTATTATTATATGTAAATATATTGAGGAAAAATATTGAAGTGTGATATATATAATATAGGCGTCACGGTGGCGCAGCAGGTAGTGTCGCAGTCACACAGCTCCAGAGGCCTGGAGGTTGTGGGTTCGATTCCCGCTCCGGGTGACTGTCTGTGAGGAGTTGGTGTGTTCTCCCCGTGTCTGCGTGGGTTTCCTCTGGGTGCTCCGGTTTCCTCCCACAGTCCAAAAACACACGTTGGTAGGTGAATTGGCGACTTAAAGTGTCCGTAGGTGTGAATGTGTGTGTGTGTGTCTGTGTTGCCCTGTGAAGGACTGGCGCCCCCTCTAGGGTGTATTCCCGCCTTGCGCCCAATGATTCCAGGTAGGACCCACTGCAACCATGAACTGGATAAGCTGTTACAGATAATGAATGAATGAATGAATATATAATATAAAGTTTAATGTTTTTTTTGGTAACACTTTACAATACTGGTGCACAAATAAGTATACATATCAATACATCATTATTGACCTCCTCATAGTGAATTAATACATACATTGATGCTTAATATATCAGGAAATAATAAAGGATATACATTAACGACCATGTTAGTCATACATAAATAGCCATTAACATTACGTATAAACATCTTGTTAATTCAGTCTGCTATTTGGATACTGTGTGTTACATATCTTTGTGCATTGATGTAGGCAAAATGATAGGCAGGGACATAAGCAGTGATTAGGATTATTATGAGTTTATTAAGAGATAGGTGTGTAAAATAGTTACCAGATTAAGTCACAATAATACACATACTATATTAACCACGAGGGTTAATATTTGAGATATTTTTGTTAAACAGAAACAAAAACCTGTGGCTAATTTCCTTATGGTCTTTTTTCTGCCACTTTAATTTGTGTGTAAGGGTGTTAAGCAAATTAATTAATTAATGTGGCCAATAACAACCCTAAAGTCAAAAGTGACCGTATGAAAGTAGTTAAAAAAACTCTTAATAAACTCATAATAATCTTAATCACGGCTTATGTCCCTGCCTATAATTTTGCCTACATCAATGCACAATGTAACACACACACACACACACACATATATATATATATATATATATATATATATAAGAACAGTAAACAGGAGTGGTGAACGTACCTGTGGGGTCTCCTGTCTGGACCATAAACCCTTTAATGTTTCTATGAAAGATGCAGCCATTGTAAAAACCACCAGCACAAAGTGCAAGAAAATTCTGTATAAGACAAGATTTTGTGTTTATTCTCTTATTAAAAGAAGATTTAACAAATTCACATCTTTGAAACACAAACATATTGTCAGAAAAAATAGCCAAAACCCATATGAATTTCCACTTTTTACATTTTTTATATAATGAATCTTTACTGAAAACTGGAAAATTTTCCCGAAAAATACTTGAATTTCAATTTTTTTCTTTTTACTCTTTTCCGTTGCCGTTTTGGGGGAAAAATCTTACACAGAGATAAAAAAGTTCTCTAATATTAAAATTGAGAACTAATGATTTTTACCTCACAGGATTTTGGAGCTCGTTCACAGAACAGTTCTATCTTTATGTCCCCGATGTCTGTATGAAGAGTGACAGACTGGAAATAGAGACAAATACACCTCATTAAATAAACCATGGTAGACACATTTAGAGCAACAATAGCCTTAGTGCATCACAATTGATAACTATTCTGACAATATTAGAAATTAAACAACCCATAAGCATCAGGCTGGATCAGTTTTTTACTGTGAACAAGAAACGGCCGTTATGAGGACACACCGAGGCTGTCTTTACCATTGTAACAGCAAACAGTAAACAGCTGAAGTTGCTGAAATGTTTAGGCTCGGCGTTCACTACAAAATTGAAAGCTCGTGCTCCTCTGCTAATGCTCGAATACTTGGTTCCATTTCTTTTTCGTTAGCGTTTAAAATTCCCTGCTGCTCATTACCGCCACCTAGTGTCCAAGAGCCGTGACTGAAAACCATGTATTCCAATTGCTCAAAAAACATGGCAGAATTTCTTATTTAGAAAGATAACTTAAAGAGTGATATTGCACCTAATCCTTTTTTGACAGTTGAAACTGATGGCTCTATAATAATAAAATATAAAAGGCATTTTTTTTAAATTCCTGATAATAATCCAGAGCAGAAGTCCAGGGCTGAATGTATTGCCCGGTCCAGCCCTTAAACCTGCTACGCCACACCCATTATATTGTGGCCACAGAATACTATTGTGTTTATTAGTTGTATTGTAATACACTGTATTAGTTTGTGGCCATAATGTGTTATTCTGTGCCTCCAATGTATTATTTCATGGCCACAGCATATTATTGTGTGACCACAATATATTTTTGTCAGCACACGTACATCTGTTATTAAAATGAATAAATGTATTTGACACCCAAATAGCTCTGCAGTGCATTAGCATAAAATTCCTACATTCAAGCTGTTGCTATATATTTGTATAAAATTAAATTTTTAAAAAGTAATAAAAATGTCTTTGTAAATAGCTCCTATAAATTCCACTTAGTGCAGCACTGCAGTCGAGTAGTAAAAATAGAACAAACAAAATGAGTAAATTAATCACAATGCAGCTTTGAAGACTGGCTGAATTTGTTTTGCCCTGGTTGTACGATGTGTTAAAATAAGGTTGACCAATTAGAGCTCCACTGTCCTGGCAACAGATCAAACAAATGAACATCAACCCGGCAGCAGTACACCTTGTCTTGTTAGTAGCAGAACAAAAAGCTTGTAGAACAACATGCTAACTATAAAAATGCAGAGGGTAATGAAAATATAATCATTATTAATGACAGAAGCGACATGCAGAAGCAGAACCTCAAATTCCCCACTGACTTATGGTAATACACTCGGAAAAGCTCAACTTTAGATATTGAATGATGTGCTGAACTCAGTGGGTTGTTCTGTTGAATTCAGTGTGTGCATCCTTTAGTTGCAGCATTTAAAATAAAATTATAAATTCATCATTGTTCTTGCTCAAAGAATGAATTCCCTCTTACTGTTCTAGTGCCTTACTGCAATTTTAGAGTGTTTCAGCAAAAACATTAAAAACTGCATATTGTACTCTGTGTTAATAGGAACCTAACCTTATCAGTTTGACACCAGAAAGCATGACAAAAAAAAACAACAAAAAAAAAAAAAAAAAAAAAAAACAGAAAACCAATTGATATAATAAACTGTAGGTGATGTGAAGGTAAAACATAAGTAGTGAAGTTGTGAATGAGTATGTGCTCAGTGCTGCTGTGGGAGGAGAATAAACTACATGGGGGTAACCTGGATCGGGGCAGCATCAGGGTAGAGCTGCAGGATCTTGATACTTGGAAAGCCCCTTTGACATATGAACTCCAGAGATATTCTGGAGAATCTGTATAGGTATTTTAGCAATAGCATTTAAATGGAAGAAGGTGGTTTTAACTGTGCTGCATATGTAAGTGTCAAATTTGAAAGCCAAACCAAAACAACGATTTTTAGTGGTAGTACTGGGTATTACAGAGTAATCGTCTACATTAACTGCCATGTTCTGTAACAGCTGTACTGCCATGCAATTTGTAACATTTTAATTTAGTGGGTTTCCATTTACTTTCATGGTTAACATGCAGCTTGTTTTAGAGTGTGATTGCTCATTATACCACAGAGCTAGATTTTTGTCTCCAATGGCACTTTTCCACTGCATGGAACCTACTTGACTGAGCTTGGCTCTTTTGCTTTTCAATTACACTAATCTGGTACCTAGTCTATAGAAACAGGCTAGGTATTTAGATTCCTGCTCCTGCATGGTATGAAGCGAACCGAGTAGGTACTAAATGTGAGGTGTAAACCTTGCAGAACGCTGACTGGCCAGAGACATTTGTCTGAAACTGCAAAATGCAAACCTAGCCTCTTGTAATATCTCCAGGTTACAGCAGTAGTCACATTTGTTTTTATCTGAGATACAGAGGTAGCTTGTAACATTATGTTGTAGTGTTTTAAAGAGGTTCAAATGCTCATTGGATCGGTGACAGACAAGAAACTCCCACAGGAAAAAGCTGATCTATGAGAACTGGGGCAGAGAGCCATGCTCAGTCCAAAAAAAACAAACAAAGACAATGCAAATTTACAATTAGTAAACAGCGCCTATCAGTACTGCCTCCATTGTTGTAGTTTTCAAAGCCCACGATACCTGTAAGAGACATATCTGTAAGAGAGTTTTTTTTGGACGTCATAGGCTCCAATTCATGGGGAAGCTCTGCTAGTGAAAAAGTGACACAGGATAAGCTCCTCAAGCTGTTCCTAGCTGAATTGAGTCAATGCTATATAGTGGAAAAACACCACAAATCATTTCATCTTGATTGGCACAACTGAGGTCATTATAGTACACTTCCTAATATATTGTGGCTGCAGGTAAATATGGTTCACAGCCAGTTTATACATTATCAGATGGTGATCTGAGCTGAAATCATATATCAAGAGGATGGACAGATACTTTATTAGTGTCCAGTGTTAGTAATAGGTCAAATGTATGGTTTACGGTACACCTCTGGAGACATGTCTGCAATGAGCAAATACATAAATCCCTGCCAAGCGCATTGGTATCTCCTGTAACTTGTAGAGACGGAATATGGAATGGGTGCCATTAGGGATACTTTCCAGCTTAGGAACTTCCAGTTCTAGCTGGTCAAAAAATGTCTGGAATGTCACTAAGGAAAAAATATGCAGCTCCTATTTGTTTTGAGAGTTCTTAGTGATCTTTTGCCAGTCATTGTAAGGTTAAGGGATGGCAAAGTGGCACAACAGGTAGTGTTGCTTTCACACAGCTCCAGGGATCTGGGGTTGGGGGTTCGAGTCCCGCCCGGGGGATTGTCTGTGAAGAGTTTGGTGTGTTCTACGGTTCCTTCCACAGTCCAAAAACACACATTCAAAAGTGTCCATTGTTGGGTGTGTTCCTGCCTTGAGTAGTGATTCCAGGTAGGCTCCAGACATTTTTGTGACAATGAATAAATGAATGTAAGGGTAAGATTGTGAACTATATATAGTGTGTGGATGTGCCACTCTCTTCCTATATGCTTCTTTTGTTTGTCAATAAACCTTCACCTTGCGTAGTGTTGCTGTCCTATAAAAAACATATATCTCCAAAAATAGTAGCTTTACGGGAGGAGTGAAACATTCTTAACTTTCAATGAAAGTCAATGTAAAAAGATTAAATTACAAGTAATACTGGAGCATTTCTATTGGTCCATTCACCATAAGACCTTCACACAATGTGAAGGGCAGCTGCTGTGCTCAAATCATGTAGTATACTCAAAAACTCAGAAAACAGAGATATATGCTTCCGCATCCTGGTCTCCATCGCTAAATGCTAACACCATTTGAGCTTCTTTCATTGTTTGTGCTTTGACATCATTATCATACATCTTCAGATAGATGTATGAGAAATAGAAAAATCTAGACTGGTTTATGAAGGTCTGGTCCTGGTTTAGCCTTTCACCCAGGATGGGTATACTGAATTACCAGTATATGAGTATTCAAAACACAATTTCCTGTTTTTTGTGTTTTTCTTTTTGAGGTGTGTGTGTGTGTGGGGGGGGGGATTTCTCTATTTGGCCAGACAGCAAAAGCTTCAAGTCGAATTTATTCAATAGGAAAAGAGTTCTGAGACATTCCTTCAGACTATTCTTATGTTTTCTAGGCCTAGTTCCCTTGCTGCTACCCACTTACAAAGCACTTTTTAAGCAGGAAAGACTGAGGTTAAGTTTACATTGTATGATTATTTTCTTTTCATTGGAAACTAGTGTATAGTAAGTCATTTGTCCTATCTTCCTATTAAGAAGAACAATATTTTGGAACCTGAATTAACTTTTGAGTTTATTGTAATTTAAATTTAGGGAAGAGGAAACAAACAAAAAAAAAACACAACAAACAGAAATTTAGCAGAATTAGTCAAAGTTTTATCAAATGTGAAGCAGCTTAAGACATGTCTAAATAGTCACACACTGATTACATATAGAAAGGAAATGTTTAAATTATGGAGAAATTACTTAACAGCAAATTTCATTTATAGCACTACTTGATGCTGTTTTGGCACCAACATGAAAGACTATTCATGACTGAGTCCCAACAACAATGAAATCAACAGATACAGTGCATTACAGAGAAGAATGCGCCTGGAAGTGAAGTTGGCACAGGTGGAAAAAAAAAGTTTTTCAAATTTGGGCCAATTAGCAAAGGCCTATCAAACTGACATAAAAAAGGCTAGTGTAAAGGCTATTGCTTTCAGTCTGTCAACATGAATGAAGTGGAAAATTACATACAGTTAAATGCTACAAGTAGACTGAATATCTAAACCTACCAACATAATTGATTATATAAAGCCATGCTGTACTTCACCACACACACACACATACATACACATACACATATACATATATTATTAAAGGCTAACAAATAATATTTTCCTACATATAACAAAAATAAAACTAAAATTTCCACAATTTGGGGTACATTATTTACAAACCCCATTTTCAAAACATGTTGAGTCACTCATTGTTCAAAATGTTAAAAATACCAGTGCATTAATGTGCAAACAACTCAAACCTTTTATGTAATTGAAAACAGTAAAATGTCAAATGTTGAAACTGAGAAATTGAACTGTTTTTTGTAAAATATATGCCCATATTTTATTTGATGCCAGTAAGGCATCATAAAAAATTGGGTCAGGCAAACAAATTACTGGCAAAGTTGTGGTAAATGTATAAGGTTAATTGGCTGTATGTCCGTGACATTTTTGGATTTAAAAAGAACATCTCAGAAACCTGAGTCTTTCAGAAAAACTACAGGGAAAGTTCAAAACCAAATAATAATAATGAAATCAGGTTTTTCAAAACTGAACAGCAAACAAGCTGGGGATTATCATAATCTATTGTACATAATACCATTAAAAGATTTAGAGAATCCAGAGAAATCTCTATATCCAAGGGATAATGCTCAAAACCAATATTGGCTGTCTGAGATCCTTAGGCACTCAGTGCCCACTGTATTCAAAACAGACATGATTCTGTAGTGGAAATCAGTGCATGGGCTCAGAAACACTTCTGAAAACCACTGTCTGTGAACACAGTTTGTTGCTGTACCCATAAACGCAAGTTAGCAATATCATGCAAAGACGAAACCATACATAAATATGATCCAGAAATGCTGCCAGCATCTCTGGGCCCAAGCTCATTTAAGATTGGCTGAGGCAAAGTGGAAAAAGTGTCCTGTGTTCTTACAGACCAAATTTTGAAATGCTTTTTGGAAATCATTTTTAGTTTTTAAAAGTAGAGCTGATGGGGCACAGTGGTAAACATACCCTTGTGCCAATTTCTTTAAAATGTTTCTGACATCAAATTCTAAATATATTTTTCAAACTACTTCTCAGTTTCAACATACGTTTTTTAAAGTTTAAATATAGGGTTTAAATAACTTCAAAGCACATCATTGCATGTTATTTTTTATTTACATTTTGCACAGCTTCCCAACTTTATTGGAAATGGTGTTTAAATTATTACTCAGTAGTAAGTGACAACAGCAACATACTGTATAAAATAACCCATTAATTAAACACTCAAAGGAATATATGAACATACTTCATATAAATAAAAGAAATTAACACTATATTAGAGTAATCATGGCATGTATATTTTTAAATACTTTAAAAAAATTAGCTGATCAGTACAAAGTTGAGTGGCATTTACCTGAGTAACACTACGTTCTCTAAACCTAAATAACTAAAAGGGTCCCAAATCCATGAAAACTGAGGTAACAATACGTTATCTGTATATAAGTTATAAAAGAGCTTGGTCAGTGACTTTGGCCATTAGAATGGCAAAACAGCTAAAGAGAAGGCTAACTCAATCAGTGCTATGAACCAAAACATTTCCATTTCCATTTAAAACTCTCTTTCCAATGAATTATATTAAGTCAACACAAACTGAACCAAAAGTCTGCATCACATGCATCCCTAAAGTTCACAAATCATTTTTCTGATTGTCTAGTGAGCAGTGCATATTTCTCACACGTGAAATCAAAGTCACACCTTCTGAATAACACTGACGTTAAGTGCAATGAGGACAAATCTTCCTCTGTATGAATGAATTCCACTAGTTCTTATTTTTGTGGAAAATCAAATACTAACATGTAGGTTAACAAGATAAATCTAATCCTTTGGTTGAAAATGTAACAAAACTTTCACAAAAACATTTAACAGTAAGTACACTGGTGAACATAAGGTGCTGCCACAACATGAACAGTAATATCAAATAACCTAGATAAATTCAGTTTTTTGCTTCTTGACAAATCATATTCACATGGCTCACATTTAAGGAATACTGTGACACAAATTTTCACAACACTTCATGAGTATGGTTTAGTGTGCTTCTTTTGTTTTTGCATTCTCAAATCAAATTATGTAAACATTCAAGCCCCATCAAAATAATTACTATTACGGTACTACAGTACATTAGAATAATGATTAAATTCTCTCTCTTAAAGAACCCATCTCTGTTTTTAGAGTAGAGAGATACAATGCATTAAAATATCTGCAGAGGAAAGAACACATTATTACAAATATGAATAATGCATGTGAAGTGGTAGCTGGGCTCCTGCTTTCTGAGAAACAACAGTTTCATTGCACACCTAAAAAGAAAATGCATTGTTTAGACATTTCTTAATCTGTGGTATAATGCCCTTCCACAGATCAGTGTATATTATACTTACATCTCATGTTTTGTCCAACCTTTTGTTCAAAATGGCTGTTCCATCATTTACAGTGCTTAGAAGGTCAGTTTATACATCATGTAACTGCATAACACAGGAATTCTCAAACACCAGCTATTTAGTCCTTAAAAATAAAAAAAAGCATAAAAACAAATACTAATAATTCCTACTAGGAAAATATTACAAGCCCTATATGATGACAATATTTAAAAATTGAACATTTAGCTTGCTTAAAACCCTCTCTTTAATTTTCAGCTGAGACATTTCAAATTATATAGTTAGTGTTTTTATAGGAAATCAGCTCACTTTAATGGTCAATTTGCACACAATATTATACCAATGCTCCGTAGCACACTGTAATTAAGGCCATGATGAGTCACAACTGCAATACTAATATATGACCTTCCTTTATCAAGAGAGACTTAGCTCAAGTATCATGGGCCTTATCAAATAAATGTATTTAATACCTCAATTATTCAGGATACTATATACTATAAATAACTTTTGCTTGGGGCCCTGGAGGACATACTTTCACTCATTTCACTAATCTGGGACAGTCAATATTGCCCAGATGCTGCTCTCTCTAACCTGGGACGGTCCTTTCTTTTCCTGCATGCTTGGCTTCTTCAAGCTGTCTCTTTGTCAGTTCTCCAGAGCTGTGCTTTTACTTCTGAGGGGAGAGTGTTGAAGATGCTCTCCTCAACAATAAGCCCACTGCGTTTGAGGAGACGACACTCGCCAAGTTCCACAGGGAGACCCTCCAGTCGGTTCCCTCTGAGCTCCAGCTGGGTTAGGTTGGTCAGCTCTCCGAAACGTGAGGGCAGGGTAAGCAGGCAGTTGTTGCCCAGGTTCAGCGTACGTAGTTTCTTACACTGGAACAACTCAGGAGGAAGTTTCTCAATCTATAACGGTGAAGAAGAATGAGAAACAGAATTGGCCTACAAGTTATATATTGTGAAAGTAAAAATCTTATATTGGGTGAATACTATTACGATCACAGGGCTCCAGACAGTTTTAGATATTATCTGAAAAATAACATGCAAATAATTAAGCTTGTTATACAGCAGCTTTCACAAACTGCTGTATAATAATTTTGAGCAGTTTGCACAGTCTGTACAGCGCTGATGAAACACCCACTGTTAAGATTTCTGGATACAATCTCATCTTTACCAAAAAAGTTTACATAATCTGGCCATGAATCCTGACAGAAAACAGAGAAGCAATGAATAATTTCTGACCCCTGTGAGCCTCCTTGATTTGCATTGCCACTAATTTTTAAATCCTTAAGGATTAATTTTAAAGTTCCTTAAGTGTAGCATCCACTTTCCTTTCAATATGCAAATGAATGTTTTCTTTACTGCTTGGAAGATTTAAACGGATCATTTGTAATTGTGGGGAATTGCAGTTCCCTCTAGTTCGTTTACGTTCAGAAACTCAGTGTCTTTTAAGCTGGAATTGTAGGTTTGAGGAGAAAAAAACTATTTTTTGTATGTGGCTGAAGTTTTACTTTACTTTTCTGTAAGTTTTTATTCACTGTTTGAATTACCACAGAAAATCATTTGTAATTTGAGTCGTTTAGTTTTGTAACACTTTTGATTTATTTACTTTCATGAAGTTTGCAGTCTCCAGAATTTAGTGTGGGTTCTTACCTAAATAATCTGAAACATCATAAATAAGTCAGTATTATCTAGCTATGTTTTACCCATGATGATTTACAATGTTTGGAGGGCTTTTTGTTGTTTTTCTGCCCTGAGCAGAGAGAGGAAGCCAAGTAGTCTGACCAAACCACTTTGGTTTTTTTTTTTATTCCTTTATTGACACTGGGGCTTCATAAACAGATTAGACTGGTTTACAGCACACAAACAGACTAGAGAGCTTGCAAATGGTGAGGAAACATTTTCTGAATTTTATCATAAGTGATTTTTGATTACAACCATGAACATCACTTTTAAGCCTCTGTGCTGGATTCTCTGAATACAATACAATTGTCACTCTACAGCCACAACTTGAGCAGACCAAGCTCTCCATTTTGCTGTACAATATGATGTGCTCCTCCTCTAATTTCAGTATTCTTGGAAATTACAGCAAAATGCACCATATTGTGGTGTATAGTTGTATACTGGCATGTGGTGTCACTCAGCTGAGTCTTCACAGCAGAAGTTGTGCGTATGGTACACCCTAAATCCACAACAATAACCCTCTGCTCATGCTTGCTTTTGGGGCTAAAATGGTATATTTTCTGTACCAACTTTAGCAGTTTATAGCCATTTCATTTATTGGTAGAGATTGAGTGTCCAGCATTTCCATTTCCTGTCTCTGGAGCATTCCCTATCTCATTCCTAAAGAGTGGCCTATTTCACCTGTGGCACCCATATTAACATAAGTTTTATCACCATTCATGTTTAGGCTGGTTTTAAACTTTTTAACATTCCAGGCCTATTCCATTTTCCACCAGAAATTATGGCACTTTTCCACCGCATAGAACCAAGTATGAGTACGTTTTCAGTCCCAGTTCATTTTGGGTTCCACCAGTGCAGAGATGGTACTAAATGGTGACATGTAAGCCCTGCATAGCCCTAACTGGCCAGCGAGACATGTCAATTACCACAAAATGCAGAGCTCATTCAAATCCAGCACAAACTTGCCACTTGTAAAATCTCTTAAGTTACAGCAACCTTCACGTGTACAGGGGGTCCTCGACTTACGACGCTGATCCATTCCTACGTCGTGTCGTAAACCAAATTTAGGTGTAAGCGGGAACATATGTACATACTGTATGTAAATAACATATTGTAAGCACTAATCCTATCCTAACACCTATCCTCCTCTGTCCCGAGCCGCGTAACCGTGTATTCTTCCGCCGCGCACACCAAACATGTAGTTTTGGCTCACTTCGGCTCACAATGGCAGCTTGTAAAATTACCTCTACGTGTTTTGAAGAGGTTCCATTTCGCAGTAGCTGTGCTAGTGAAAAAGCGTTTTAAGAGACTCCAGCCGTGCTGAGTTGAGCCAGATCCATGTGATGTAAAAGCCGGTGACTGCTGTTATGCATTGTTCTGGGCTTTTCAGGGTATGTGATTCAATAGTTTTTTTTTTGTTTTTTTTTTTGCTAGAAAAGATATCAAATTTGGAAAAATGTATTCTCTAGGTTTTAATTCAGTAGTTTGGAATACTGGCTTCTCTTATATGAACTTAAAAATGTTGCAGATTGAATGTGAAATGTACCATGATCCAAATTTCTCCTTGTGATGATGTATGGACATATTCTTATCATTCACGATCTGTTATTGTCATATTGCACACCCCTATCGGTTTCTCTGCATACACTGTTATGTCCCTTTAACTCTACTCTTCAATACTCTTCAATGGTCAGGGCCACGTAGCAGGTATGATTTGGGTGGTGGATCATTCTTAGCGCTGCAGTGACACTGATGTTTGCTGTTGCAGGTTTTAAAACACTTCAATTTCACTGCTGGACTGCAAGCAATACACCAACCAACATTGTCCTGTGTGTGGCATCCTATGACCACTGATGAAGGACTAGAGGATGAACAACACAAAATGACCAGAAACAGATGATCTACTGTCTCTGATTTTACATTTATGAGGTGGGCCAACAAGGTAGGAATGTCGAATAGAGTGGAGAGTGAGTGGACACAGTGTTTAAAAAGTCCAGAAGTATTGCTGTGTCTGATCCACTTATAACAGCGCAACACACACTAACACAAAAAACAGCTTGTCAGTGTCACTGCAGTGCTGAGACTGTTTCACCACCCAAATCATACCTGCTCTGTGGTGTTCCTGTGGGGGCCCTGATCACTGAAGAACATGGTGAAAGATGCAAATGTAAACAGAGAAACAGATGGATTACAGCGTGCAACTGTAGAATTTAAAGTGCTCCTTTGAAAAGGTCAGTGGAGCTAAGGGAATGAACAATTTATGTAAATACAAAGTGGGTATACCTAATAAAGTGCATTACATGCAAATTAATATTTGTGGTCCCAATTGTACCATTGTCTGGAGCCCTGCATAACAACATATACTCTTTAAAAACACAAGATGCTCTTTACAATGTGTGAATGCTTCATGATAAAAGTATCATTAACAACACTCCAAAATTACTCACCCTGTTGGCAGTTATAGCAAAATACTGAAGATTCTGCAGACTTCCGATATCAGCTGGGATGTTGGTTAGATTGTTGTGACTTAAATCAAGGTATCTCAGCTTACGACAGAAAAACAGCTGACTTGGAATTTTCTCAATCTTATTTCGATTTAAGTAGAGTCGTTCCAGGTTTGTCAAAGTGCCTATCTGAATGGGAATGTAGGCGATCTGATTGTACCACAGTTTCAGACAGACAAGTCGATGAAGATGCTGAAAGCTGATAATCTCCTCGATGGTCTTTAGGTTGTTGTCCTTAAGGTCAATCTCCTGTAGGTTGTGGAGACTGAATATGGAATGTGGGATGCGCTCTAAATCACAGCGAATAAGCTCCAACTCTGTGAGGTTGACCATCTTCTTTAAGCTATTGAGAACCATTAGTTTTGTGCCTTCGTTATTGATTGACAGCTTCTGCAGGTGCATCCCAACATCAGTCACTACTTGTGGAAGCTTAGTCAGGTTGCTCTTTAACCTAAGAACCTTCAGTCTCTTTAGTTCTCGTAGGCCATCAATAACAATGTAACGATTGTTCTCAGCACTGAGGTTCCCTGTAAGGTGCAATTCACACAGATTTTTCAGGCTGTAGATCCACAGTGGAATTTCTTTAATGTCAGTGAATTTTATATGTAGTGATTTTAGGTTCTCTCTCAAAAATGCCAGTGCAGGAGCTTCTATTTTAGCTGGTGTGTGGTACAGCCACATCTCTTTTAGGTTTATGAGCTGGGCAATGATTGGAGGAATGGTGACATCAGGGATAAGCTCCAGCTTAAGAACTTCCAGTTCCAGCAGGTCAAAAACTGTGTCTGGGATGCCACTGAGCATAAAAAGATGCAGCTCTAATTTTTCTTGAGAGTTCTTAGTGATCCTTTGCCGGAGCTTGTCCAAAGTCCACTCATTGTTAAGGTTAAGCTGACGAAGTTTATTCTCACTAACTTCTGATAGAAACACTGCAAAGCGCTTGGAATAGAGAGGATCATACTGATCAATCATGTGTAACATGAAGGCAAAATCATTTTTAACATCTGGAATGTCACTGTAGCTGCTCTCTTCTCTGATGGATTCAAATGAGTACTTTTTGAGGGAACGCCGAAGCATCCAGCTGAGGGTATACACACATATCATTCCATACACAACAACAAGACTTATATAAAAGCATGCTAATATCTTGAAAAGAGTGGCAAGGGGATGGGCACAATTGAACATCTGGTAGCCAGTAAGATTCTCAATGTCCACACTACAATCCACACTGAACTCAATATTGTGAACATAATATCCAGTGTAACATATAATGAGGATAAATTTTACAACCTTAATAATGGTCTGTCGAATATAAAGTCTGTAAACTATATCACTTTCCTCAACATGAAGCCTAAATTTTTTTACTTTTTCAAACAAGGCCTTTGCTTGCTCACCCTCCTTTTTATCAAGTACTCCGGTTTCAGAGTGATCAACTATTCCTTGCTCAAACCGAGATTTTGTTGCTGAGAGCATTGGTACACTTGCCTCCACATCTTCACTCACATAAGATGCCTTTTTATCGATGGAACCGTTCATCTTCCCCAGAGCTTTAGGGTCGCTCTCCTCAACCACTGTCTCTGAAAGTGCCCGTGTAGTCCATGGTGAGTCAAAACATTTCAAAAGTATGGAGACAAAATGTTCCAGTTTGGAGCTGGTCCAAGGGAATTTAAACCAAAAGTTACTGCAAGCCAGGAAGATGAGCGTATGCAACAGCACCAAATATGGGAAATACTTAGCGAACCAGTGAAGCTTGTTTTCATAGCACACAGCATCAACATAGTTGTACTGATGTCTGTCAAGGTCATACTGGATTCCTTGTGGCTCAAAGGCTAGCTCTAAATATTTTTGACAAGTTTTGTTTACTACCCATTTGCAGGGTAGGCAGATCATCTTGTCCTGTGTGACTTGCAAAGTTCCCCCAAACACTGCAATCATCAGCATGACCACAGACAGATAGTCTGTAAACACATCCCACCATGGCTTTAAAATGCGATATGCAGGCTGAGTATCCACAAAGTAACGCAGCTCAGTGATGGGAATCATGGTTTTCTGAAATAAAAAGAAAATTCAGTAAAAATCAAACTTTGTAGATTTAGAAAAATTACAATAATTAAAATTGGCATTGCCAGACATGAAACAGATGAGTGTACTTTACCAGAAGCAATGACTCTCTGTGTAGACTGCTACATTTGTAAGAACAAGGCTCCACCAAGAGAACAATTTGGCTTTCTTGTCAGCTATTATTAGCAGTTTCCGCTAATAACATTCAAGAATTGTCTCTTCTAGCTATGGAAAGGGAGTCCATGACCCCAAAGTTCAAATCCTGTTTGTCTTTGGGAGGGCAGTGTCTCGAGTAGTGTCTCCAGCGTGCACTGTTATATGTTACCTAATAGTCCACATGTTCAGTCAGGAATTGGCACCCATCACAACCCTGCTTTTGTCAGGATGAGGCACAGATTTCCTGTCAAGATAAATGAGACACACCAATGTCAAAACCACCGTGGGTTTCAATTAAACAAACAATCAAAGAAATTATAATACAATACATTTTGTATGAAAAGGAGTTATTTGTGGCATTTTATATTCAATATATACATTTGGATACTGACATTAGACATTAGAAAAATATTTACTCACACCCTGCTTTGTTAAAAAAACAAACACAAGAAACAATTACAGTACAATTCCATTCTAATTCAACTAACAAACTTGTTCCACTCAACATGATGCATTCTGCAGTTTCTGATACTTTAATACTCTACAAAATAACAGGAACACAGGTACTTGTTAATAACTTTACAATTTAGAGGTAAAGTCTAAAAAAGTGTAACAGTTTTAAAATGTATTCTAGTAGGCTGGTCAGCAGCAAGGGAAGATTTTTTGTTTATTTCTAGCAATGTCAGCATTTGTGGTGTCATGGATGTTGGTAAGCTGATCAACCATTACGAATGATCATACTGGGTGACCATCTAAACCAGCAGCAGACCAGAAAAAACCAGCTTAGACCAGCTTAGCCAGGCAGGGAGTGAATGCTGGTCTACACTATTATGTTAATTGTTTTTCCATCAGGGATATGTACATGAAAAAAACAATAATAATAATAATATTATAATCATTATAATATTATAATAATCATTTTAAAAGTTATGAAATTGTGGGTTTTCCAAAAAGTAGAATCTACAATAATAACAGCTGTGTTTGATTTAGTGTTGTTCACTCCAATCAGTGTAAGAAGTTATAATGATGAATAGCTGCCTCTTTTAGATTATAAGAATTTGGGACCGTTTTATGACATTTATGAAGGCCAAACTCTCCCTAAATATTTATTTAATTTAATCTCATTTTTAATTTTTAATTTTAAAATTCCACGTTTCCTTTTTGTATTTGTGGTTGTCATTTTAAATATTCCACCTTAAATAGGGCAGCTGTTTGAATGTTACGACGTTTAAGGTGGAAAGGAAAATTCAAACAAGAGACTAACTTCAGGGATATACAGGTAAGTTAGCATGTTCATTGTTCTTCCTCTGAAATAGCCTGCTTAATACTAGCACTACATCTACAACCTTGAATAACAGCTAAGCTAGGCACTATACAGCTTCATCAGAAGCTAACATTAGAAACAACTATCAGACGAGTATTTAGTTCTTTTTGAGGTGTAAAAAATGTTGAAAGAATCCGGAGCCTGTGTTTTAAATAGTTTATCTCCGAACATGCGAATTCGAAGCATATCGTTTGTTAGCAAGCTTAGCTCCTCCAATCCAGGTTATTATGGGACTTTCTCAAGAAGAAACGCTAAGATGACAGAAGACAATACGAGGACAATATCTAGCAGAAAAAAAAATCATCCATACCGAATGTGGTAGAGTCAGTCGTGTTCATCATATGTGGATGTCTCAACGGATAATTAATCCACATAGGAAAAAAGGACCGCTAGAGGTATGAATTAAACAAAACAAAACCTCTAGCTTTCTCTGCGGTGTAGTTTCTGACCGTACCTATAGGCGGCGCTGTGAACGACAGTTTGATGTAATAGACAGTTTCAGGGGAACAAGGAGTTATGGGAGGTAAATCCTGCCAAAATTAAAATTGAATTGGAAACAATAACATGAAAATGCAAATACCTTGACAAAATTAAAAATGAAATGAAATAACTTAAGTTCCAATTTCATTTTTTCACTCTGGCATGGGTCAGCACTGTCAAAACTATGTATTTCAAGGTCAATTCTAAAATGAAAAAGCTATTGAGGAAAGAAAATTCACACATGGGCTTTGTCTTTTCTTCATGACCTGGATAATGAGTCAAAATAAAAATGAAATAAGTATTTAGCTTTCCATTTTTAACTGCAGTATGCAACAAATAGGACAAAATTAAAATAAAAATAAAAATGGAACAATAAAAGTTAAAGTGGCAGTTTAAGGTTCCGCCTTCAGCTCTGTAGGCGTTTTCACCGAGCAATCGGAAATGAAAACGAAAAGCATCACCTACTGCCAATTTATTTTTAATTGCCTTTTCATTTTTCACTTTGACCATGAAATAGAGTTGACTTGACTCTTGACTTGACTTGACTTGAAATACCAGCATAGTTTTGAAAATGAAATGACAAAAAGTTTTTTTAATTTTAATTTTGTCAAGTTATTTCATTTATAATTTTGTCACAATGTTTAAACACACGTTTGGAAAAAGAAATGGCAAAACGGTATTTGCATATTCATTTTATTTTTTCATTTCAAGTTTAATTTTGGCAAGATTTACTTTCTTTAGGAGGAGGGGCAAAAATTTAGTTTTAATTTCACAACTCTGTTTCCAAAAAATTTGGAAAGCTGTGCAAAATGTGAAAACAAAACTAAATTCAGTGATGTGCAAATCATTTCTATTTAATTGTAAATAAGATAACAATTTAAATATTGAAACAGAGAACGTTTTATAACTGATGTGAATAAAAAGAATATGCAATGATGTGGATGCTTTTGGATATGTTTGAGCCCACAAACACCAAAACATGAATACATCAGTTGACTACACCTGAAAAAATTGTACTATTCAGTGAAACTCCCAAATGGAGTTGCTGGATTACTAATTCATTACTGTTTACTTATTAGTATAATAATATAGTTCGCATATTAATCACACCTCTGTTTTCATGCACATATTTTTCATTATTGTTGTCATAATGTCGTGTTTTGTCTATTTCCTTGCACTGTTGTCCCACATATTTTATGCATTATAGCCTAACAGTGTTTCATTATACTGTATAACCCTGTAGGTGGTGCAGCAGGGAGTGTCGCAGTCATACAGCTCCAGGGACCTGGAGGTTGTGGGTTCAAACCCCCCCACTTCAGGTGACTGTCTCCACTCCGGGTGACTGTGAGGAGTTTGGTGTGTTCTCCCCATGTCTGCATGGGTTTCCTCCGGGTGCTCCAGTTTCCTCCACAGTCCAAAAACACATGTTGGTAGCTGGATTGGCGACTAAAAATTGTCCAAATGTGTGTGAGTGTGTGTCACCCTGTGAAGGATTTCCTGCATTGCGCCCAGTGATTCCAGGTAGGCTCCAGCCCCACCATGACCCTGAACTGAATAAGCGGTTACAGACAATGAATGTCTGTATTAATATATGTATTAATATGTCAATGAATTTGAGTTTATTTAAAACCAGGTTATTATTTACTTACATTTGTGAACAGTGTATTGTTCACATCGCAGAGCAAATATTCTGGTATATATATATATATATTTTTTTTTACTTCTATAAAATAGCATGCCTTATCATCTAATTTCTTATTCTTGAGAGTTCTATGATTTCTGGTGTTATTATCTCATAAATTCTTTAACACCTTGTTTATATTTTGGTTGTATTTGTACACATATTATTGCTTTATGTGTACAATTTAGCCTATAAATGTCTTTGTTCCCTATACGAGGGCCCCTGTGCTGCTGTTTTTTTTTTCTCTGATCTAGGATCAGCTCCCTATACCAAATATAAACAGGAACCATCTCAATCAGCAAGAACTACTCTGATCTGAGATAAGGAACCAAGGGTAACTTCTAGCAACTTTTTCATCAAGAGGCAATGCCAGGCTTAGGCAGGCTTCCATGTGTCACCATTTACATTTCCCACAGCAGGAGGCTTAAACAAGGGCCACTTTATCCAAGAAAACTACAGGTTATGTCAACACACCCCTCACTCTACTTGGCCAAGTTGTGCCCCAGAGGGGGTCCCTCAAAGAGTGTTTAATGTAAGTGATGTGGGGGAGAAAATTGGTACAATAAAATTTATTGTTTATAACAAAATCAACATGTGTGGTCAGAGATCTGTGCCCTGTCATAAAACATATTAAACTCTGAATGGGTGCTAAAGCCAAGAGTGGTAACTTTTACAAGTTAGGCAGCTATACAATGTCTCCCTACCTCTGTGCTGCCTGCCTAGACAGTGTTATTTCCAGTATTTCCAAAAAGGTAGAATGATTTCACAATATGCAAAAAGTATGCAACATATGAACAAGATACACAGACAGGCCTATCATAAGTATATCTCACTCTCTCTCTTGCTTTCTTTCTCGCACACACCTAACACACACATTGTACCACAATAATAAATTATTAATCATATTTATTATTAATTTGACATGAAACTAGCAGGTTTAATATGTATTTATATGTAAAAATGTATATGTGCTAATGTTGCAATTCCAACCTAAGACAATATTTGTTTGAAAAGTTAAATTAGTGACTTTTGTAAAATGATGTTTTTGTCAGCCCTGTGAGTTGAAGGTTTTCTTTTAAAGTCAGTTGACTTTCCCTGAAAAAAGCATGTTGCAAACAACTTGAAGCTCACAATCAGTTAGATGTTGGACGTTTAGATCTTTAGAGACTCTTAGATTTCCACACCAGTTGGCCCACTGTTCACAATAGTTTTGCATAAGTGATGGAAGACTCTCAAAAAAACTAATCTTTTGTAACTGCACTGTACAATTCTTGTCTTGTCCTAGTGTGATGCTCGTTCAATCTGGCTGTATTACTTGGAAAACTTTGCCCCATATAGTGATTGTCTTTTATGCTAAACACCTCTCACTTTCCCAAGGCATTCTCACAATGGTGCTTTGCCTTGAAAGGACTCCCTATTCCTAAAGAACCCATGAAGTAAAGACACAGGGACGTTGGGATAGGGGCATTAGACATTTAAAAAATACACTTTAGGCAATGGACTTCTGTGAATAGAGCTTAACCAACTCACTGAGGACTGTAGATTTGCAGAAATGAAAAGAGTGAGAATAAGGTGCACTCTGAGTTCTTCATATTGAGGGCTCTATTCACAAGCATACTCTCAACGGCACAGAGCTATTTACTGAACAATAACCATTCAGACCCAGCAGCTAAATTCAAATTCATTTTATACAGTCTGATTGCACAGTGATCTGAGCAGCAAAAATGTTTTTGGCAAAACAAAATAGCACATCGGGATTAATCCCAGGAAGATTTCATTAACAGCACAGCAAATTAATCAGTGTTAAATCAACAATATTAGTTTTAAATTAACACGGAGTGTGCTGAAGAGTGTTACATTTATACAACACTTATAGGGTTGATTTAACACAGAATTTGCTGTGAAGTTGGTGGATTTTTGCAAAAAAAAGCAAATATGGGTGTTATACTAATTGCATAAAATCCAGAGCATTTGCTCAATCAGAGTTCTTGCTTTTAAAGTAATCATAAATTTTATTTGCATGTCACTTAAAAATTATTTAAAAAATACATGCTGCATGCACATGGTACATATTACATTAACAAAGGTATCATTCTAAAAATAACATTGATAAATATGTTGAAAATATTGTGAAATTATTGTATAAAATAAAGCAGCATTTACCCTGTTATTAAGTTTTAAGGCTGTCTCTGTGGTGAGATTTTCACAGCAGTGGGGTTTTGTTTAGCTCTGCTTCAACCCTTCAACTTCTTACTAGCAACTTAACACAGAATCACAGCATTTCACACATATAATAACATTGTTTCCTTTTTACACCAAAACATTTATGTATTTGAATAATGTTAATTTAAACACCAGAGGTCATTTCCAGTTTATTTGTGCTTTAGGGATCCGACATACTATAGTTCAACTGGAAGCTTTATTTTATAAAAAAGTGTTTTATAAATTTCATTTACTTCGCAATCTACGAAGGCATCTTAAGGGAACATGGAAAATCTTCATTTTGTGTTTCGAAAGTTCCAATCCCTTATGAAAAACAGTTTCATTAAGAATAAACTGGAATGGTTGCATAAGACATGTCTTTGATCTGTCGTCTTTTGAGCCAGTCAATGCATGTTCATGTGTAGGACTAAGACATGAAATGAATGAACAGAGAAGGGGGTTGCATTCCTTAGCCTGGGCTTACCCGACTCAGTGGAGTGGATGTGTTCAACAGGGTGAATGTGTGTGTGTGTGTGTGTGTGTGGGTGTGTGTGGAGGGAGAAGGGGGTGAAATCCGATGGCCAGGCTCACAACTAATTAGTTCAGCTCTTGACAAAGGTGGGCCAGCCACAGAAGGGAACCCCTGAGGCTGGCTTAACAGTGCTACACACTGAACTCTGAGGGGAGCAGCTCAAACTAGAGTTTTCCCAACCAGAACTGTGGTCTGCAAAGTACGCTGTCTCCACTCAAGTGCATGTGAGAGGGCTTGGAGGCTGAGAGAAAGTCATTGCAGGACGAGAAGAGAGAGTGTGAGAGATGATTTCCATTCAAGACTCAGATGATGACAGAGCTTTTAAAGACTGTGAGTAGAGTTCTTTAGTAAATATTTTGTCTGACAGTGTGTGGATTTAGGATTGCACCTGTGACTAAGTAGGATAATAATGACTAGGTAGAATTAATTTAAACACAATTATATGGAGGTCAATAATGGTGTATCCCATTTTGATACTATAATATTAATTCAGGTTTCCATTAAACATTTCTGTTATAACATGTTAACAAGTTGAAATTAGTTATAAAACTCATATTTGTATGTAAACATATGTAAAAATATTAAATCATATTGTTCTCTGCAGAATCCATGTTTGTATGTATATGAATCTTAAGCATAAAAATGGTCTATTTTTAATTTATTGTCCTTCTAATGTGATTTATGCTTCTGTGCCGCTTATACCACTTTAGCACTACCCATTCATGTTGTAGATAAATGTAGAGTTTCAGTATGGACTGTTTATTAAACAAGGAACTATATTTGGCAGTAAATCAAATCAATTCACAAACAATAATAATTAAATTCTAAGCAGTAAAGCACTTTTGACTGAATAGAAAAAAGAAAAGAGGGAACCAGGAAAGGTCTAGATCAGAAAGAACTGTATTTTAGTATTCATTTTAAAGACATTAAAAATACATAATAGCATTAAACTACACAGGGTTACACTATACTATACAATGACTGAGTGGTATCCAGTGTTGCTTTTTTAAATAAACCACAAGTCGGACATTTCCATGTTGTAAAAACAATTCTGTGTTCCCACATATATGGTTCCCTTAAAACAATATATATTGAGTTCTCCCTCCCAATATTTTTGCTGACCCTCTATGACAGACGGCACTGATTAAAGCAGACTGCACAAACACTTACTGTGGGTATGAAACATATTGAAACCATACCTAGCATTTTGCTATCATTCCCCCTCCTGACACTTTTCTACCCCACACACTCAGGGCAGATTAAGGCAGAACACCTGTACATTTGATTAGTGTGGGCCAGTGTTAATTTTGGACAGCAGTCAAACTGGTGTTGGTATAAATGACACAAGTGAGCTGAAGGTAAACGAATCTATTTTAGCATGACATCTGCTCTCTGGGGTACACCTCAAGTGGAGTGAGCTTTAGAAATTAATTTAAGAAGTAAAAATTAGCTGGAATACGGGAAAATTCATATTTATACTTACATTGTTCTAGGCACATCTCCACATCTGTGCAGAATATCTCTTACATCCAAGGTGAATATAGTGAAATGATGACAGTAATGTTTTTCAATGCATACAAAACCTTAGGAGAATCTGTGAAAACATAACTGGATACATGAGAATCACAAAAGCACACACTGTTTCTTTCTTAATGATATCTCTGCAGGATAGCTGGCTTTATAACAAAAATCTAAATTGGACCTAAACCCCTAAATTACACTTTGTGGGCCATTTTAACATTGGCACAAAGCTGATAGATGCAGGCCTCTCACAGTTATCTAAGTTTGCGGTTTTCTTCGTATAATATTAACCTTAGATTTTGGACAAGGAATTCTGTGTCTTTTCTTCCTTCAGTGTATTTTGATGAATGGTTCATGTTCTAGAAGGAGAATTATTTGGCCAGCAACTCTAGTTCAATAAACATGAGAATCTAAATTCCTGGATGTAGCCACATATTCATCTCTGGCACTGATCGCCCCCCATTATAAGCAGTTAAACATAAACAGTTTTTATTGGTGTTAACTATCTGTGAGGTGAATGTCAAACACTAGTAGACAGGCTCCATATAGGTGTCCACCAAGATAATGAAAGGTGAATTAATGATAAACAAATGTGGGAGATGTTTGGGCTGGTTTCTAAGATTAAATACAGTCATAACCTGCATGTTCAGTTGTCTCTGAGAAGTAAATGAGAATTCTGCTAAGCCTTCAGTGAAGACATGTTCTACTTTGCCACCTTACTGTGAGCCCCTAGGTGTATTATCAAGGGCTTTTGTAGAGGCCTCTAATCTTCAGTAATGTTGTCATGTGCAGTGAAATCTCTTTTTCACTTAAAATGTTTTAATTATTTTGGAAATTTGTTGGTAAATGTGATTCCCTGGTTTATGATAAACACTACTACTATTACAACTTCTAATACTGCTACTATTACCATTACCACTAGTAAAGCAACTACTACTAATGTTGTTGCCACTACTATTAGACCTTCCAATATAACTACTGCTACTAATATAACTACAGGTAATTGTTATTATTATTATTATTATTATTATTATTATTATTATTGCTATTACCACATTTTAAATATTACTACTGGTCCTAATTTACTATTACTTCTACTACTACAGCTACTACTTCTACTAATAATAATACTATCATAGTAATACTACTACCTATACTAATACTGTTGCCACTAGCATTACAGCTTCTTCTACTACTACTACTACTACTACTACTACTACTGTTACTATTACTATACTTCTACTACTGCTACTACTGTTCATTACTATTATTAATATGTTCATGGTTTATTACTACTACTACTACTATTACCACTACTAAACTGCTACTACTACTGCTAATGAAATTTAGTAAAATACTTTGTGTTCATACAGAACATGTTGTTCAACATTTTTGTGAAATAGCAGGGGCTCTTTCTAGGCTGACAAGAACATTGATCATTGATTAAGCAGGCTGTTTGATGATCTAAATGATCTACCAGGAAAATGTTTTGCAAAGGTATAAAGGAACAAATCTAAAGGCTAAAGACACACTGGAAATGTTTAATGTTTTAAACCATATTTATCATTAGTAGACCTCAGGGAAATTAGTAAATTACCAAAGGAAGTAAAATCACTTATTGTGGTGTAGAGGATCAAGGCAGCAGCAAATTAAAGATGTTAAAGTAATCCTTCAACTAGCTCCTCAGTGTTGCATTGTTAAAGAAAGTCTTATTTGCCTGTGTTGTTAGTGAATGTTGTAGGTATGCTGCATCAGTTCTGGGAGCAGAAGCAGGTGAAAGAAGCCATTGTAGAGACAGAAAACCTGGTGGTGTATGAATCTATCCCCTCGCCTGGACCTCCATTTATCTGCTATGTCACCTTACCAGGGGGGAGCTGTTTTGGCAACTTTAAGGTAAGTGAACTGAACTATACCACCCAAAGTGCAACAACAGGGCTGGCATGGGTCATTGGCAGTAACATTAAACCTATCCATATTTCCATGTCAGCATTCATCAAATCGAGGGGTGCTTGCCTGCAATCTGTCATTTGGAGACAATTCTAGCCTTGATGGATCAGTGTGGGGTATAGACCCCACTTCTCAATGTGGTCCAGCGTCTCCACTTAATCAATCCCATCAGCATTTTGCCCCCTGGCCCAGGAGAAGGGACACTTGTGTCAAAGTCAGAAGGCCTGACAGGTGGTTCTTATTAGCCCAATTATTCCAACTTACCGCAAATCAGGAGTTCACTTTCAGCCCAAGTGGAATGTTCTTGACAACACAGCCTGCATAAAACCTGGAAAAAAGTTCCAACCATCTCAGTTTATTTATTCATTTGTCAGTCTGAAAGAGTGATCTGCATATGAAGGGAAACAGATGCATTATTCAGGACAGACTTTTTAACTTTTATGATTCATTCATTTTACTTTACAAGAAGCCACAGATTTGCACTCATTCAGATAAACACCACTGTCATGTGATTAATTTGCATTTATCAGGTAGGTCTTCAGCTATTCAAATGATATAAAAACTGCTGTTAATATGAATCAGTAAAGACTTAGAATTGTTTATATTTGTTGTATTCTTGCTTCACACTTAATGTGTAAAAATTACTGATCTAAATTTTCAGTCAATACAACATTTGTTTTTCGAGGTTGAAGTACAGTCTTGTTTTTGGCAAAGAAAAATCACGAGAAAGCATTACATCTAAATGCTGTTTTCATTGGACCATGAAAAAAAAGAGAAATTAAAATGATTGTCCAAAATATTATTAATTCAGTTACTACAGTTGCAGTCATGGAATGTAAACTCAGTGAACCAATATATTTACATTTGCTCATTTATTCATTCTTTTTACATTTAAAATAAGAAGTGTTTCAGCTTGGATTGCTTTCTGACTGAGGCTCAAAACAGACCAGGCAGCAAATGAGAACAGAGGCAATTTGTTATGTAGCAATGACTGTGAATAATGAATGCTTTAGGGATCTAAATTTTATAAGTGGATTTCAGGACAGAGATCAGAAAATGCAGGATATGAAATTTATTCACACAAGATGTTATGCACAGTGCATGCTTGGATAGCCCTGAATGTGGATGGGTAACCATGGTTTTGATTTAAGATGGCTGCTTTTGGAAAGGCATTCAGGGCCAGCTGCTGCTGTTTGCAAGGACTGCCGTTCACTGGGGAGTTAGCCACTACTATTTGAAAACCTCTCTATGCCTTTGATCAGGCAGTGGACACTGGAAGCTTATACCATGCCTGGCCTGCGAGGGCGCCCTTTTCACCCTCGCAGCGCTGGTCTGACTCGACCAAGAAACTTTTCTTAGCCTACTCCTTTTGGATCTAAAGACACACCACCACATCAGGCTTTGATAATTCCCCAAGTCCTCCCTATTACACCCCTCAGGTTCTCTCTCTCTCTCTCTCTCTCTCTCTCTCTCTCTCTCTCTCTCTCTCTCTCTCTCTCTCTCTCTCTCTCTCTCTTACATATTTCAAATTCAGCTTCAGTCTGTGGACTTTTTGTCTGGTATGATTTTTTTAGGGTGTAAGGCTGTAGAGGTGAGGAGGCTGAAATGCATGTGCAAAATTAATATTATTAGACATAAATGAGAAAGAATAGCTAATACCAAACAAGGAGAGACAATGGATACACAAAGACTGCCGTTACACATACACAGGAAACTAAAAATTACTTACACCAAGGGGTACAAACACAGGGCTATAAGTGTTAACATTACAATAAATACCTGTGAGCTAGGTCACATGATCTCTAAAAGCTCACATGAGTGTGTGAGTGAATGTGTGAGTGTATGTTGCCCTGTAAAGGACTGGCTCCCCCTACTGGTTGGGTTCCCACCTTGTGCCCAGTGATTCCAGTTAGGCTGTGGACCCACTGCGACCCTAATCTGGATAAGTGGTTACTGGCAATGAATGAATGAATCATCAAATTTTCATTAAATGTATCAAGCTAATTTTTTTCAAACAATCTATTGGAACAAGTCAAATAGTATACTAACGGAATAGGTTGGGTTTTTTTGTATCACCTTGGACCTTGGAAGAACGTTATTTTGTTTTCACTGTGAACTGTACTACAACATATATGGTTGAAATTACAATAAAATTCACTTGACTGGACTTGAAGGCACTTTCAACAAATTAAAGGAAGCAAAAACATCTATAAATGGGTAGATAAAATGTACACTTTTTTCAGAACAGATGTATGATGAAAAATGTAGATATACTTACTAGTTTTGGAGTGTTTCACTTGCCAAATTTTTTTTGCAGTATGTTGTTCATTGTGCTTGGGTTTTTCCTGCATCACTGGTGAGAACTACTGCCCAATAGCTCAGCCAGCCTCCCAGCTGCCTCTGATCGCTCCAGAGTGCACAGTCATAATCGGATTCATAATCCTGTGATGGGGCTGACATGTGCCTATGTGCTTAACACATGCTTTTCGAGGCATTATGGAACTTTTAGCTCAATCAAGTGTGTTTATGTTACTTGGAGAAGCTCACATATGATGTAGACCCAGCTCATATTGCTTCAAATTATCATATTTCAAAACTGAAATGATCCGAGTAATTTTCACTCGCTCTCAAACTCTCTGGGTGATCTACAAATAGCATGTGCATTTATCATGTGCATTTTTTCTTTGGATACTTGGTCCTGAATAATGTTACATGCTCTAGAAACCCATTTTAAGACCTGCTGACTTTCAGAAACACATGGTGGCAATTTATGCATTTATCTCAACATATAACCTACTACTACTAGGCTTTGTTTCTGTCTAATTTTCAGTACTGTTACACCAAGGCAGAAGCCAGACGGGACGCAGCTCGTGTTGCACTGATGAATTCAACATTTAATGAGTTGCCCTGTCGCTGTATCACCCCAGAGTTTATCGCCCGCAGCATACAAGAAGCCGTCTTAACCACTGGTGTGAGTGTGAATTTTTAATACATTTTTCAGATTTCCGAATTCTTTAGCCATATAGTATATGAAGAAAAACACAAGGGTCATGGGGGTCACTATGAGACAGATAATAGATGTGTGTGTGTGTGTGTGTGGTCCTGCCATTTCTCAGCTTTTGTTCCCCAGCAACAATTACAACATGCTCTGATGACAAAGCCAAAGGGCAGCAGCAGGTCCTGCCCTCCCCCATATCCGTGTCTGTTAAAGGCTGAGTGATTGCCGCTGTAAGTAATTTTCTGATTCACTCTGGGTTTCAGGGTAACATAGAAGATGCCTCTGACCCTGGTACAAGTATTGGAGCTTATTGCCTCATGCTGCAGTCCAACACTGGCAAAACCATGCTGGAGTTTCAGGTGTGAAGAAAAATCACTACACTTGTACTTTAACATTTAATTGTATTAATTTAGCAGACACTCTAATCTAGAACTACAAAACTGATATTACGTACCCAGTGTATCACTTTACAATCAAGAGTTCCAACATTTCCTGAGTGGCACAACTTTTAAAGATTTGTCCTTTTTATCATGAGTTCATGTTTGATCTCCAGTGTTGCCTCAGGCATCCAAGGGAACATGACTGCCCTCTTTGCCTAGTCATTTTTTCAAGTAAATCTGCAGGGTAATATCAACACTCTCCCAGTCAACGATGACATTCACGATTGTAACCAAACACTTTTTTTTTTAAATTCAGAGGATGTTTCCTCACCATTTGCTAACTCTCTAGTGTGTTTGTGTGCTGGAAACCAGTCTAATGTATTTACGAAGCCCTGGTGTCTGTAAATGAATAAAAAAAACAAACGGTCTTGGTCCGGTATGCTAGGCTTCCTCTCTCTCTGCTCATGGGAGAGAAAATGTATCTGTCATTTTTTTAGACAATGAAGAGAACAAAAGCACAAACCGAGATGAGGATATTACTCTATTTCCTCCTCTTTAGGTGGGTAATATTGACTTATTGTTTCTGTTTGGGAATCTTTAACAATCACTTAAGGTGAAAATGTCTCCAAATTTGGAAGACTGATATCTGTATTACCGAAAGTGCTACAAAACTCTTGAGTTACATATGAATTTCTGTGGTAATTCAAACAGTGAATAAAAACTAACAGAATTGTTAAACTCCAACCATGTTCAAACAACAGTTGTTTTTCTTCTCAAACATACCGTTCCACCTTAAAAGACATAGAGATCCTGAACATAAACAACCAACAAAAAGAATTGCTTTTCCCACCATTGTAGATGTCCTAGAAGTTGGTTGCATATTCTACCTTTTGTGAGCAAAATAATCCCATAAATACAGTATTTGACATGTCAAGACCTGGGCTCCGTTTTTTTGTTTGTTTGTTTTCTTGACAGGTAAATTTCATTTCAGACACAGTGTTGGTCTCTCATAGAATGCATGGTGTTTTTTAAAAGACATCATTTAAACGCAGCTTAAAATGAAATTATATTTTGGGGGAAAAATTGAAAGAAGCTTCATAAAGTGGTTAAAAAAAAACACTACTTAGTGTTTCATCTAAAGCTAATTTTGGGGTGGAGGGCAATATTTTCCATATTTAAAGCAGTCTTTAAATGCCAGCACAGAGATGCTGTCCAAAACAAACATTTAATTCCTACCCAAAATGATGCATGTCATGATTTTACATGCACTACCCATTTGTTTAACAAAATGGAGCTCTGTGTATTCGAAGCTTCCCACAGTGCCTTCATCGGTCTTTATTATAAAATCGATTTTAGGATAATAACAACATGAGGCTGGGTTTTGAATATATATATATATATATATATATATATATATATATATATATATATATATATATATCCTGCTTTAGAGAACCACATAAATATGAAGACTTCTTTTGAGGTTTCCAAGTTTGTACATCTGCGTCTTATTACAGCCATTAGCTCAAATGGCACAGCCACCAGTGAGACATAATGGCTGAAAAAAAAACAAATTCTGTTTCTTTTTTTTTTTTTTTTTTTTGTATTCTTAAGGAAATAATGACAGTATTTCAGCTGTTGCACTGGAATGGGACACTGAAAGCTTTTAGAGAGAGGAGATATAGTCGTCAGGTAGGCCTCATTTTTTACCATTTTGGACAAATCAAGTTTGGTGTAAATTCCAAGTGTTAACACATATTTTGTGTAAAGCTTTCTTTTTTGGCTTATTCCTGGAATTAAGAGGCTAATGTAGCTGAAAAGAAGAGGCAGTTTTTGTACACATAACTAAATATGAATTTATCATTCTGAACAAACAGTGATTTGGAACATCTCTAAACAGACACTAATACACACACTAAAATATGCTGCTCTTTAGTTATATGTATTGAGTCCATACCACATTTTCAAAAGGCAATTTTTCTAAAACTTTGTTTTTTCATTTTTAAGAAAATACTTTATTGATTCCTACCTACATTTTTTAAAAATTACACATTTTAAGGTGTCACTTTCATTAATTAGATAATTGTAAACAATTAAAAATTCACATCAGGACAGAATAAAAAAACTAGTGAAAGAAAAAAAATGAAGTGGCTCGGTAAGATTGTTTATGTGGTAATTTAAACATTAAATACAGGGTTACAGTTAAATTTCAGCCACATACAAATACCAGTCATTTTTCTCCTCAAACATACCATTCCACCTTAAAAGATGCAGAGCATCTGAAAATAAACAATCCAGAGACAACTGCAGTTCCTTACAATCATAATCTTTAAAGCCAGTTCCACTAATTTCTACTCTTCCTACAACTGAAGGTAATTAAAGGTTTTGTTCCACTACACAGCATTGTATTGTTGTAAACTGCAGGCAAAACTATTCAAACATGTTTCCTTTAAAAGCTTAAAGCACACACTTTGGTTCACAAAGTGTTCTATTTTATGTAATGTTGAGAGATCTGTGACTACTCACAAAAACATAAATGTAAATGTGAGTGCTCTGCTGCCTTTAGCAGTACAGGCAATAAGATACACTTTTGGAACAAATGTGAGAAAAAAAAAGTTTTTATTAAGCGTACAAACAGAACAGTCATACAAGCAAACAGTGCCATCAGAAGGGTCATAATTCTTGGAAGAACAAAGTCCAGTACATTTAATAAACAATTATCTTAGAAATCAAAGCTTTAGCAATGAGAACACAGTCCAGTCCTTTTAAAAACTTCTTTAAGATATGGATTATAGTGCTGGAGTTAGGATGTAACTGCAAGTATAACACTAATTTAACCAAAATACACAGTGCAACCTAGAATGGAAGATACATGACTAGACAATGTGTTGATAACAATAAGGCTGAATTGATTACAATGGTCATACAGTGAAACCATACAAATTAGTCTATTTGAGACTCCTCAGCTGTTAACAATATTGGAGACTCATGTATAATGATTTAGGCATGCAGAACAGTATATATGAGCTATCATTTCTTTAATCATTATCAAAAAAGAAATAAATAAATTTATTTGTACCAAAAATACAGAAACAGAAATAATGAGGGCTAAAACAAAGGCTTAGTTCCAAAATAGAAAAAATCCAAACGTAATTATTTAAAACTGGGACAAACTCACAGCAATTAAAATACACATTAATATTAATGTATTATTTATTTAATTTAGCATTTTCTCAACAAAATTCCTACAGTTTATTTACTCAACCAAATTTTACCTGATTAAATGAGGAACCAAATGTAAAGCCTTATTTTGGCAGAACAACTGTAAAAACCTTTCATCTGATTGAAGCCTCTATTACTGGTCATCTCCATTAGCTTCCATTAGAGTGCACTTAAGATGCCACACACGACTTGGCTGATAGGAAGTGGGCAAATTTGGCCAACCTCTGGCAAGATGCAATTCTGAAATCATGTCTGTGGGACAGGAGGTGATCAGCTACTACTCTCAGCAGTGTCTGGATGAGTGTATGCGCAGTCACATGGCTCTAGACTGGCTGCAGAGAGAGAGACTGAGGCCTGGGCTACTGTCCCATGAGTTGCAGCTGGCCCTCAAGGAGCTGGCCGAGGCTCGGCAGGCAGGACGAGAACTCCGATTCTACAAGGAGAAGAAGGAGATCCTGAGCCTAGCCCTGAGTCAGGCCAACGCAGACAGGCTTGAAGAAGAAGACTGGAGGGGACAGGACACTGGACTGGATTACCTGACTCACACAGCACACTGTATGAATGACAGTATGGAGGCACCAGAACATTGCCGGTTTTATTACCAGGAGAGTGGCAGTGACCGGGAGTCATTGGGCTAAGGTGGACAGTCGTATAAAAATGTTTGCTTGGTGTATTGTCTGTAAACACTTATCCTGTTCATGGTTGCAGTGGATCTTGGGCCTACCCAGAATCATTGATTGCAAGGCAGGAACACACTCTGGATAGGGCACCAGTCTATCACAGGGCATCGCACACTTACACATTCACTCACAAATTCACTCCTATGGACACTTTGGCATAGCCAATCCACCTATCAGCATGTGGTTTTTGGACAGTGGAGGAACCCAGAGCACCCATCCTCACAGACAGTCACCTGAGGTGGGGCTGAAACCCATGAACCCAGGAGCCTCGAGCTGTGTGTCAGTGACACTACCTGCTGCACCACCATGCTGCCTGTATTGGATTGACTTTGATTTTCTTATGAAAATGAGTATAAGCTCATACATCCGTTAAGGGAACAAACTTGCCATTTCTTTGTGCATAGTAATTTTTTTTCTGAGGTTAATATATTAGACATGATCAAATATTAAAATTGACCAGGTTATATTTTATGTTGTTTCCCATTTATTTCAGCAGTAATTTTAAGCAGTAATCTTCAAGTAGAAACCAAACAAACCCTGCCATTTAAACAAGGCGGTCCAGACATCTGTTAAACACTGCATATGGTAACGTCTTGGACTTTAGGCTCTTTAAGAATACGCTGACTTATTTTTTTATTTTTTGTAGATACTTTATTTAGACATTATAAAGTGCTGTCTTAGCAAACTATCAATATGAGCAATATTTGGGCTTACTTTAAATCAGATCTATTCCACAGTATGTGTAGCAGTACTCTACAGTGTTATACTGGGAACGCTGTTTGTGTTTGTCCCCGAGTCCTTTGGAATGTAAATTTAATTTGTTTGGTATACTTGCTTTATATTCAGCAAAGAGCATGCTCATTTGCTTTGACTTAAAGGGAATTTCATGTTGCTTGTGCAGTGAATGTAAATAAGTGGTTTGTTTTTTTGTACTGGCCACATGGTGGCGCCATTTCCTGTGAATATTCAGTAGTTGCTGTATTTTCTGTTTCACTCCCATAATCATTAAACATTTTCCACATTGATTTAAAAAAGAAAAGAATGTTATAAAGTTCCACACAAAACATTAATATGCATAAAAATATGTATCTTGAATACGAATCTTAGTTAAATACTCTATATTAATAGTGTCTTAATACACTGTACAGCCAGGCATTTTTGAAAAGATTCACTCCTTTGTAAATATGTTGTATTTTACAGGTAGTAAAACCTACAAGTTAACACAGCTAACGATACTGTAACAGGGAATAACAAGCATAGATATTTTAATACAGTGTCCTTGATGCCTGCCTGTTTGTTTCTGTAATGCTGAAATATGAGGTCGCTGAAGACGAAAAGAACTATAACTGTGCCAATACATTCTGATATTACATCTACAAGGTGGACCAACAAGGTAGGTGCATCTTATAGCACAGATAGGGAGTGGACACAGTGTTCCAAATCTCCGGCAGCACCACTAGTACCAAGGCAGCACACACTTTCACCACATCAGTGTCACTGCAGTGCTGAGAATGATCCATCACCCAAATCATACTAAGAACCAGGGCAAACAAAGAATGCAAGAACTTCAAAGTGCTCCTCTATGGTCAGTGCGTCTTAGAGATTGGCCTGTGCCTTCAACTGTGTAAAGTGCATGTGTATGTAAGGGAAATATATGTTTCTTATGCAAATTGCTGGGTGTATTATGCACCCAGAAATCAGATGAGATAAAAGGAAGGCAACGAGAGTCATTAGTGTAAGACTCTACAATTCACTCCTTGAGCAAATGCAAAAGGAAAAAAAAAAAAAAACTAGGCCATAATAGATCTTGTTTTTTCCTCAACTTTTTTCTCCCTTACTGTGGTTGCTAGGAGACTGTTGAACCTAAGGCAAGAAATCATGAGCTACAGCAGGGATGGGCATGTGTCCTCCGATGTGCTGTAAGTGGGAATTGATAATGTTATATAAGATGATAATTTACTTCTGTTCTATTCCATTTCTGATTTAACTGTGCTCCAAATATTTTTCTTTTAGTTTTTAGTTAGTGTCTCAAATGAAAAGTGAGACCATGGTGTGGTGCGTGGATGGTAAAGGTGGACCGCCACCCCACACGTTCAACCCACATAGCACCCGTTTAGGCCGCTTGAAAAGCCCACTCATTCACGGGCCACAAACGCTTCCAGTCTATAACCACCTCGTTATCATTCTCCCTGAATCACTTATACATTATGCATGATTTTGCATAAATTAATCAAAATACACAACAAGCCAGCTTCCGTTCTGTCCTCTGTTCTTGCACAGTCCTTCGCATCCAGTCTGCAGCCTATTTTGCTACTTTCCAAGAGGAATGATGTGTCAAATTGAATAGTTATATAGGTATAGACAGGAAAAGTGGACAGATAATAGCATATTTGGCTCTGTTTTCAAGAGAACATGGTTTCCCCTCTCCAGGGAAGGAGAGTAATTTTCCAGAGCTAATGCTTGTCAGAGGCCTGATGGGCCAGACTTTGTGATGTTACTGCCTTTCTTCAATTTAGTGGGCTAAAACCCATTTGAAATCAAATAGCATGACATTCCATCCTTTCTGATTTTCAGCTCAGGGCAATGAGATGCAAATTACACAGTCCTGTTCTAACACTGATTGTGGGGAGGAAGCATCTTTCAATACCGGCCTGAGTTATTCAGGACCATGTCTGGTTGAAACTGATCAAATGGGAGTGAAATCATATTTTCATTTCGGATATTGAACTAATGGACAGATGGACAGGAGAATAGAATAATCAGGTCCTTTTTAATGGTATATTGGAAATTCTTGGTACCGATGAAAACCTTATGTTCCTAACATACTTCTCGCTTTAACCCTCATTATTAAAAACAAAGTGTTCTTTAGAACAATTTTTGGAGCCCTAGAAAACCTTTTAGTGAATGTTTCTATGCACAGCAAGCCAAACAGCAACAAACATTTTTTTACATGGTACTCATCGTTGTGAAACCCTGCAATATTTATCTCCATTTATATGTGTTTATTTGCATGGATAAATAAATGAATATATAAATGAATGAAGCTGTGTTAAACAAGGACTAATCACCTAATACTGTGGTAATCATTCTTCCAGAAGCACATTTGTGAGAACAGACACTGATGTTAGATGAGGCCTGGATCGCAGTCTCCGTTCTAATTTATTCCAAAGGTGCACTATCGGATTGAGATCAGGACTCTGCGCAGGCCAGTCAAGTTCTTCCACACCAAATTAGCTTATAAATGTCTTTATGGACCTTGCTTTGTGCACTGGTGCATAGTTGTGTTTTAACAGGACGGGACTGTCCCCAAAGGCCCTGTTCCCAAAAAGTTAAAAAAAATTATCTAAAATCTCTTGGTATGCTGAAGCCTTAAGAGTTCTTTTCACTGGAGCTAAGGTGCTGAGCCCAACTCCTGAAAGAAATATCACTGACAGTTGACTGTGGAATATTTAGTAGGGAGGAAATTCACAACTGGACTTGTTGCACAGGTGGCATCCTATCACTGTACCATGCTGGAACTCACTGAGCTCCTGAGAGTGAATCACTCTTTCACAAATGTTTGCAGAAGCAGTCTGCCTGCCTAGGTGCTTTGTTTTATACGCCTGTGGCCATGGAAGTAAATGGAACACCTGAGTTCAATGATTTGGATGGGTGAGTGAATACGTTAGGCAATATGGTGCAGTTTGCATGCAAAATACATGTTAGTGTGATGCATATACAGAATATTGATATAGATATATGTGAATATTTTGAGGCTGATATGTGGTAGTAAATTACACAGTCCTAAATTCACAAGGTTTGGACCCTTTACAGCTTCACAACCTCATTTATCAAATAATTATGTTAATTTTTTTTTTCTTGGAAGTGCACATCCAAACCAATAACCATTAAAGAACATTAATTGTTCACAATGTTCACAATGAAAGTAAACCTTGTATCCATTGCTGGCTGTAAGTATGACATTAAATGGTAGTTCGTAGGTTCCTGGGATGTTCTTGCTGCAGATTTAACCTGCAGTGCATTAGATTCTATCAATTATCCTCGACCTCCTTCCTAGGGACAAGTATCCACTCCAGGTTGATTGAAAGACAAGGGACAAGGTCATGGAGCAAAAAGGCACTTGACTCTCACCTCACCTTACAACAGCACAGGATGCCTTTTAAATTTCCTTCACAGCTCCCATTTAATAGCTGTCTTGCCAACATTTTTTTATTTTTATTTTTTTGCTGGTTGATGCCAAAACCAAGTGATATGCCAGAGAAAGCCTGCAGTGCTGTCAGAACTGACAACTCTGGGGGAAATCAGGATGACTCTCACAACAAAAGACACAAGTGTTCTGCCCTATTCAGTTAAGAAAGAGAGTACGAAAGAGACAGAGAAAGAGATCTCAGCTTCTGCACTCATAATTTTGCATCTTGTTAACCTTGTGTGGGCCCTCCTGTCAGAGCAAGTGTGCTGCGTTATGAAGGCTGAGCGGGGGCCCAGCATGAGGGCCATGTGGCCACACTTTCTCTAACACCATCTCCCACCATCTCTCTCTCTCTCTCTCTCTCTCTCTCTCTCTCTCTCTCTCTCTCTCTCTCTCCTTCACACATGAAGGACATCTCACCCTTCTCCTCTCCTCTTTCTCTCTTCTTTTCTCCCTCTCTTCCCTTCTCTTCACACTGTTTTTCTGATTGAGCTTACAGCATGGCCAGCTCCTGAGTGCCAGCTTTGATGAGTTTGACTTCATCATGCAGCTCAAGGCCACCAAATGAAGAATATAGACTTTGAAATGATCTCAGCTTGTCTCCGTTTGTCTTGTTATACACTGATCTTTGATCAAACATGTCGCTTTGTCATGGGATGGAGGAATATCTCTGGGAAAGTGACACCATGCCAAGAGAACAATGTGATATGAATGATATCCAACAGACAAAACAGGGCAGCAGTAAACTGCTGTGTTGCTGTGCGCTGTATGTGTGTGTGTGTCTCTAAGAAAAGAAAAAATGGAGGCAGATGGAACTGTCAGATTGTCCTCTATGCATAGCTGAGCTGTTGAAGCCTCATCCACTTTCTTGCTGAAGTCTGCACAACAAAATGCTTCAACATAGTCCCATCCACTCCGCATAACTAACTCAAGAACAGCTCTGAAATAGAAACCCAGCATGAGCCTGCTCTCGCTCCCTTATTTACTGCTCCTCACTGTCAGCCATGCAAGGAGAATTGGCTCAGAAGTAAACCGTTCACGGAAGTGCTGCCGTACATAGAGATGAACTTTAAATTGCCGGCTGAAGGCCTGCTTTCATAATTGCAGGATCTGCTCAAATGAAGTCTTCATTATAAGCGCACGTTCTCCAAGTGGTCTTTAATCAGACGTTTTAGTAGAATAGTCCCCTTGAATCACCTCTTGTCTTATCAGTATTGCTCTGCAGTACTCTCTAAGGGCACAGTGTTTCATCAGGAATAAATTGGTAAACTTCCATTCTGCCTTGTGTGTTCTCACCTCCCCTATTTCTAATGAATTAAACTCATGCTCATATGCCTCTGAGGCCAGTACTCCAATCAATTTTTGACTGCACCAAACTGCACTACTGTATAAGAACATAACTTGAATTATGAGTTATAACTCACAAAAAAAAACCAATAAATGCTAAAGAGTTTGGGCTGAGACATTGGAAAACTGTCAAAAGAAAGCATGCAGCCGTAGATAACTGTCAAAAAAAGGAAACTTTTAGTATCCAGGTAGGTCTTGATGACACATATGATATAAACTTTTTGAACCTCAAGCGTTCAAAATAATCCTTAAGATACCAAGGGCAGCCTTGAGCCTGATGATTTTAGGTAGGCATTTGACCCACAGCAACCTTGATCAGGATAAATCTGCCAAAGATTTTGAAAAAATAAATGAATAAATATTAGCAAAGAAAAAAAACTGTTGGAGAAAAAGTTAAAGATAGAAAATGGGATTCCTAACAACCTGGTAGATAACCAAAGAGCCCCATATCTCATAAACTGGACTTGCAGATGGATAAAAAGGAAGTGCCTCTTCTGAAATCCAAAGGTCCACCTGTATTTCTGTTCTTCCTTCTAAGGTAACACTGAAAGGATGTTTTCAGAACAATGGAATAGGCCCAGAGAGAGCATAGGCCCAGACCACTGATTACTTGGGTTGTTAGTAGAATGTGCCATCAACTTATGAGACTGAACTTTGGAGGTGTAGAGAAAAAAATATACATTTTTTAACATTAATATTAAAATACCATGTATTACATGGAGGGCGGCACGGTGTCACAGTCACACAGCTCCAGGGACCTGGAGGGTGTGGGTTCGATTCCCCGCTCCGGGTGACTGTCTGTGAGGAGTTTGGTGTGTTCTCCCTGTGTTCGCGTGGGTTTCCTCCGGGTGCTCCGGTTTCCTCCCACAGTCCAAAAATACACGCTGATAGGTGGATTGGCGACTCAAAAAAGTGTGTGTGTGTGTGTTGCCCTGTGAAGGACTGGCGCCCCCTTCAGGGTGTATTCCCGCCTTGCGCCCAATGATTCCAGGTAGGCTCTGTACCCACTGCAACCCTGAACTGGATAAGCGCTTACAGATAATGAATGAATGTATTTAATGGTTCTTTTGGAAATAAAATTAAATGCTTTCTCTCAAATGTGTACATCCATTTGACTAACGCATATATTGTTACACACTATCTGCTAAACCTTTACTCATGTTTGCTGTCAAAATTGGTATCATTTTGTAACAATCTGCCCAAAATACTTCACTGATCATTGAGGTCTGGTGGGAGAGTGTGAGAGTGATGTGTCAGTCTGTCACACACAGATGCCGTCTGCCACAGGGCCACACTGCGAGGCATCACTGGATCCTCAGTGGGAGCTCCACACTAATGCCAAAGGATGAAAGAGGAATTACTCCTCTGGAAGCTTCATCTGTCGCCTCTCTGTCTCTTATTCCTCTCGCTGTATTTTTTTTTCAGCCTGTTTGTTGGCAATTGAGAGGTTGCATCAGTGACAAGAGATCAAATCTCCAAATTACATTTCCAAAAGCGGTAGCAGACAAAGTCAGTTGTAGGACAAGCAGATCAGTAATGATACCACAGCATCAATAAACGTGCTGCATTTACTCACTGGACCAAGCCCAGCTTCTGTTCCATAGATTTACCATTCTTCTTACTAGGTACAAACAAATGCTTCAGCTCAAATTGGATTTCCAAAACAAATGGAACATAAAATGAGATTTAAATGACAAATCCAGTCAAGCATATATATCAAAACTCATGAATATTCAACAGAATTACAGTCAGATACTATATAACATTCTATATCAGCATGAACTAATAAAACATTGTAATGACCTATACCTACTATTACGTCCAAGTACTTTTGTTTTGATTTGGTCTTTACTCCTCCCTTGCTCCACCTCTCACTTATGAGTGATGAGCTGCCACAGGGACAGATTACCTTCAAGTGCTTCTTGTTCACTGCCATGTGTATTTAAACAATTTCTTTCTGCCTTGTGTTTGTCTTATATTATGATTGCTAATACTGTGAATGTTACCATGCCTATTCTTTCTCAGTTTAATAGTTTTGTTTCTTGGTTTTTTTCACTTTGTCCCTTGTCTTGTTTTTTGGTAATGTACACTGTTTCAGATAAAGACAACACACCCCTGCAAACTTTTGTCTTTATCTTCCACAATACAGAATATATCACCCATTTTGGAAGAATTGGGTTGGGTATATTTACTCCAGGATATCCGCTCTGTTGTGGCAGAATATAATAACTTACTTAAAGGAAATCCGCAGCTGAGGTGAATCCCCTCTATGTGTTTAGGGGGTAGCTGTCCCACTCCAATATCTGTGCGCTTACTGGCTGAGTTGCAGCAAGTGTGGAGTTGCCAAGCTTTCTGGTTTTCCTGGCTGTGCAAATTGCTTCTGTGGACATCATCGTAGGCCTGGCTGCCTACATGGTTATCAAAGCAAGCTTGCCTGCTTATGAGGATGTTAATGCAACCCCCTTGCCTCCATGGATGTTAATGAAGGCCTGTCTCTCTGTGTCTGTTGTTCCTCCTACAGCTCTTCCAGTGCAGTGCCATCCCCCAGAACAATGCTTCTAGGGCTGAACCCCAGAGTGACTCCTGCTCCAATGCAGATTCCTAATGCATCTGATGCAACACCAGCTCCCCATGTGTTATGTTGCTCCCTTATAGTGTAACTAAGTAAACATTATTACTCAACACACAGAGCAAGGAGGACAACTTCTGGCTGATTCACTCACTTCTTTAATTGAACTACTGCCACACTGATTACATTCAGAATCCCTAGATGCCCTAGTGGCGGTCTGCCCTCTGGTGGGTTCATTGTACATAGGACATCTCTAGGTGCATACATCACATATCTCCTCCCCACTAAGATTTGTTGTCAATAACAAAACATTTCTTAGGAAACAAACATATCCTTTTTTTTTTTTTTTTTTTTTTTTTAACTTCTCAATAACCTTACTAGAAAATAGGAGTTACGTCACAACTTATAATCACTTCAAAGTTTCAAAACTCAGAACCATTTAACAACATTCTATGAAAGCAAACATTCTTCAACTTTTTTTTTTTTTTAATTCACTAATCCCTGTAACGTACTGGTGGACGTGTGATCCTCACCGGATATGGTCGTACAGTCTCTGTTGTAGTCTGAACGTTCGGTGTGGATTCCGTGGACTGTGGTGTCGTGGGTGTTTTTGATGGTGTATGTAGTGTGTGTGTAAGTGTATCAGTATCCTCCTTCTGTTGAGGTGTATTTGGGTCAGGTGTGGTTGTCTGAGGAAGTGACATCGGACAACTCGCAGGAAGACTCACTGCAGTCTCTGATGGGTCTGACTCGGACCGAGTCAGCATCTGGTCCACATAACGCTTCCAGACCCCTTGTGTTCCCACATTTACCTTGTAGGACACTGGTCCGGTCTTCTCGATCACCACAGCTTGCGTCCACTTATCCTCCCCCTTCCTATAATCACGCACAAGCACTGGCTCACCAACTTCAAACTGTCTCTGTTTAGAGTGTAGCTGGCGCCGTTGCTGTTGAGCCTCTTGTGACTGGTGCACTGTGCCAGCCATACTTGGTTTCAGGAAATCCAGTCGAGAACGCAGTTTGCGTCCAATGAACAGCTTTGCAGGGCTTTCCTTGGTTGTTGCATGGGAGGTGTTGCGGTAGGTCAGGAGGAATGTATCTAGACGCTGTTGCACAGGTGTATGTCCTCTAGAAGATTTCAGAGAGTGCTTGAAAGTTTGCACAAAGCGCTCCGCTAAACCATTGGAGGCTGGGTGGTGTGGTGCTGAGCGAATGTGTTTGACGCCATTGGCTTTCAGAAACGTGATGAATTCTTCAGAGCAGAACTGAGGACCATTGTCGCTTACAAGGCTGTGTGGAATGCCATAGCGACTAAAGAGTCCCCTAAGCACTTGGATGGTTTTGCTAGACGTGGTGCTATCCATGATGTGCACTTCGGGCCATTTGGAGTGTGCGTCCACTACGACCAGGTACATGTGCCCTTCAAATGGACCGGCAAAGTCCACATGTATCCGTTCCCAAGGACTGGATGGCCACATCCATGGGTGTAAGGGTGCTAGGCCCGGTTCTTTCTGCACTCGCTGACATGAGTGGCATGACTTTGCTTGGTGCTCGATCTGGGAGTCGATGCTGGGCCACCAAACGTAGCTGCGGGCTAAACTCTTCATCCTTACTACACCTGGGTGTGCTGAGTGTAACTCTGCCAAAACCCGGGGGCGTAGTTTGGGTGGCACAATCACTCTCAAACCCCACATGAGGCATCCGTGCTACACAGTGAGATCATGGTGGCGCTGGAGATAGGGGGACAGCTCGTCCGCTACGTTGTTTGCAGCTGGAAAACGGCCAGTTGTGACCATTTCCATGACACAGGACAGAGTGGGGTCAGCCATGGTGTGACGCTTGATCTCGGTGTGGCTGACTGGCAATGTGTCCAACTGTGACGTGTAGAACACCTCCACTGCATCTTGTTTTACCCTGGGGGCATGAGGGAGCGGTAACCTCGACAGTCCATCAGCGTTGGCATGTAGGGCCCCTTTTCTGTACTCAATGGTGTAATTGTGAGCGGAGAGCAGGAGCGCCCAGCGTTGCATGCGAGCGGCAGCCATGGATGGTGTGCCTTTCCCTGGACTGAAGATGGTTGTAAGCGGGCGATGGTCAGTGAGTAGAGTGAATGTATTGCCATACAGATACTGGTGAAACTTGCGTACTCCAAAGACTATCGCTAATGCCTCCCTCTCAATCTGAGCGTAGTTTTGTTCTGCTTTGCTGAGAGTTCTGGATGCATAGGCGATGGGTTTTTCATCGCCATCCGGCATGACATGAGAGAGAACAGCTCCGACCCCATAGGGTGAAGCGTCGCAAGCGAGGCGGAGAGGCAACTCGGGGTTGTAATGTGTAAGCACCTCCTGAGATATCAGGAGTGCTTTGGCATTCTGGAACGCTGATGCACAGGCTGACGTCCACTGCCATTTCTTTTCTTTGTTTAGCAGTTCATTCAACGACTTTAGCACAGTGGCCCGATCAGGAATGAAGCGTCCATAATAGTTAAGCATTCCTAGGAAAGATCGAAGTTGACTTACATCGCCTGGTGCTGGTGCTTCCACGATGGCACATACCTTCTCCGGTGACTTGTGGAGCCCAGCAGCGATGTGACCCAGGTATTCCACGGACTCCTGGAAGAAGAGACATTTCTCTTGATGTGCAGGCCGTATTCCTCTAGCCTGCTGAGCACTGCATCCAGTGTTTTCAGGTGTGTCTGCTCATCAAGACCACTGACAAGTATGTCGTCCAGGTAGCAATGAGTGTGTGCCAGTCCGAGGAGCACCTGGTCCATTGCCTTCTGGAATAAGGCGGGCGATGACGCTACACCAAACAGCAAGCGATTGAAGCAGAAGAGTCCTTTTTGTGTTGAGATGGTCAGCAACTTCTTGGAGCTCTCTTCTACTTCCATCTGTAGATATGCATTGGATAGATCCAACTTACTGAAGCACTGACCTCCAGCGAGAGAAGCGAACAAGTCCTCAATACGAGGAATTGGGTATTTTTCGATGCAGAGTGCTGGGTTGAGTGTGACTTTGAAGTCCCCGCAAAGTCTCACGGTGCCATCCTTCTTGTTCACTGGCACCACTGGCGTAGCCCAGTCACTATGCGCCACCGGTGAAATGATGCCAAGCTCCGTGAGGCGTGTCAGTTCAGCTTCCACTCGCGGTCGAAGAGCATATGGCACATTGCGTGGTGGGCAGAATTTGGGTACACTGTTTGGTCTTAGAGTGAGCCTGGCTTTCACTCCAGTCATGGTGCCTAACTTATCGGAGAAAACAGCGGAGTGTCTTTTTAACACTATCTCTAAGCTGTCTGTCTGTCTATGCTCAATTGCATGTACCGTCTTTAAGTCTCTCCAGTTCAGCTGAATGGCTCTCAGCCACTCCCTGCCAAACAATGGTGGAGCATCCGCCTTCACCACATACAGTGGCAAGACAGCGTGTTGCTTGTTCAATGTCACTTGCACTTTAATGACTCCTTCTGGTGCCAAAGGCTCTCCTGTGTATGTCTTTAGCATGATATCAGTGGGTTGCAGAGGAATTTTGTGCAGCTTTCGTTTGTACATTTCCCATGGAATCAATGACACTGCAGCCCCTGTATCCAATTCCATCTCCATTTTCTTTCTGTTGACTGTTGGCACTACTGATATACGTGAATACTTCCCTTTTTGAGACACTGTATAGAGTTCCAAGTCACTGTCACTATCCGTTTTCGTTCCTTCACTTTCACTTTCATTCGCCTCGACGTGATGGATCTTTTCCTTTCTATCTTTCACGCTGCGTTTGTGAGCATGGCTTTTCTGTTCAGGCTTTCTATCTTTGTGTTTATGTTCTCTTTCGTGACTGCCTTTTGATCTACCCCTACACATTCGTTTAGTATGGCCTTTCCTCCTGCACTGGTGACATTCGCGGTCTTTGTACCAGCATTCATCATCGCTGTGATTTCCCTTCCCACAGCAGCGGCATTTTTCACTTTGCAAAAACACTGCATGTACTTTCAGGGAATTACTTAACTGCTGTACGTCGCGTGCTGCTGTCTCTGTTGACACTGCGTGTTCCACTGCTTTTTTGAACATGAGGTTTTCCTCCGTCAGAAGACGTTTCTGTACAGCTTCGCATTTCAATCCGCAAACAAATCTCTCCCTCAGAGCGTCCTCTAAGTAAGCCCCGAACTCACAGTGTTCCGATACTGTGACTGCTACATACTGTGCTATCGTTTCTCCTTCCCCCTGATTTCGCTTGTGGAACCGGAACCTTTCGGCTATAACAAGCGGTTTCGGTGTGAAGTGATCTTTAAGCACAGTCACAACCTGTTCATAAGTCTTTGTGCCAGGTGCCACGGGAGCTACTAAGCTACGAAGCAGTCCATATGTTTTAGGACCCATCACACTGAACAGTACTGAAACTTTCTTAGCCTCTTGAATGTCATTAGCCACCACATAATGCTCAAAACGTTCAATATACGTTGCCCACTGCTCACCAGACTCATCGAAAATGTCCATTTGTCCATATATTCCAGCCATCATACGTCTTTCTGGGATTACTTGTACCGTAGATGAACTCACAGCACTCAATGCCCTTGTATCCGTTGATCCGTTGTCCGGCTTTAGTTGATTAGCACATTAGCTAGCCACGCGGGTGTTCATTTCGGTCCAAAACTTGCACAAAACTGGTTTAACTTTCACAGCCAATCGATGCAAAGTATTCCGAAACACACGACTCGTCGCCAATTTATGTTATGTTGCTCCCTTATAGTGTAACTAAGTAAACATTATTACTCGACACACAGAGCAAGGAGGACAACTTCTGGCTGATTCACTCACTTCTTTAATTGAACTACTGCCACACTGATTACATTCAGAATCCCTAGATGCCCTAGTGGCGGTCTGCCCTCTGGTGGGTTCATTGTACATAGGACATCTCTAGGTGCATACATCACACCATGCCTCTATTCTTGTGCCTGCTCCATGTGCATGTTCATTAGGGTCATCTACTTGTGCACTATTTTCAGTGCTGGTTCCTCATGCAGTCGTTCCATTCTGGATATTTCAGCAGCCCAAGTTCCCACCCTCCTGTCTCTGCCGCTGCTCCTAGAGTTCAGCATGCTTCTGCAGTCCAGTCCATTCTTGTCCATGGTCCTAAAGAGCCTTTGACTCTTGGCTCTGTTATTATGGCACAACCGCTCTTGGCACTAAGATTTTGTCCTTGCTTTTTCCCAACTGGACCCTCCTTCAAGATGGCCAATGTGCCTTTTGTAAGTCAGTGTCCCAGTCATGGTGTTTGTTCCAGATGCTGTTGCCTTCTATGCTCCATCCCCTGTCTCTGTCAGTATCCTTGTCTCTGACCCTTTAGCCATCACTGTACTTGTTGTTATCACCATTTTCTGTTTCTAGTTTGATCCTCACAACCAGCAGGAACATCCAAGGCACAAAACCCCAAAATGCTCACTGGTCACTGAAAATGGCTGGCTGCTGCTTCAAGTGGGTACACTGCCTCTAATCTACTGTGAATATTTGTTCACTGCTATGGATGGGTTAAAATCAGAGGTCAGATCTCATTGTAAATATGTGCAATTCTCTTAAATAATTTCACTGTCCCGTCATGGACACAGTTGCTTTCCCAGTCTGGTGTCCTGCCCCTTCTGCCCCTTGTCCTTTCAGGGCTTTAGTATCAAGCTTAGTTCTGCCAAGTTCTCCAGCACAATTTCATTCTTGTCATGTGTCCTGTCCATGTTGCTGCTCTCTGTCCAGTTCCACTGAATGTTCTTTGTTAGTTTGAAAATCTTGTTTCTTCTTTCTATTTCTTCAACTTTTTTTAAATATATTTTTTATGAATTGTTTTCAGATAAATTCAACTCACGTTTGCATCCTGCTTCCTTGTGTCCTGCATTAAAGAAATCACATATTATTATTCTCCTGTTTTTGTTTACTTCTTTTGTTTTTTCTAGGATATCAACCACCATTTACCTAAAAAGTTTTTAAAAAATGGATTTTAATGTGCTTCTTTGCTTGTGTTTGATATCCGGCCAGGTCATGGTTTTATTGACTTTTAGAACTATCTTTATCCTGTGGAGAGTGTGCTGTATTGATCGATGAGGGAAGCATTTTCAGCACTGAAGACCTTGATGTTTAGATGTTTAGAGTGCTGGTAGATTCATAAGCATTTTAGAAATCTAACAGTCTTTGAAAATCATGACTCAACACTAAAAAGGAAATTTGAAAAGAAATCACAAATTGCTTCAAATGCAGTAAAGTTATCTTTTTTTGATGGCTTAAAAATATTCTTTTTTTAGAGGCTTAAAAAATTTGGGATGCAGTGCATGAACACATCCTGGACAGGTCTACAAATATTGCTTACACTTGTAAACTCTAGCTTACATACAGATGTTTGAAGATTTGAACAGAGATTCGGGGTTTTTTGTTTGTTTAGATTTTATGTCAAGGTTTTAAAAGAAGTATAAAATACACTAATTTAAATAATGTCTATAAATATTAACAGTCCAAATATGTTTTTGTCTTCTTGTAATTTTTTTTTTTAAAAAGTTGGGATTTCAGTCAAAGAATTCTTAAAAAGAATGTGTGAGTTGTTATTGCTCTGAGCTTAGGACAAGAAAACTGGTTGGTCAGTGAAAACATTTGTGTCACGCCTTCGTCCTGTCAGTCTGTTGTCCCCGCCATGTGCTTTATTTGCACATGGCTCTGTTTTGTTTATGTTCGAGTCTCCGCCTTTGTTCCGCCTCCTCGTCCGTGTCATGTGTTACCCGTCCTCGTTATCTGTCCAGGTGTGTCTCGTTTGTGTGAGTATTTAAGCCCTATTGTGTCACGTCCTGTTTGTCGTACATTCCTCATTTCACTTTTCTCATGTCTAGTCGGTCGTGTTTTCGAGTCTGTCCGTCTGTCTCCACAGTTTCTCCGTGTTTGTTTCCCTAGTCGTTGTTTCGTGTCGTAGTTTCTTTTCCTCTCTCGTTCCTTCGTTTTCTCTTTAGTCTGTCAGTCCCGTTTGCCCTGTTTAGCTCCCCTTGTTTAGTGTAGCCTGCTTGGCTCCCTGTTTGTTTTCGTTTTGTTAAAGTCTCTTTGTTTTGTTTTGTTGTTTTCCTTTATTAAAGGTACCGTGTTTTAGCGAGTGCGTCCGCCTCCCTCAATCCGCACCCCGTCCCTGACAATTTGAATAATTTCTTTGAACTTTTAATTAGTTGCTTGTTTTAATTGCATTTTCAAAATGTCCCAACTTTTCTGGAAATTGGTTTGTATATAATTATGATCCTAATCCATCCCTCTTATGTCTACAAAGTTATTCATTCCACCCTTTGCATGATAGTCAGAAGAACAACGAAACAAACATTTTCTGCACTAAACGAACAGCTGGTAATTGCTTTTCAATATGTAATTAAAGCATAGCAATTAATCATGGTGAGTCATTAATAGCAACGTCAGTCCAATTAATCGTGATACATGCAGGCCAGTCTCAAAGCTGTTGGACATCTGGGTCAGACAGAAGGGTCCATTAAATACAAGGCATTCAGATTCATAACTAAAACAAATAAATGAATAAATAAATAAATAAATAAATAAATAATAGAGCCTGCCAAGATTAGAGTCTGCTGTCATTAGAGCGATTTGACTGAATCAGCTCCTTATTTTACGCTAATAAGTAAATGTGCATGTGTGTGCAAATCTGAGGAGACAACATTTATTGTGGGGGAAAAATCAAAATGTCTGTTACATAAGGACACTTTGCTGCATGTCTTGCTTTGTTAGTGTCTGCACAGCTCTGGTGCCACAAGGGTGCTTATGCAATACCCAGAAATACATCAAGCTTACTGTACTTCTCCATGGTGAGTTGACCAAAAAATAAATAAATAAATAAATTTCTTAAACATCGGTTGCTTGAACATAAGTGAAGAATATCCGTGACTAGTGCAGAAAGGTTTAGGAAACCTGTCTCCATGTATCATCATTCCTGTCAAGGGACTTCATTATCTCTGTGTTAAGTGGCCTACTGCCTAATCAAAGCAGGCCTCAGATTTCCACTAGAAAAGGCCTTTCTTCATTCTGCATTCTCTTGTTCTCGGGCTTCTTTTTTGTTGTTGTTGTTGACTGTGCTGCACAGACCTGTCTTGTAGCATGTGTGAAGTCTATGACTATAGGTCCTCTTGACGTAAATCCTAAATAATTTCTTCATATCTTGATCCTGAAATAGGCTCCGTAAGAAAAACCCAGGAGCCTGCTAATTAATGGATGAGTGGGATCCTTGCTAAAGTGCTCAGGAGGAGAACATCCCACACTGCGCAGACAGATTCGTTGTATGGAAATGAGGAACATTCATCATTACTCATTTCTTTTTTACAACGCACACACATTTTGCAGCGTTTTTTTTTTTTTTCAGCTCAAAGTAGCTAATGGAACAACAGTGGGCTTTGTCTCTCCCTCTTGTTCTAATACATGGTTTGTTAAAGTGTGAAGGCCCAGGGAGACGAGTGCACATCAGTGCAACATCAGATGAAAGAGAGCATCGACTAAACGAGTTCAGCTGCAGTTGACACAGAAGCCATTTCTGAATCTGAGATAAGACAGCCGGAGCTTCTCCTATTGATAAACCTGGCAGGGCTTCACACTGAGCCAGCCACTTCACTCTGGGAGTATTATGTGGAGTCTTTTGGCCAGGCCTTTTAAAGTGATGAGAGGGCAGGAGGATTCCCGTGGTGTAGTGATGCCTGACTGCATACTTCAGCAGCTTCAGACTCTTGCAAAGGTAGCTCACCACCACACACACACACACACCTCTCCCACCCCTTTCTCCCCCAACCCCCACCACACATACACCACCACCACCCTGAAGACAGAGCTGGGCAGGGAATCAAGTGGTAAAAATAGCACAGAGCAGATGCTCAGCTTTCTGAAAGCCATTATCAGTAGTGGTGAGGTGTTGCTCAGGGGCTGCTGCTGAGCTACGTGTGCGAGCTCTTTAACACCACAACACACCACCAGTCAGAAGAGTTCAGAGATGGTTAACATTTTGAGGAAGACCAAGGTGAGTGCAGGTTAACAACAAAGAAAATAAACTCTCATAATTGGGATCTATTATTAATAAACATGTTAGCGCTGGTGCAATCTGTGATCACAACAGAGAGGTGTTAGCAATTGTACTAACATACAATCATTCCACAGAATTCTTCTTTCATCATTATTGTTCTGTTAAAAAAGCAATAGCAATCCAGAATGCTATCTTAGTTGATACATGCCCTGATATGGACAGGACATGCTAGTGTGCCCATTGCTTATGATCCATTTCTCCAAAACAGATTTTTTATTTTTTTTCTCGTCTTGCACTGAAAATATTTAAGTATGATAATGAATTCATGCATTCACACTGCTTAATTAAATCTGTGATCACATCAGAACAGAGTCAGACAGATGAAGATAAAAGATGCTAATGTGCAATCAGACAATTATGCATTCCTCCAAAATACATTTTCTTCTTTCACAAATATTACAAAACTTTCTTGCTTACAAGTAACCAGGTGGATAACAGGGGTCTGATTTCAAAAAGCCTAAAAGATCTGAAATTGTTTGCCATTCAAACCTTTTTTTTTCTTCTTCCTTCTTTCATTACTGTTGAAAATGAATGCCTATAAACATACATAAAACACTGACTGGTTCAATACCTTTTTTCAAACCAAAACATCAAATAGGTGTTGGCTTTGAAAGAACAAGAGTTGATAATATGAAATAATCCCAGGGTCTTATTCACTAAAATGGATTGTCTAACCTGATTGTTTTCAGCTTGCAAATCAAATAAAACAGCATATGCAATACTGCAAGAGTTCAAACAGAAACATTAAAAAATGGGGTCAGCGTTCACAAAGATAGGAGATGTTACCATCGTCAGCTTGTACGCTTTCTACAAAATGGATTTTTTTTTTTTTTTTTGACCTAACATCTTTTTTCTGCTTGTAAAAACATTTAATGCGCTGAGTGCTGCATTAAATCTCTTGAAGTTAAAACATCAGAGAGTTAGCATTATGCTACTGTGCCATAAGCCCATGATTTATTTCTTTGCAACAGATTTTTTTTGCATTACTTTTTTCTTCCACTTATCAAAAAGATGTAACACTGATGGATGCAATCTATCTCTTAAAGCTAAAACTTCAGAAAGGAGTTAGGAGGTGGAGATATGAAATGCTAACTAGTCAGGTTCTCTTTCTTTTAAATGAAAATAAACATTTTGTGTATTTGCAAAAACATTTAACATGTTGATTAGAATGTAAAAATTAAAACATCAGAAAAAAATCAACAGTCATTGGATTTAGTATAGATAGGATGTTAATATGTAGCTAACCCTTAATGCTACAAAAGCCTTTTCATTTCTCCGTTTATCACCGTTTGCTAGACTTTCCCTCTTTCACTGCTCACAGCAGAAAAAAAGCATCTGAAGGTTGCTATGGATCATGAACTGAGATGAGAATATTGCTCTGTTCCTGCTCCATAGGTGGGTAATACTGATTTATTTTTGCTGCAAAACTAAACAACACAAGAAACAAATGAGAAAAATGTAAAGACAATAAAAATGTACAGACAAGTTCAACTTAATTATTATCAAGTTCAACAATAATTATTAAAAATAAATGAGAAATCAAATTGACAACATTTGCACTCAAACAGGTAAAGGATGATCATGTGTAGCCCATACCCATTTCTGCATGAAGGAGTTTTTAAAAACTAGCAAAACATTTGTGGGCAGCAGCAGTTAGTACATTAAATGCTTACACAGTCATTAGCAGTAGGTTAAGTGTATATCATGTATGAAGAGTGATTTCATTTCAGTTTTAAGTGCAAGATGTGTAAAAGGTACATCTCCAGAAACAGCAGGAGTAGACAATCATTACTTAAGCAAAAGCACTAAGAATCTGCTGTAATAAAAAAAAAGGCTTGGCTTGTGTTCAGAGTGCATTTTATGGCCTCCAATGTTCCAGCTGAAGAAAAATATAACATTGTATAAACAGAAAAATATTTTTTTGCATAATTACTGGTGAAGTTGAGATAAAGAGAAATGATCTTCAGTGCATGAAGAGGGGCATAGAAGAAGGTTTTCAATAAATACCTCATTTCAATAAAGAGAATTGCACTTAATATTTTATCAGTTTCAGCTTATAAAATAGAATGCACATGAAAATACACATCATGGCTGTCATTTTAGGCATTAAGGGTGAACGCATGAGATGGCAAGAACATCCTCTGAAAGTGTGGTGCACTTACGGTAATGCAGTTATAGCGCAAGTTAAAAGCAATTCCAGCCTTAAGAGGATAGACAGGGGATTGGGAGAGAAAGAGAGCAAGAGGCAGAGAGAGAGAGAGAGAGAGAGAGAGAGAGGAAAGGAGAGAGAGAGGCAGGGGTGAAATGTGAAATAGCAGAGGACCAGAATGGATGCTCTCCAAGCTAAAAACATAAGAGCACATTTAGTACATCCACAGGGACAGCTAGTACATGGCTGGCCTTGTTTGAGACACTGATGAATTTACAGTTGTGCACCTCTTTTTGTATCTGTCTTTCTGTGCCCTAAAACCACTTTTTTCCATATTAAAGGAACTCAGCTGTCCTCGTTCAAAATGGTGAAAAGTTGGACAGATGCACTTTTCTGTCAGATAAACTGTATTGAAAACATGCTGGCAGCACAACTAACCAGTTCAGAGACTGCTAGCCATTTTGACTCACATTGTTTTGGTTTGAAAAGTAGCACTGATTGCATATTAGGAAGGTGTTTTGCACAGTGGTGAGTTTTTCTTCCTGAGGGAAAATGCCCACTCTGCTGCAGATCAGTGGTCCACACACCATCTGTACTCATTAAATCATGACTACAAAGTCAACAGCTTTGGTCTAGAGGTCAAAGCGGTTATAAAGCATTAACAAGAAAAAAAGAAAAATAGGTAAGCTTTAGCCATGTAGCCATTGTCACAGAAGTTTGTCTGGCATTTCAAAAACAGGAAAGCCCAAAATACATACCATTTTCATTGGAAAGTCTGGAGAAGCTTTGGTGCTTCATATCAATATCTTTGTTTACATGTGGTTTTAAATTATGTGATTGTGTTGTACAGAAAATATAGAGGGCAGGACTAATAAATACAGAAATGAAAAAAGGAGCACAATGTTTTGTTCATAATATATAACACTGGCATCAGTGTTATTCTTCTTAATTTTATTTAAAAATAAATACTAGATGATCTACCACCAAAGAACAAAGAATACCAAGAGCATTTTGTTGATTTTAAGAATTACAATTAATATTTATTCAGTGTAACTTGTTAGAGTAAAGCACGTGAATTTAATGTGGCTGTACACAGCTATATGGAGTTTATAAAGACACTAACGCCACAAAATATCTCCAAACCACTTCCCTTTACAATATTTCAGGCAAAGACATGAAGTAAGACAAATTCAGCAGTCCTCCTCTCTCAGTGAGATATAATACATGTGTAAATACTGCTGAGTTCTGAGAAACTTCATTGAGAACTGAGAAACTTAACTAATGCATAGCCAAATACAACCCCAGAAACACACACAAACTGGCCGTGTTCCTGTTTTATTTCCTATTATTTATTTATATGAAACGTTGTAAATGCCCCTGACCAGCTCCACTGGGCAATAGCACTGTGTGAGGCTCTGAGCTCTTTCTTGAGTTACTGAACCTTGATACGTCAATGGACGAAGCCACAGTTTGTGTTGAAGAACCTACTCTTCTTTGCTTCCAGCTGAGAACAATTTTTTCTTTTTCAGTATATGTTGGTGGAAACATGCCAAAAGTTTCCAATTTTAGTTCACAAACTGGAACCGTGGGAAAGTGCTATGTGAAACATGGCTGAACTAACAACAGATGGTGAAATAATGTTTCTACTCGCGCATGTGTGTTTCAACATTAGGAGTCAGTCAGTCAGTAAGAGAAAATGCTTTTTCTCTTAGAAAATCCTTTTCTAGGATGGCAAAAAAACACGTTGTTAAATGCAGAGTACAGAATGTAAGTGGCTTTTAACTTACTCAGTTGCTCATTCTCTCATTGACTCACTGGTTCTGTCACACATTCATGTTCAACAAAATTCTCCACAAGGGGGGCTGTGAGGTGCTTTGCATCAGTGGCATTATTTGTTGTTGTTGTTTTTAGTAATATAGTGATATACTACATTATCATTACTAAAATCTAGAGTATATTGAGGATAAGCCAGATGCAGGTAAAGTATTATAAATTAAAAGCATTGTACTGTAAATCCTTACACTGGAATTTTGCAGCTTTACAAATGCAGTATGGTTTCAGTACAGAACATTTTTCATCTTTTACCTTTGCAAGTCTGGGAGTCAACTTCAGATTATATGGTATGGGTTCCCAGAGAGGGATTAAGCCTTGTCCTGGACTACACAGCATTTTGAATTGTGATTTTTCAATTGAAAAGAGGATATAATCCAGGACTAAGCCTAATTCCTGTATAGGAAACCAGTCCTATGTGTTTTATGAGATGAGAAGAGGCTAGATAAATGGAGAGAACTCTAAGAACTTGGACAGGCATTTTGGGATGAGGTAATATACCAATAACATAACTTTGGGATAAGGACCATGCCCAAACTCCTTTCAGCCCTATATATACCCTGCAAACTCACGTCATTTCCATGTCAGACAAACCCACTTCCACCTCCACCCAGTGTCCACCCTATTTTTTTTTTATTCATCTATCCAGTGAGGGGTTTAGCTTCATACGCATTCTTAAGCCACCCTCCCAAAAACTTTTGAGTTCACCTCCCCATTTCAGCTTTTGTGGGCGTGGTCTGTACTAGCAAAATGGGTGTTAACAGTACAGACATTCTCACTAAAGGATCAACTAGCAGACTTCCCTTCATTCTCAGAATAAGGAAATATATATTTTTAGTTGTGGCACAATTTTGGACATAATCTGATACATAAAGTGAATACCTGGCCACGTGACCACCAGTGACTCTCAGGTGCTTTCTGGTAAGAGGAACCTGAAAAAATAGGATTGCAATACAAAAAATACATGGAAAGAATAAGCACAGGGATACAAGGCCAAAAGATAGAGGCTGTATGTGCCTGAAACAAGTTAAAATCACTGCAGCCTCCAGGCATGATCGAGGCGAAGGAGATTTGACTTCCAAGGTATCCGGCTACTTGGTGGCTTCTATTTTCAGATACAACTATGAACTGCTTCTTTTTAGGACTGAGTGACAGAAGTGAGCAATGAGAAGGATAAGGTTGGAATTGCTTTACAAATTTATTTATGCCATAAGTGCATTAGGACTTGCCATTGTCATACAGCTCCAGGGTCCTGGTGTTGAGGTTTTGAGCTCTGCTTTGGGTCACTGTTTGTTAAGAGTTTGGTGCATCAGCATGGGTTTCTTTTGTGTGCTCTACTTTCAGCCCATGGTCCAACAATTCACATTGGTGGTTGAATTGGCTTCTCAGAATCAGTGGTGAACTGTAACAAAAAAAATGTTATTTACTATTTTCATGTATCTGTACTTCACAGAAGTATTTCTATTTTGGGTGACTTTTAACTGCACTACATTATGAAAATCTGCCATTCCTTTTGGTTTAAAACCACAACATGTCACACCGAGTGGCACCGTTGCCAGGAGACTGACGAATACAGTCCAAGTGCTAAAACAAGCAAACCTCAAGTTTATCTGCTTAAAACCAGAAAGACCATTTATTTGAATTGTTGTGTGTATGTGAGACTGTAAGTAATGACTTTTTTCAGTTCTTAGAACCGTTATAAATTAACAAAATAAACAAAACAGTGAAATAAACAAGTCCAAAAGGCAAATCCAAAAAACAAAGTATGAGGCAAAAAGTCATTTGAGTCAGTATGAGGCAAAAATTTATTTAAGAAACAGATTGCTAACAAACTGCAGAAATAGCTCCAACAATAGGCCTACTTTTTAACTATTAAAGGAACTCTGTGTAATATTTTTTTACCTTAAAATTACAGCTTAAAAATTATTGTGATGATTGGCTGAGCTGTAGTAGGGAGACTAGAGCCTCTGTCAATGCTAATCTTAGCTCAGCACTGCAAAAAACTTCTCGTTCGGAGGAAGGTAGGCACATTTTTCCTGTGTCCCTGCTCCTCGTTGCATTTTTATTCCTTCGGTGATGTCCAAACCAATGTCTGAGGAAATCTCTTGACAGTGAATTTTCTGCTGTGTCTGTATTGTGGAGGAGTTCATATTTTTGGACTTCCTCTGTTCAACTTGATCCATGTTTGTCTAAATGCAGACCAATTACAGTCATTGTGGTCTGCATTGCTGCGGCACGTAGTAGGTTGTATTTCTGGAGAGGTGCGCCCTATGGCGTAGGTTCAGTGCAGAATCATATATCAGGGTTATTATTCTGCGACCTGTTTGTTTGGAGGGGAAGCACCTGGGGTGTATGTGACAGTTGATATAACATTTTTGTAATGAATCTTTGGCCGTTTTTGTTGTGTTCATCAGTGTCAGTCTAATTAATGACATTCTATAAAAAGACCGGTGACCCAAGAGAGACACTAGAGTTTTTTCACCTACAATGCATTGATTAAGCATGACTCATGTTACAAAAATGATAATAGGACATTAGAACCATAATAAATCATGGTACGTTTACTTATTATACCTAAGTACATTTGAAGGTAAATACTTTTGTACTTTTACTCAAGTGGAGATATAAATGGAGGACTGGAGTAATATTTTACATTGAGTGTCTGTACTTTTTACTTAAGTACATAGCTTTTGTACTTTGTCCACCACTGCTCAAAATATCCATAGGTGTGTGTGTGTGTGTGGTGCCCCATCCAGTGTGTTTCCCAGCCTTGTGCACAGTGGTTCTGAGTAGGCTGTAACTCTGAACTGGATAAGTGGTTACAGACCATGAATAAATAAATCATTGGCATGGCATTACCTCTTGGTTGGGAGACTTGATCATATGGTGAGATATAGCTGTCTAATCTGTCTATCTAATCACATGATGTTCACATGATGTCCTCTTAAGTGTTACCTGAATAACAACTTAGATATAATCGGGCAAACATCTTAATCTGAAAGGACACTGTTTTTCCTTGTTGAGAAAATGAGGTTTTGTTTTGATGAGAAATGGGAGACATTTTGTAAAATCTTCAGACATCTGAATATTGTATGGAAAAAGGCAAATCATGAATTATCTATTAATCCTTTGCTGATCACCTCATAGGAAACAGAGATTGAACGCTATTACGGATGCAAAGCCTCCATTCAAAATGCATTGAACTGAGTGCCTTTTAAACTAAAAGCCTCTCTTCTGCATGTTCTATTTTCTCTCAGACTTAAAAGTTTTATATAATAACAGAAGCATCCAGTAATACACAGAGATATTAGAAAAACCCTGAAGCTGCAATGTTACTGATAAATCTTTATCTTAAAGTGTGATAGATGGACAGAGAGAGAGAGAAAATTTCACTAAGGTTTGCTGCACGGATACCTATGAATGCTTGGGTACAGCTGTTCTTTGTTACTCTATGGCTAGAATTGGATGCTCACTTTGCTGTAGTACAGATAGAGCCAGACAATTCAATTTAGTTTTGCCTTGGGAGAACAGCTCAAGGCTAATGAGCCACTTTGTCTTATGTGGCACAACCTGAGTCTGTCCCGATCAGCTGTTTCCCTGCAGTCAAACAGATGAGGTCATCACATTCCAGCCCCCGTTGCCATGGCGAACAAATTGGAGGCTGGTAATGACATTCACCATGGGATGGGTTTCATTTTTTCCATCTGACTTTCTATACTGATCCCTGCATCCCCTGGGCCTTGGGGGCTGATAAGGTTCACACTAAAGTCAGGTTATCTTGAGAAAGGATTTCATTCTCAGAAAAAAAAAAGATTATTTTTTCAAAACCCATTTTGATTGGATTTACTTCTGCTATTCTACCGACATGTTTTTGTATAATAGCACAGGATTGCATGCATTTGTCACTGTTTATTTCCACTCCTGCCATGAAAAGATCCTTGTAAAATGAAGACTGGTTTTATTGATATGAATCACATTGCAGGTACAACACATATGCAAGCGCAACAGTTTTGATGCCACCATCAATCTCTTCTAAACTACGAAGACATCTGACTTGTAAAGTCAATTTTTGAATTACAACCAAAGTATACATTGCTATCTCATAAATACATTTTTGATACATTCTATTGTAATATTTTTTGCTGACATAGAGATATGATTTGATAGACTCTTTTTCATATATTCTTTTCTGTGTTACAATCCAAGCTACCGATTAAGAACTGATTATAAATTGATTTTATAAACACAAAATTAGGAAGATGCACAGATAATGTGAATCAAATAAACGTAGAAATAAAATGTTGCAAGAAATTTAACAAACTCGTTGCTAATCTACTCTCCTCTTATACATAATGTGTCATATTATTGTGAAATACATACATCCTTGTGGATCTTAGTGTTAAAAATGTCCATGCAAAACTCTGAGAAAAATCCAAAACGCTACATACAATCACAATGACATTTTTTCACTAAAACAGGGTGCCTCCAACAGTCAGTGCCTTCATTTCTTTAGTTGGTGTTGAAAGGTGTCTTGATTGCTCTTGATACAAAGGATATGATTGTATAAATAAATGGTAATGTCTTCCTTTCTGTACATCTCTCTTTCTTGGCCTACAAGATGTTTTAATTTATTTTCATATTAATATTCATATTCATAGACAAAGCTGTACAAGAACTCTGTGATACAAAATTGAGAACACAATCATCTAAAGAAAGAATGAAATCAGTGTCCAAATCTTTCAAATAAGAAAATGAAAGGCATAAACTTTTGGCAGCTGTTTATAATGTTGCCTAATATTACTTTGAATATAGTTTGACGTCTTCTTTTATTGAACAATCACTGGTATTATTCTACTCTTCAGTATTCCATCAGTTCTACATCTCACATTGGTAGAGAAGGTCACTGTGTTGAGATCTATAGCTACTCAGAGCGGATAAGGTGGTACAGGGTGACATTGTACAGCACCTGGTGCCCATTGTTCCAAGCATAGAGTGCTCTGTCCTTGGGGTTGTAGTCCAGCATAGAGATGTGGGAATACTTGTTCTGGAATGGGATATCAATGTACTCGTAGGTGGAGGAGTTAGTGTGGAAGGCATAGTATACCTTCGTCCCTCCGGAGTAGCCATTGGTGACATAGAGTGTTCCACATATCATGAAGGCCTCACCAGCGCTTCTTTTTGGGTGGTTAGTGGTCCAGCTCTTGATGACCTGAAGCGTAACTGGGTTGAGCTTGCTGATGACGATGTTTCCTGCATTCTGATTGGTGGCATACACTGCCCAAAGCCCACCCTCGTCAACCATCAGGTCAATGTCTGAGTGGCCACCCCATGAATAGTGGTAACGGTTGTTGAATCCAGCGTAGTCCAGTTGGCTGGACTTACTGATGGTGGACGTCTTAAAGTCAAACTTAATGATAGTGTGACTTTGGAATTTGTTGAAGTAAATGGAGCCATTGTAGACCACCTGACCAGTGCCAGACCATGGGTGAGGGAGGCGATGAGAGGTGAAGTTATCCGTGTTCATGAAGTCTGTCATGGACTGGTACTCACGTACAAAGCGGTTGTTGTGGTAGCCATCCATATAGTAGACCTGAGGTTGGAGAAACAGCATGAAGATCAAGTACACAACACAGCAGAGCAATGAAGTAAAATCAAACCATTTTAAATCTGCAAGTAAATTCTTTAAGAAATATACACTGAACAATCACTGGATTATGAACACCTATCTTGTATCTGCACTCATTGTCCATCTTATCAGCTCCACTGACCACACAGGAGCGATTGTGCTTCTACAGTTACAGACTTTAGTCCACCAGTTTCTCTGCATACTTTCTTATCCCAATTTCACCCTGTTCTTTAATGGTCAGGACCCCCACCGACCACCACAGAGCTGGTATGATTTTGGTGGTGTATCATGCTGAGCGCTGCATTGACATTGACGTGTTCTGTAGGTAAGAGTGGATCATACACTCAGTGCCCTAGGCACTGCTAGACTGAGAATAGTCCACCAACCAAAAATATCCAGCCAGTAGTGTCCTGTGGGTGGTGCCCTGTGTCCACTAATGAAAGACTAGAGGACGATAAACAGAAACTGTGCAGCAACAGATGAGCTACTGTCTCTGAATTTACATCCACAAGGTAGACCAATGAGGTGGGTACATTTAACAGAGTGGACAATGAGTGGACACACCATTTAAAAACTCCAGCAGCACTACTGTGTCTGTTCCATTCGTACAAGAACAACACACACTAACACACCATGTTCTTAATGTAATAAAATAAAATTTAAATATATCAAAATAAGCAGATGCTTTTTTGCTTTCCTTGACAGCTATTACATTTTGTATTTTGTGTTTTTTTTTAAACAGCACAAGCAGATGCTAAAACAAGCAGTATCAAAAACATTAACCTTGTGAAGGTAATGATGCAAAACCTTCATGCTTAAGTACTCTCTACATACTTACAGTGAAAATACTGCATGTATAAAGAGCTGATAAAAATAAATGTTTGTAAACTATATGGGTGAACATTGTGTTCTAAAATAGTCCATTATTCAAAATTTGTAAGCTAGCATTTTAATTAGCTCTTGATAGAGATGGACCTGTTCTGGCTATTTCTAATCCCTGTACAAAGGTGTAAGCTTCCTTAAGTATATCAAAGTTTTTCAACTCTAATCCCAAAGGCAATTCCCTGACCCTTCATCAGTCATTCAACACAGGCAAAGGTGAATACTTCAATCTTTTCTATTGGCTTTTTTCTCAAAGGAGGCTAAAAAAAAACAACTACTACAGGCTCACCTCAAGCTATTCTCTTTGAAGTGGTCCATTAATATATGACAGGACTATGGATTATTTGGCAGTCCCCTACTGACATCTAACAAAGACTGATGTGTAGACTGTGTCAGACAAATTGGAAAAAGATTCAAAAGCTTGTTTAAAGAAAAGGATTACTAAAATAGCCAGACATATCTAACTGTGGGAAGGCTATTTAAACCATAATCTAGCAGAAAGGTGCACTGCATTTGGAGCCCTGACATAAAAGTTGCTTGTTATTTTGAATGACCATGCTGGCAAGCTAATGGTATCTATCGAGATTTACACCTAGCATTTGCATCCAAATGTGCATTGCTAATTTAATTTGCCTCAGTCTTGGAGCAAGCAAATACAGTGGGGACAAACAAGAGTGCTGATATGGCGCAGAAAAGTGTATTTAGCACCCAAAAATGCAGCGTCATGACAAAAGTCAAGGGCAAAGCACTCAAAGCAAATGCAATTTATCTTCCATTTTATGTCCATCTGAAAGCATTGTTTCTTTTGTTCCCACAAAACAAAGCATGATCTTAATTCAGAGTGATTTTAATTAATCAACTTACCCTTGTATCACCATCAGGGGCAAGGGGATCAGTCATCCATGATCCGTATCTTGATCCGGATGTCTTAATAGTGACAGGCTCACTTATTCCTGTCAGCTTCCCACAGGCTTCATATAAGAAAACAAAATTAATGAGGATTATATGACAATCAAAATCAGTTTTATGCAAAGACGTGTGCAGATGTATGATGTGTAAGCAGTCATCAAAATACAAAAAAGGGAGTATGATAGGCTCAGACTGTTAATGTGAATGAGAGGTGTGTATTAAGATTCTGTAATTCTATTACCTATCCTACCCTTGTGTATCCTAACCTACCATAATTCTAAACTGACTGACACAAGGACTGTAGGTATGATGTATATATATAAACTTTAATGTACATAGTGGTTCTTTACAGGGAACATATTACATATGCCCCGTATATTTTTGTAATTTTAAATTTTAAATTTGTCAAGTCAACCAAACCATCGCAAATGCATCTATTTAACAGACAGGAGAGTAGCACAGCACTTTCTGGTTGAATGTATAGAGCTATTTTGCATGAGGAACTATAATGGACAGCCATAGGACACAGATTATTTTCATGTCTTATATGCACTGTAATTGTTTTTGTAATTCATTGTGTAAAGAAACTTTATTAGTTCTTTTATTTTTAAAAATGCAAATTCATATGTACAACTACATTTATGTCATGATATTGTCATTTATTGTCTAGTAATATGGCAGATAATAATTGTTTGTCTAATTTATATTATCATCCAAACTCAATGCAGTACTAAATGAGATCTGTATCTGGAAATGATGGGTTATCTTCATATTCCCACAAACCTGAACACAACATCTGGTGCATGAAATCTTCATTAACTTTAAGCTGTGCTTCTGTCAGACTCAAGGATGTGAGATGCCTGAGCAGAAGTTTCAGGACAGCAAACAGCTCATACTTTCTGTTTTGACATGGTGCTAGACAGAAGCAGTCAAGCACAACTTGTGTGGACGTTAGCAATGTTGCCAGAATGTGGGATATGGAATATAGATGGTTTCTCCCTGTGTCTCTCTCTAACACCCATATTCTTGCACACAAAAATAACCGAACACCCTTGGGCTAGTGTGAAGATCCAACTCTTTCTCTCACGAGTTCATTCATATCTATGACTCATGGTTTCAACCATCTTTCCACAGCTGAAAATAAACTCCACCTGTCATTGTTTCTCTATTTCTCTCTCTCTCTCTCTCTCTCTCTCTCACTCACACACACACATACACACACACACACACACACACACACAAAACCTCTCTTTCTTTCGCACTTGCTCTCTCATCTCCTCTGACATTGGAGCAGTGGCTACAGGATTGCATTCTCTTACCACACTACTACATTTTTAGCTCCCCTAGTGTTCCTTGAAATATTTTTATACTTCACACTGTAACTGTACCCCACTTCTCTAGTTAAATATATCCTAATGGGCACTTATTCAGATCAATAAACTGTTTTATATTTCACTGGTCATGCTATATTTGAAAACAATACATTGCACTGTTGTTCCAAGTTTGTAATCACTAAATGTGGTGCATTATATCATCTCCCTGCAAATACTTTAACCTGATACACCACTGTAATATTTTATGCCTTATGCTGCTCTAAAACATGCATTAGTATATTCATGTAGCTCATTATACAGTTTACTAATAAATAAAAACATTATATAAAGTGTACTCTTTGTGAACAAAATACAGAATATAGCTTTCATTACGTCATGTATTTCTCTTTGTACACTCAAAAAAATGTTACAGTAGAGGTACATTATTGGTCACTAAAGGTATTTTACCTTTAAAGGTAAAACATTGGGTTTAAAGCCCAGATTTGCTCGCTACAGATATAATACATTTTCTTCTCCAGAAGGAGAGGTGAATATTGGCAATCTTTCGTTAAGGAACTTTGTAAAATACAAGAATATAATACAAGTCCTTAAGATGATATGGGCCATATAAAATCAACAGTTTTAAAACCTACAATTACAACAGAATTAGGTACAATTACATTCCCTAACTAAAGGTTTTTCAAAATGACTTGTTCAAAATCTACATCATCTAGTTAATCATTCATTTTGGACAAAGAGCACATGCTTTAGTCTAAGCATGCAAATGATTTTGTACAGCTTTCTGCTCTTTCTTACATTATCAATTGCTTTTATCTTGTTGATCAGAATGTATTAGACTCTTTCTCTGTACAACAGTTCAACCACCCAAAACACCCAGGCACTAGTCCAATGCAAAAGCCAGTACACTCAGAAATGTTGATCAAGATGTCATGAGCTGTGAAGCACATATTATACATTTCTGTATAATGTATACTGAACAGCCCAAAATGTGTAAGGAGCCAGCTGCATACTCAGATGACCCTGCTGGCTGCTATATATGCAGCATGTAAGAACATCACAGCTGATGCCTGTAGAGGTTGGATAAGACATTCAAAAAGCTTTCATTGCTGCATTGCAAGGGAATATATCCGATGTGATGTCGATGAGAATATTTGACCCGGCAGAGAGCAGTGTATGGATGTCTAGAAAGACGCCAGTGTAATTCCCCATGGAGCCCTATATGTAACATCTCTGCCTTAAGGGTGTTTCTCATGTTTATATTTCTGAATTGTCTGTTTTTTCTTTTCTGTATCATAATGACGCAGTCTGTCACTGACCTACAATTCAAATAGTAAAAAGCATGAATATGAATCATGCCCAGTCTCTTTCAGTCAATGTCTTGCATTTTCACTGTCACCAAAACATTCAGAAAACATTTAGATTTACTGCTATACTGACAATGTGGCTAAATATATTGACTGACTTGTTCCTAATTAATGACCCAAGGCCTTGACAATCTGATGACACTGACATTCTGGGACAAGAACTAAGATTTTTGAAAAAATCATCAGCCTTTGCCAGTAATCCACTGCGTGGTGCTGTTTGTACGAAATGTTTTGAGAAATGCACATAATGTAGAGCAAATATAAATGATGATTAGAGAAATGCCCCAAAGCGACTGAGAAAATCTGTAATGTAGTGAATAACATTTCTTGACATAGCTTAAAAAGACTGGCTGTTCTGTACAGACCAAGAAATATAGTAGTGAATTACGTAAAAATCTTATTACATCAAATGGATTTAAAAGTTTAATATATATACATTCCTGTTATCATTTTACAGATATGGAAATACCTACACTGAATCATTTATTCAGTGAAGCCACCAGTGGAATGTCTGTGGCTTAGACTAGGATCTGAGTAACTTTGAGAATGGTCAAATTGTGATAATATTGTGTAATATTTTACTCAGTGCATATCCAAACCAGCAGTTGATGTGTGGTGTTCTTGGTATGTAGGAGTTAGTACTTGTCAAAAGCAGTCTAAAAAAAAAAAAACAGTGAACACGCAACTGGCTTATAGGAGCCAAAGGTAATGATTAATAATTCAGGAAGCAAAGAGGTCAGCAGAGAGTACACAGCCTACACTATGTGTTCTAACAACATTCTATCAAAGCCAGTGTTAACTTTTTAAACTATTTATTTTACAATAGCTCTTCTGTGGAATCAAATCAGACAGGCTTGCCTTCCTTCCCCACAAGCATCACTGACCCTGGGTGCCCATGAACCTGTCACTGGCTCACTTGTTATCCTTCCTTGTAAACATTTTTGTCAGGTACTTACGAATTCATATCTGGAACACCCAACAAGACCATCTATTTTAGACATGCTCTGACATTATGAGCATTACAATTTGGCCATTGTGAAAGTTGCTCAGAACCTTTCACCTGGCCATTCTTCCTGCTCTAACACACGGGGTGCCTAATAAAAACTCCATTGCAGGTGCTAGTGTAATCAGATTATCAATATAATTAACATTACCTGTGATTTGTTTTAATCTTGTGGTCGTTTGGTGTATATAGGTATATGACACAGTTAAGTACTGGAGATTTGATGTGGGGTTAGATATGTAGGGCAGTGCATATTGTAATATAGTGTTCTTTTGGTTCTAAAGCAGTGGCAAGGACTTGAGCTTATGCCTTTAATCTCAGTCATATTATAGTGAAGTATAGCATAGAAGAGAATAACACAACCAGTGTGTAGCTGTGGTACAGAGTGCCTGTTTGACTTCTACACACCAGAAGCAGCAGTCTGCTAATATTGACCTGTGTAATTCCATAATCTCTACGGGATCGGACAAGCTGTGATTTATTCCTCCCCATTCTCCATCGTGGGCTTACTGCTGCAAACATAACCCACTTTCAAACAATCCTCCATGGAAATTAATATTCAATAAATAACTGTTAGATTAATCGTCCCTGCACAGATGGGTAATCACTGGAAGCGATCAGATGTGCAAATGTTAGCTAATGGGACTAAAGAAGAACAACAAAGACTCGTCATTATTTTGGCTATTTTCACAGCAGTTTTCTGAGAAGGTCCGAATGAATAGAGTCCACTAAGATACTACAGTCTGAGGACATGGCACTTAATCTGTGAGCCTGTTGATGCAATTATGCTGCAACATACTGTAAGCAAGATTTGGGTCATGTTTTTTGACGCTTGAATAACACTAGCTGCTGAAATTACCACTCTAGTATTATCCTGCACAATTCATAGAAGTGCAATTAATCTACACAGAAGTAAAGTCTACAATTATAGCACTTAAATATGGCAATTTAAAAACTTTCACACAAGCAATGCTACTGCTCAAGTGTAAAACAAGATTAGCAAGATTAAATGTGCTTTGACTTCCAAAGTGAAAACAAGTTAACATGTCCTGTACAGGTACTTCATTTTCCTTCATATTTTAGTGCACACTTTTTACAGAAAGGGAAAGACATGTTTATTGTTGTAGTCAGAACCTCATATCTCCAAAATAAATTAACAGGAAAACAACAACTGGAATACCTACCTTTAGTAAAACAGTATCAGTTCATGGCTAACCTTAACATGCATAATATATTGTGAGCAGTTCATACATGGAGGTGATTACTGTACCAAGAGGAATAATCTTTCAGTCCTCAAATCCTGCCTCTATTTTTGGATGATTGTCTTTACGAGGGACATAGTTTTTGGCCCAGAAGGAGACATAAGCCTGTAGCTCACTTTAGTGTTTACTGTTGACAGCCAAATCCCAGCATGGTTCCTCCTCTCTTCTTCTAACATAAAATAGGCCAAAATTACACCCTGTGCAGGAAATAAATCTGTTGTTCCAGTTAAGAGAAACAGCCTACATGTGTAACTAACCACCTACTTACACTCTTAAAAATAAGGGTCCCATATGTCTCTTGGCAAAAAAATTATATTAGACAGCAGAGACATGGTGAATAAAAATCTATCTGCTATTGTACTCTTAAAAAGGCATACATTTTATAGAATCTATAAATTGATCAGTGTGGCAATCACTTAAATGCTAAAACAAACCTTTCATTAGGATATATCAAGAATATTTTGTCGAAATACTTTACAATATAAAATGGTTCTCCATTCAGAGAAATGGGTCTTTAAAGAAATATCCAGTTTTCTTTTCTTCTACCTCTTATTAGCAGTTTTTATGTGACTCCATTTCCTTTTTTTTGGTAAATGTTTTAGTGAAAAAGTCCAATATGCTGTTTTGTATTCACAGAATAGCTTGTGTTAAACCATTAAAGACTGTCTAAAAGACTGTGTTTCTAAATTCACTGACTCTGACACCAAAAATAATCTGATTTATCTCTGTCTAACATCTCCCCACCTGCATTATGTCATATCCCCAGAAACACTTGATTTATTCATTACAGTGGAGCAAGGCCTGTCACTTCTATGACTTCTAGGGGCTATCAATTCTGCCCAGGTGTCAAAATCAGCTCCAGTACTCATGGTCTCAAGCAAAAAATGACTGAAACTGAGGATGATGGCCACATGCATCAGCACAAACATTTTTTGTATCAAATTCAACCTTCTGCAGATTTGAATGGCTGCTTTTAATGCATGTATACCATTGTGAAAATATTTTTGAGTGCATCTACACAGACATTTACAAGGTGGTGCACAAAGTTTGTTTCCTATTTATTAATTAAATATTTAGTTTTCTATGCTAATTTGTTAAAACAATCTTTCATAGTACCATGCCACTCTATAAAGTATATTGTTACTATCAAAATACAGTTTTGCATTAACTTATGCTGAAATGTAAGTTTATACTTTCTGCTAAAAAGATGTTTATTTTGGTAAATCAAATTTGTACCTTCATCATTTTAGTATATGTTATGTATACATGTTTATGCAACATGTTTTTTTAAACATATTTTGTGTAGTCATGATGGACTATGATATCTTTTTTTGTCATTTTTAAAAAAGATTTCACCATTGCACCAGGAAATACCAAATACAGATGCATTTATTATGTATAGATAGTTCACGTTTCCTTTATATATTGCATACAGTATATTTGTGCTAATTATTCTTAGTGACTATTACTTCAATGTTGATTTTTTCCCAAATGTAACAACAACATTTTGGAAATAGGACCAGGCCGAAATTCCCCCTCTCAGCCCTATAACCCTGTAACTCCCATCATTTCCCTGTCTGACAAACTCACTCCCACTTTGTTTCTACACTTTTCCAACAGGGTTATTTATACACCAGATCTGCCATGAATTCCTGCCCAATAATATATCTCAGTTCACCTCCCAGTTTCAGCCTTTACGGGCATGGTCCGTAATAGCAAAGCATACTCATACATAATGTCATAATAAAGTTGTGTTTGCCATTTATTCATAGCAGCAATTTTAATGTATATTCTGAAATTAATTTCTTAAAGTAACATTTTAATGTGCTTTTATTGCATGATGTGTAATTGCTGTTTACTCAAGAAACATTTATGCATTAATTTGATAAAAAACTATTTTAGTCCAACGTTTCAGTGTATAAGTTGGTTATTTATACATAATGCTTGCATAGTATCATATTATTGCATGCATGCTGTGCTTTCCACTGATTCACTTATTTTTATATTGATGTGTTAAAAGTGCTCATAAAAATGATTGTGTTACTGCATACAAGCTGTATTCACCATTTATGCATAACTCGTTTTCTGTATCAATCTGTTGAAAATCGTGTGAACTTACCTGTATCGCAAAGCCACCATTATCCATCTAAAAATGTGTTATGTAGTCATGTACTTGCATGCTGTAATCTAAAAGTGTCAGTTAAAATGGCTCAGTAATGTCTACTGGTGTGAATATATCTGGCTAATTGTGAGCCACACTCTCAGGGACAGAGAGGGTGGTGGTGTTTGTGCTCAAACTCCGCCTACCTAATTTTTGCATGCATGCACGGAGCCTCTCCTCAAGATTTGACACCCTGTTGTGGAGCTCCTCGTAGTCAAAGGCTCCCATCTCCTCCTGCAGCTCGCTTAGCACTGACGTCAAATTCTTCACCTCCTCTTTAAACTGCAATACCAATTTTGCATCGGCCTTGTATTCCTCCAACACTGGTATCATTGGCCTAAGTTCCTCCATTTTCGCTTTTATGGCCTGTAAGGTTAAAATAGGCTTGGTTCAGTAGGCATGCGTGCAATCCGTTTTGTTCCAAACACCTTTCTGACCCTATCATGCCCTCTCTGTCTACCCTGACATGAATGTGATATGTGCCTAACACATATATACATGTTATATACATATATGTATCATACAACATATCATAAGCATCATAAACAAGTCCTCAGTACACGAAGAACAATTGGGAAAACTCTTTTATTTTTCAACGTTTAAAATGCAACGTCTTTAAAGTGAATACATGCTTTGCGTCACATACAACATTGTTTACTCATTACTTTGTTACTTTTTTCCCCCCTTGGTAGCAAAATATGCATTAAACAAGCCTGAATGAGGAAAGACATGGAAGAGATATCACCATAACATAAATAAATGTCTTTTCATGAAATGCTTCTACAGTGGCATGCACAGAAAGAGAACGGACCATGAAGCCTTAAAGGTGCTTATTGGTTCAAAAGTAAACTAAATGGTGCCAAAAGGTTCAGCAGACCAGCTGGGGATTACAATGAACTTGCTCTTCAGTCTCTGCAGCTTTGAAATAATTCATAATGTTAGCCCTGCAAGCAAGAAGACGAGATACTGTTGAGTAGCTAACTCACTAGCCTGTCTGAATCATATATACAAATACACTGTTGAAGGATTAACCACAGAACGACATGTTACTTTTGATTCAGAAGTGGGTGAAGGATGCAACATGCAAGGACACAAACAGAGCTTAGATTATTTGCATATGCACAAATAATCATGATAATTACACTAATGAATTCAAATGTTTATTAGATCCCGTGAAGCTATAAATATATAATCTCAGTACGGGCTTAGCAGCCTGTTTAAGAATTCATAAAGCACCATTGTAAAGTACCAAAGAGAGACACAGTTCCTTGACGTACCAAATTACTTCTCTGAAAACAGAAGAAAAAAAAACTCATCTCCTCCATTTCATTGAGTCACAGTTCTTTATGAATTCATCTGGTGGCTGAAATGCCATGTTTGTACATGCCTGAACATGCAATAATGGATATTACACTAAAGGTTGGGGCTTTAAAGAAATTCTCCAGTGGGATTCAGCTTAATCTCTGTCTGCTGCATCTGTAGCATATGAATAGCACATGAATACCCATTGGCTTCTATTTTGAGACAGTCAAATATCAGTCAAAATTCAGGTCCAGAAAATAAAAATCCTTTCCAGAATTTTGTTTTAACTGCCTTGACACCACTTACATTTTTTCTGAGATAAAAAACAGGTAGTGGAAATGAAATCCTGGAGAGGATTTTTACCTTTACCTTGTCTGGACACAGCAGATAAAGATGAGGCAAAAACGGTGGATTCTTTCTTTTTAAAATCATGCTCATAATTGAATACAAACTAACAGGATTTCCATGCAGAATAAATACTGAAGACCTTCAATAACTTAATCGTAAAGAGGCTAATAAAACTAAACATTTTCTGTCCCTGTCTCATTTTTTTTCCTGTAATACACTGTGTTGCAAAACATTGTATCAAAAAGGCATATTTAAATTGGCAAGCAGTACAAAAAATCAATTAAAGACAGCATTTGGTAAAAGGCAAATACTGCATGTTGCTATACAGGGAGAAAGCAACAGGACTAAAATGGAGCCAACAAGGCAGAATGATTGAATGAACAAATTATTTGTTCATACCTTGTATTGCTTGGCAATGTTCTGCTTGTGGCTCTCCTCCACCTGTTTGAATTTGGACTCCAAGCCACGTAGCTGCACCTCCATCCTCTGGACGTACTGCAGGTCTTTCTGTGTCCTCTGGTCTAATGTCTGAATGGACTGGGTCATGTTCTGCACCTAAAAGAGTGGCACAAAAAAAAGACCACAGCATTTGGGATTCAGATACATGTTAAAAAGACCTATTGTGAGCTGTTGATACTCAATGTAAAAAAAAATATTAATCATATTGGATGACTTACTATGTAACTAAAAATGTAGATGCATCATTAACATATTTGGTTTAAAAGCATGAATCACTGCCTTGCTTTAATATAGACATGAAATTTCATTGATGCAAATTTCCAAATGCTACTTTAGTGCTAATATCAGTGCTCCTAGTTGTTAAACAGTGTGTGAGGGAGGTAGAATGTGTGCACGAGTGAGCAAGCAACATGCCAGGAACAACGAGTGCCTTATATCTAAAATAATGATATAATATAGAAATCCCTTCATTAATTTTTATATTGCAGTAACCATAGGAGAATTTGCTCTGTTTTTGAATGCAAGTGTTACTTTTTCCAGAAGCTGTCGCAGCTGCTTGGTTCTGGCGTCCCGTGAGCACATGGTCTGCTGAGGAGCAACCACAGTGCACACACAGCGGCCCTCACTGTCCTGCGCTGAGCTGTACACCTGCCACGACTCCTCCGGGTTCGCAGGCAGCACCTGGTCAAAACACAGACAAATAAGGACAATGTGAGAACTTACAAATATAGGTCACACTGAAGGATCCCAGACCAGTTGTTAGAATCCTTGACTGTTTCATATCACAGTTACATATTATCAACATTCTCCAACTCTTTATAACCTGGAACAGTTCTGATGAGAGCTGAAGCAATAACACTACAATTAGTTCCCAAGAAATATTCCTTCATTCATTCATTGTCTGTAAGCGCTTATCCAGTTCAGTGTCGCGGTGGTCTGGAGCCTACCCAGAATCACTGGGCGCAAGGTGAGAACACACCGTGGAGGGGGCGCCAGTCCGTCACAGGGTGACACACACTCGCACCTACAGACAATTTTGAGCAGCCAATCCTTCTATCAACGTGTTATTTGGACAGTGGGAGGAAACCGGAGCACCCGGAAGAAACACGGGAAAGAAACACATGGGAAGAACACACTCCTCACAATCAGTTACCAGAGGCAGGGCTTGAATCCCCAACCCCAGGACTCTGGAACTGTGTGGCTGCAAAACTATCTGCTGCGCCACTGTGCTTCCCTTCAAAAAATATTCATTCATTCATTATCTGTAAGCGCTAATCCAGTTCAGGGTTGTGGTGGGTCCGGAGCTTCCTGGAATCATTGGGAACAAGGCAGGAACACACCCTGGAGGGGGTGCCAGTCCTTCACAGGGCGACACCCACTCACGCACTCACACCTACAGACAATTTTCAAGTTGCCAATCCACCTACTAATGTGGGTTTTTGGACTGTGGGAGGAAACCGGAGCACCAGGAGGAAACCCACGCACACACAGGGAGAACACACCAACTCCTCACAGACAGTCACCAGGAGCTGGACTTAAACCCATAATCTCCAGGTCCCTGGAGCTGTGTGACTGCTACACTACCTGCTGCGCCCTTTCCAGAAAATATATAATACCAATTTCAAATGGCCTGGAGGTTAGGCTCCATTTGATATATATATATATATATATATATATATATATATATATATATATATATATATATATATATATATATATATATATGTATGTATATATATACACCTTTCTGTTGCATTTGTTTAAGAGTAAAATGTCTTATTATTACATTTTCTCAATATCTCATGATTTTCAATTCTTCTGCAGCTTGTTCCCCACCTTGAGCACAGCAAGACATTTCACTTATTACATCTTGTTGAGTTTGAGCCATATGCAGCTGATGACACATCCACAAAAGCCCAAAGACAGTGCTGGCTATTCTAGCCTCAGAATCTGCTGCATGTCCAAATGAAGAAGTCTCACCCGTACACAGAGCACAAGTGAAAGTTCTAGGAGCTTCCATATGCCAAAGGTTTGACCACAGTCAGTTTTTTTCCTCCAAGGGGATTTTGTATAACCCTATGATCACAAGGCTTGATGTCAGAGTACCATCTGGATCTGAGGACCGTAGAACCCTTCCCCTATGTCTAATATCCAATACGCAAATGGGTTCTCCATATTCTAATTCCGGCTAGGAGATTTTACTCAATTGGAGACATGTCCTTGAAAATCGACTGCAATTGTGGTATTGTACAGTGAGATTATCCACTGAACCATAATCTCGAATCTAAGAAGGTTTAGAAGCTTTGAACTGGGGAATTGCAGCTATTCAAATAAATGAGCATGAAAAGAAAAAAAAGGCATTTCAGATACAGAACAGCACATTTTAGGCAGGTTTCTTAGGCACACATTTAAAGAACCCCTCCCACAATGTGGTAGCTGCTTACAGGAACCTTACTTAAAATAGAATTGTCAAGAAAAGCAGACTGATTAGCAGAAAACAGCGATAATGTTAATGCGCTAGAAGCAATTATCTCACTGCAGAAACACTTTTTTTTCCCAGTATCGCTGTGTTTACAGAAATCTTGTTCAGACATTTGACACTTTTTTGAGAAAATCCAATCAGGCAAATATTTTCTCTCAGGTGAGTTCTGTGCACTGCAACATTTCACAGACAAATAAACTCATTATTTTACATGATGCAAAGACATGTCTGTGCTTGATCACGTCATTCTGAAGGACAGAATGTAAGAAACAAAGAAGGCAGCATTAGGTCCCTTGAGGTTGCAATTCTAGCCATATTTTGCACGATTGTAATTAAAAGACTCTTGGGCATTTGACACCTTCTACAATTCGTGTTGCAGCCTGTCTGTAAGAACATGCACTGAGGAAAATACTGCTTTAGTAATGGAGATATATTGAAACTGTCTACCTGTCTGCATTTTAGACATTTACATTTATGCTGTAATTAATAACTATTTATTAATCCTTGTCATAAATAATAAAAAAATAATAATTGTAGCCTTGTCATGAAAATCAACATCTGCTTCTACTTTAATGAATAACAGCAGCTACATAATGACTGTTAATAATAATAACAATAATGGTAATAAGAATATAATAATGAACTTAATGAGACATTTGAGCCTCACAAATCTATCTGCTGATCCATTACATTATTAATATAATTATACCACCAATCTGCTCGTATAATAAGCATTAACCTCACTCTACTTTCTCGCTCTGTTTATTTATGTCTCTCACTCACTCCCGTGCTCCTGTCCGGAACCCCTGGCGGAGCGGCGGAGAGTTTGGTTGTGTTGAGTCCGACCAGAGCGGGCAGGGTCTGCGACATCCAGTTAGTGATCATGGCCATAGTGCTGAGCACCACGCCGATCTTCAGCAACGGCACCGACATCTCTGCGCGCGCCTCCTCTCAGCTCGTCCGGACACGTCCTTCATTGCGCGCGCTGCAGCGGGAGAGAGCGGCTCGCGAGGCCGGAGTGAGAGCGACCCCGCGGCGCGGAGACCTCCTTGGAATCACTCGTGAGGGACACCATCATTGTCCGCGCTCTGCCTCTGTCTGTACTTTGAGATGAAGAGGATGAGGAGAAGGGTGGTGAGGAAGAGCCCGCTGGAGCTGTCAGGTCTCTATGCCTGCGCTCGAGTAACTGTAATGCAAACCGCCAAGACTCGGCACGGCGCCTCATTGGCCGATTGACCACGCCCACCTCGTTAAATATTCATGAGCTGGGATACTCTCGATTCCTTCAACTCTCTTCACGCACGACGTCGAACAGATTCATAACAGTGGGCACTTAACTGCAGAGAAGCTTGATACGGTGAGGTCAATAACATTTAAGGGCACGGCTGTGTGAAAAATGTTGTGGGGATTATATGTTCGTTAAAGCAGATCCGAAAAGCCATAAGAACGTAACCTGTGCATTTATGAATTAATGTGTGGATTAACTTGAATGAGTGCATCATCATTTCCTCATGAATAAAACAAACTCCCTTAAAACACGTTGTTATCGGTTCACCCACTCTGGCAATAACTCAGTTTGGCTTTTTGTTTTATTTACATTGAAATTAAACTCTATTTTTTCGATGAACACAAACAAGCTCTTATAATATATATATTTTTCATATAAGTGTTATTATATAACGATAAACTAAAAGTGAGGTTCGTGTAAATTGATGGCCTCTAGGAGAAACCTCTGCAGCGTTCAAGCAAAAAAATGCTTTTCAATTATTTAGTGAGTCCTCCTCTAACTATTTTATGAAGATCTTAAACATTGCTGACCATGGCGTGGTCACGAGGCTTGTGGTAGACTGATGGATGGCCATATTTCCAGTTTGGGATTTTTTTTCTTTCTTATACACTTTAAAAAGCTTGATTATTAAATGTAGCAGATTTATTGCTAACTGATCATTTTACAGGGCGATAAAGCACGCATCGTCCAACAGGGGGCAGTGCAGGTTTCTTTATCACCTTAACCTTCTCTCTGCTGACCTATGATGCCAAGATTTTATTTTTTATTATATGATTTAAAAATCTACTCGTTTTAAATAGTATACACATATATACACAGAGGACAACTTATCCTATGCAAATCCTAGGGGAATTCAAGTAATGTAAAGCTTTAAAATAGTATGTTTTAATTTGTTATGTATTGATAATCAAATATTCCTGTTTGTAGATGATTTCTCACACCATCCATTTGAAAACTGCACTTAATTAAGTCATCAGTTTCCCAAATACACAAAGATCAATGTGTTTTCATACTGTATTACAATGGGTTATTCTAAACCTACTTCCTTTATTCAGAAATTTCAATATGAGTCATATACCACTTATTCCTCCCTTTCTATTAGTTTCTATATTGTTTTTCTAAAGTTTGACCGAAGCCCATTACATTCACGACATTTCCTTAATCAGTCAGTAGTACAGTTAGCACTTTTTTAATTTGACACTTAAAATTGTGCCTCAGGTTCATTTTCACTCTTTCTGAGAATTTCAGCCTTACTTTACAGGGTTTTTTACACAATGAGCCAACGTTATTTATTGCCCCAATTAGCACATTGAAGATATTCTGCATACCAAAGGTGTTAGAGTTCTGGGCTGGAGAAAAAAAAAAAAACACCTCACTTTCCACAGACAGAAATGTATGATTTCCGGAAGACATTTCTCTGGGGAACCAGTCGTTTTGTTCAAGAAGAAAGCTTAAAACACTGGTTTGGTGGTGCATTAATAGGGCAAGTTATGGTTGATTACAAGTTTGATTTTGGCCCCTCCGTTGAACCACCAGCTGTTTTCCAGTGACTAAGTTTAAGAGTAAGAATAAAAGAGAATAATAGTCCACTTTTTCCCCCCAAAAGCAATGCCAAGAAAAGAAGTTAAGTATAATCAGGTTTGATAAGTTCTCATGCCATCAGTAATGAAACAGAGTAAAACATTATTTAAGACTTTTAATATTTCACAGCAGTGACCATGTCCTCTGAGAAATTAATAATTTGCTAAAATTGAATTTCCCCGAAAATGTGAACAGAAAGTAACCAGTACAACACACAGTTCAAGGCCAGTCAAAATGTACCGTTCTGGAATGACTCTGGGCCACACTTCTCATAACTTTATGGACAAACAAGCCATTTCCCACCATGTACCGATCTCCATTAAGCACCACTAATTTATCAATGTGGTTTTGGCAGAGCCATGAATGTCCTGTCAGAAACAGATATCTGAGATTCTGGCTTTAAGCCATAATAGTAAAATAATGATCAGTGAGATACTCCATGGAGTGATGTATGAACTTCCACGAATGTGCATTTGACAGCATTAAACCTGCTTTCACAGCAAATTCACCAGTGATATATCAACACCATTAGTGTAAAAATGTAAACTTGTCAACACTCTCAGTGTTGATTTAACACGGGTGAATTTGCTGTGTTGATGATTTATTATGAATGCAATGTTTACTTACATACATATCACACATATATAAACACATAAAGAACTGTGCTTTTGTTTGTAGCCTATAGTCAGTCGTAAACTTGGTCCATATATGTGGTCTAAGAAGTACTGGTACCCCCCACTGTGATTATTCCTTTGAAACAGGCTTAAGCACATTACTACAGCTGGCTTAAAGCATAATCTGACCAATTACAGTGAGGGATTTACAGCGGCAGCGCGGCGCATCGCAGTAATTAGGCTGGCGGTGTAGTCTGGGGGAAGAAAATGGCGTGTTTATGCCTTACTTGTGTGAGTTCAGTGCCCATCAGGAGCAGCAGAGTGAGGCTCAGGAGCTTGTTCGCAGGCTGCATCTTCCGCCGCGGTCCAGCACCTGATCCGGGCTTTCACATACAGCTCGGCTCCACCGGTCCTTCTCCCTCTGTCTCTCTCCTTCTCCCTCTGTCTCCTTCACTCTCAGACCCCCTGATCCAGTCCCTCTCTCTGCCTTCGGTATCAAAATAAAAGGGACGATGGAACCAGCTCGGCGTCTTTTAGCATATTTACTGCGCCTCGGTTTGTCGACGCTGTGTCCTCGACCCCTCTCTCTCTCTCTCTCTCTCTCTCTCTCTTCTGCCGACCCCCTCTTCTATGGACAACAGCGAGGACCGAGTATGGGGGAATCAAAGGAAGGGGGGGATATCACTTCATCCCTTTCCACAGTTGTCTTCTTAATGCAGGGACTGAGGTGTGTGGAAGCACATTTGAGGTGCGAGCTGTTAGCCGTGGATCTGAACCGGATGTGACACGAGCGGGCGTGGGAAATTCAAGACAGAGCTGGGAGGGGGAAGGAGCTCAGTAAAGATACAGTCCCAGAACCAGAGCTTCACTCACCATTATTAAAACTCAGTAATCTAGCGTCTAATGAGAAGATGTCCACCGATATCATTGTGAGTAGAAACAAACAAACAAAAATAGTGACATAACTATGTCTACGTGCAGTATTAACCTGACCTGGACTGTATTGATTGGAATTGGTTCACTGTACGTCTAAGGCAACTTCATATCCAGTTACTGGAATAATGTATAATCAGTCACTTGTTAGAAACTTTTATACAGTCAGAAAAATCACAAAATGTGAGTACTTAATATTATACTACAGTTTATTCTGAACTCCTAATGTAATTTGCTGAGAGAGATTCTCTGACAGAAGCACTTCAGGTGTCTGATATAACGGGACTGTTTTACCTTGATCAATGTCAATATACAAACAAATATTTTTTCTTTACTTAATATGTTAAAGGAACTGTAGTATTTTTATCTTAAAAGTACAGCTTCAAAATCATTGTGATGCTCCACTGACCTGTAATAGGGAGATTAGAGCCTTTATCATTGTTACTCTGGGCTCAGCCCTGCCAAAACAGCATGATAACATTGGAGGAGGGTGTAGGGTCTACATGGGTTGCCTCCCACAGTCGAAAAACAGATGTTGGTAGGTTAATTGGTTATTCCAAATAGATGTGAATGAATGTGAATGATTGTGTGAGTGTGTGCCCTATGATGGACTGGCACCTTGTTCAGGGTGTGTTCCTGCCTTGATTCTGGATAGGCTCCAGACCCACCAAGACCCTGAACTTGAAAAGCTGTTACAGAGAAATTAATGAACAAATGTTTTTAGTCATTTACTGACACATGGGCTTCGTAAACACACTAGACTTATTTCAAGCATTTAAAGAGAACTGAGAACAAGCAAATGGTGAGGAAACTCTGAATTTTATGAAAAGTGCTTTTTACAATCTTGGACGTAAAAAAATATCTAGACAAAAATAACATTGTTGTCAATTGAACATTCTAAGGGAATATTAAATACATGAAAATATATCTAAGTAAATGTGGTTCGTAAAAAAAAACATCTCCAGCTCTATGTTTCGAGGTCCAAGTAAAGTAAATCTGTGAAAATGTGACACAAAGAACGACCAGTTGCCATGACGACAGTGCCCCTGCTGGCCCCCCTCAGCAAGTTCTTGATTTGTGAGAGATAAAGTGGCTTCGTTATTCGGCGAGCTTCCAGCTGGTCTAATAGGTCATCAGGATGAAATAGTTTAAAGAGAGGGTTTGAGGGTAATGAAGATGTGATGAGGTGAGGGAAATAAACAGAGAAAGAAGAGAGGATATACAATAGGGACGGAGAGAGAATGTGGGATACAGGTGGAGAGGAAAAGAGAGTAAAAGCAAAAAAGAGAAAAGGAGGAAGAGAAAGTAAATCTATAGAGGAAAAGGGTGAAACAAAAAATGGGAAATTGGAAAAGAATTAAGGACCATTGAAAAAAAAATAGCGAAAAGTGAATAATGTGAAACAGAGAAAGGAGGAAACAGGAGAAAAATGTAAAGGGGTCAGAAGTGAATACTGAAAATACTCATTCTATGTTTATATTACTTTTGGAGGTGAGTAGTGTTTCCTAAATCCTACATTGTCTTATATTAAATATTAAAAAGTAGTTGAAAACAAGATTAAATTTAAAGTACCTTCCTAAAATAAAACGTAAGTAGATGTACAATAATGAGGCCATAATACAGGGCTGCTGCTGAATGCTGGCAGGGCTGACGACTGAATGCTGTTGATTAGGATAATTGAGATAAATATGTGGCTTTTCTCATTCATATCACAGCACATTTCTGCATTGCTGCCTTTCATAGTTATCACTGAGCAAGTGGCTATTGTTACTGTTCCACTGCTGAATCAGTTCCCATGTCCGAAAGTAATGCTGTCTCACCATTTCACACTGAATGAATTAGGAATCTACAGACATTTAAACCCTGAAAAGAGACAGACACTTTTAATTGATATCTATGGAAACGAGACTTATTATTTGGCTGGAAACAGCAAATTGATGGGTTATGAGACAGGTGGCCTTGAAACTGCAGACTGTAATTGGTAATGGTCTATGTGGACCAACATATTTCCCTGTGAAACATCAATCAAACCTGATTTTTACTGGAAAATATGTCCATGTACAGTGTGATTTATGTCCAGATCTAGTGTAATTAAAATATATATTCAGCTCTTTGCTTTTCTGTTTGTAATTAAAAGGACATTATACAAAACAATGAAGCCTGGTAAAATTGTAAAAATGCCATATTTATGAGGTTACAGCCCAGAGGGTCTCAGTGTTGGAAACGATTAAATAGTGCACACACCCGGCATTGTTTTCTTCTTCTAATCTCAGAATCAAAAAGCAGGCAAGAGACAACGAGAGAAAGTAGGGCATGCTTGTCTTGTATTACTCAGGGGCTTCATTTTGGCTAAGCGTACCACATTGCTTATGCATTCATTAGAAAACTGGAAAAAATATGCAATTTCTCTGACACCCAGTGCAATACATCTGTATCTTGGCATAACTGTGGCTTACCTGATGCTAAAATATAACTAGACTGTGATATAACAGAACTTGACTTCATAAAATGCTGCATGTCAAAACCCTAAACTTTCATGTTTTTTCCTCAATGTTTTTTCAACTGTTTGAATGTATGCAGTCCTGTGCTGGCAGAAAATCTCATCATAAATGGACCAGTAGAAATGTTCCAACATTACTCAAAATTAAATCTTATCACAATGATGTATATATTAAACCTTTTCTACCTTTTTCTCTACAGTTGCTGAGATGAATATTTTCTTTGACAGTAACAATATCAAAAGTTAATATTGAGACAGCTTCTTGCATGATATGATTTTATTACAAAATCCTGCATATAACTTTATGCAGATCCTATGGTTATCTTAGAAATATCTCATGCTTTATAGAAAAATGTAAACATTTAGGGCCAGGGGTTGCACAGTGAACAGGAGGGAACAATATTTCCAACAGTTGTATGGCTTGAGCTGCTATGGTAATGGACTTTAGTGCCCTAACAGAACAGTTCTTTCTGTCATATCTGGTATGCTAGGCTTACTCTATCTCTCTGCCCATGGCAGAGGCATCTGGAGGTTTTTTAGACAATAGAGGGAACTCCAAATGCTGAAAAGCATGAACGAATATGAAGATATTGCTCTATTCCTGCTCCATAAGTGAGTAATATTGACTTATATTTGCTGTTTTGGATCACCATCATCAGGGGACTTGAAAGTTAACTGTAGTACCAAAAGTGCTACAAAACTACACAACTAGAGTTACAACTGAGTTTCTGTGGTAATTCAAACAGTGAATAAAAACGTACAGACGAGTTAAACCTCAGCCACGTACAAAAAACTGTCATTTTGTTTCCCCTCAAACACACCATTCCACTTTAAAAGATGCAGCACTTCTGAATGTAAACAATGAGAGAACTGTGTTTTTTTTTTGTTTTGTTTTTTTTTGCAATTATGCTGATAGGTCAGCACGGTGGCACAGCAGGTAGTGTCGCAGTCACACAGCTCCAGGGACCTGGAGGTTTTGGGTTTGACTCCCGCTCCGGGTGACTGTCTGTGAGGAGTTTGGTGTGTTCTCCCTGTGTCTGTGTGGGTTTCCTCTGGGTGCTGCGATTTCCTCGCACAGTCCAAAAACACATGTTGGTAGCTGGATTGGCAGCTCAAAAGCCACCATATGTGTGAGAGGGTGTCATCCTGCAAAGGGCTAGCACCACCTCCAGGGTGTGTTCCTACCTTGTGCCCAGTGATCCCAGGTAGACTCCAGACCCTGAACTGGATAAGCGGTTACAGACAATGAATGAAAGAAAGCATTGCCTACAAACTTATTCTGGTGTAGGTAATGTTGCAAGGTTGAACATGTTTGTGTTTGAGTCTATTAATAAATCAATGAAATGTGTTCGTTATACAGTGTCAGTGCCTCAGCATTTAGAGATTGACAAGACATAAAAAGCAGTACAAACATGCACGTGTGTGCTTGTACTGCTTCTTGTCTTGTCAGTCTCTAAATGCTGAGGCACAGTACTGTGCAGAAGTCTTAGGCACCTAAGATAATTATATATATTTATTTAAACTAATGCTTTCACAGTAAGTGTGGTGATTGTATAAAGTTATATGTTATCACAGTCAATACAAGAAAATAATATAAAATGAATAAGAAATAAATATATATTTTTCTATAAAGTAGTAGGTGTGAGTGAGTTTGAAGAACAATGTTCTGTTAAGATTCTCCTTGATTGCATGAATTTGTTAAATTGTCACGCCTACATCCCAGGACTCCATATCCCAGAATGCACCAGACAGTCACATGAATTTACACCGGTCTCACTCACCAGAATTCTAATCATGCACACCTCTTTGTACTCTTATATATACTCCATTCCCTGTATTGTTCCTTGCTGAGTATTGCTGTGGCTCATCCAAGCATACAAAGTATTCTCCTGAAACCTGTCCAGATATCTTGTTGCCTACTTCTTGTTTGTCCTTTCGGTTTACGTCTTTTGCCTCGTCCCTCTGGTATTGTTTGTATTCTCTGGTGTTTGGACTCTGCCTGATTTGTGACTCTGTTTATTGTTACATCCCTGAGGTACTGTTTGCTCTATATGTTTGACCATTGCTTGTTTTTTTGACTTTGGACTCGTGTGAATAAACTATTTCACTGTGATCTGCAAGTGTTGGCTCTCTGTCTGGTCCTGACATAAATCAACAGCACACGTTTCGTAGTAGTTTTTTTAATGTTTGCAGCACTTATTTCCAATAGATGCAAAATAAACAGTTAAAGAATCTTCTGAATTTGGTTAAGTCACTCACAGAGGTACGGTTTGCTCTCTATGTTTGACCCTTGATTGTTTTTTTGACTTCTCTTTTGGACTCGTGTAAATAAACTCTTTCACTGTGATCTGCAAGTGTTGGCTCTCTGTCTGGTCCTGACAGAATACACGGCCACACATGCAAACAGACACAGAAGCCGTGAGAATGGCTTTAACCAGTCAGGGCCAGATGCTAGGACAACACCAACAAATGTTAGCCAGGATGACTCAATCAGTTGATTCTCTCCCTCAACAACAACAGCACCAACTTTCGCAAGTTTTGGAGAGTGTAAACGCCCTTCCGTTTTCTGGCTCCTAGCTCTAACCCAACACCAAACCCTAATCCTCCCACAGTCTCTGCTAATGTCTCTTCGGGCTATCCTATAAGTAAGCCTGAAATTTTTGAGGGTAATCCGGCTAAATGCAGTGGATTTTTGCTACAATGTTCTATATTTTTTGAGAATTTGCCTTCCAGTAATGATCAGGCAAAAATAGCTTTTCTGGTCCCCCATCTCTCGGGCAGGGCACTTGAGTGGGCCACCGCGGTTTGGGACAATATTGTCAATAAAACGTACTCCGACTTTGTTACTACATTCCGTGAGGTATTTGATCATGCAAATGAGGGTCAATCCTGTGGTGAAATTCTTCTCACTCTTAAGCAGGGATCTCGCTTATGCTTATGCATTAGAACTTCAGACTATTGCAGCTGGGAGTGGGTGGAATGAACCAGCATTAATAAATGTTTTCCAGAATGATCTCAACCCTGGGATACTTGAATTGGCCTGTAGAGATAACTTACTATCTCTGGATCAGCTCATCTCCTTATCAATCCACCTAGACCAACTTCTTCAGAAATGGCCCAGGACTCAGGGTCAGGGATAAAAAGTTGCTAAACCTCAGTCCGTTGCTGGCTTTTCTTTCTGCCCGGTGAAGAATTTTAGTCCTATTCCCTGTCTCAGTCTCCCTCCGGAGCCTATACAATGTGATATTTTGCGGCTTTTACAAGAGGAGCGCCTTCATCTTCTCCACGGTGGATTGTGTTTATATTTTGGAGGATCTGATCATATCCAACGTGATTGTAAAATACGTCCTCATTGAGGTCTGACACAGAGCCCGGGGAGAACTTCACAGGCTAAAGTGGTGAGTGTACCCACAAAGGGGTTAATTTCAAAATCTTTTTTCATACCAGTCACGGTATATTGCCAAGGAATCTCTCTTGTCATTCCAGCATTGATTGATTGTGGAGCTGAGGGAAACTTCATTCACCCATCCCTCATCACCCAGTTGAACATCAAGACGGACCCTTTGTCCATGCACATCCAAGTCCGTGCCATCGACTGTCTTCCCATTGGAGGAGATCTTATTTCTCAGGAGACAATTATTGTTCGGCTTCAAACCAGTTTCTTGCACTATGAGTGGCTATCATTTCTAGTATTACCCAAAACAGACTTTCAGATTATTTTAGGATTACCTTGGTTAGAGACACACAACCCTGTTATATCATGGAGTCAGCACGAGATCTCTTCCTGGTCCAACTTTTGTAAATCCAATTGTCTGGTCCTGGGTCAAATTTCTGTCCATTCCACATCTGTGGAGAGCCCTGATTCAAATTTACCTGTACAAATTCCCCCCGGTATATTCTAAGTACTCAGAGGTGTTCAGTAAGGTCAAGGCTACCAAATTTCCTCCTCATAGAACCTATGACTGTGCCATAGAACTCATAGAGGGGGCTACTTTGCCCAAATCACGTTTTTAACCTCTTAATCTCGAGGAAGAGAGAGTTATGGAGGAATATGTTGAAGAAGCTTTAGCCCAAGGGTTTATTCGCTTGTCAAAATCTCCTGTAGCATCTGGGTTCTTTTTTTGTCAAGAAGAAAGACAGAGGATTAAGGCCCTCTATTGACTATCGTGCTCTTAATGATATTACCAAAAAATTTGGTAATATCCACTACCACTCATTCCTGTGGCATTAGAACAATTAAGAGGTGCTACAATTTTTACCAAGCTATATCGTCGTAGTACCTATAATCTCATCCGGATTAGGGAGGGTGATGAATGAAAAACGGCTTTCAGTACCACTAAAGGTCACTATGAATACCTGGTTATGAGCTATGGACTAGCTAACACCCCATCAGTGTTTCAGTCATTTATAAATTACATATTCAGGGATATGTTATGAAGGTTTGTAATAGCTTATATTGACAATATATTGATTTACTCCCCAGATATTAATACTCATATGTCTCAGGTCAGTCAGGTTCTTCAATGTCTGCAGAAAAAAATCTTTATGTCAAGGGGGAAAAATATGAATTTCATCAGAAAACAATTTCATTCCTGGGGTATGTCATAAGTGCGTCTGGTATAGTTATGGACAACCATAAAGTGGAAGCTGTTGTGAACTGGTCAGTCCCAAAAAATGTTAAAGATCTTCAATGTTTTTTAGGGTTCGCAAATTTTTATAGAAGATTTATCTGGAACTTTAGTTCTATTGCAACACCACTTACTGCATTACTGAAGGGTAGTCCCATCAGGCACAGGTCGCATTTGATCGTCTTAAAAATGCTTTCAATACTGCCCCCATTTTAAAGCATCCGAATCCTGAACTTCCCTTTGTTGTCGAGGCTGATGCCTCAGAGACAGGCATAGAAGCAGTACTATCTCAGCGTAGTGGAGATGTTTCAAAGTTACACCCTATTGCCTTTTATTCACATAAATGATCGCCCGCTGAGTGAAATTATGTCATAGGAGATAGAGAACTTCTAGCTGTAAAATTAGCTCTGGGGGAATAGAGGCACTGGCTAGAGGGTTCTTTACATCCCTTCACAGTTATAACAGATCACAAGAATCTTGAGTATCTCTGTACAGCAAAAAGAATGAATTCCCATCAGGCCATGTGGTCACTGTTTTTTTCACAATTTCAGTTCTCCATTACGTTCCGTCTAGGTAGCCGTAATATTAAGGCTGACGCACTCTTGTATAAATTAGAACAAACCAAAGGAGAGTGTTCAGCAATCCACAGACTTTATATTACCTCCTTCGGTCTCTGTGTCTACAATTAGATGAGAACTTGATGAACAAATTGAACAAGAAAATAGGTCTAAAGAGGTGCCTAATGAATGTCCTGAAGGCAAAACATATGTACAGTCTAATCTTAGAGACAAGTTAATTACCTGGGCCCATTCGTCCCTGTCATCTGGTCACCCGGGAGAGACACACTACACAGCTTATTCTTGCACGTTATTGGTGGGGAACATTAAGAGCTGATTAAGTCTAAAACACCTAAAACTCTTCCTGCGGGTAAGCTAATGCCTCTACCGGTTCCTGAACGTCTGTGGTCACACATAGCCCTTGACTTTGTCACTGATTTACCAATATCCAAGGGTTATACTACGGTGCTCACGGTTATTGATCAGTTCTCTAGGAGGGTCAAATTCATATCATATCACTACCCACTGCCCTAGAGACAGCTAAGGCTATTTATTTACATGTTCTTTGTCATTATGGAATTCCTGAGGATATCTTATCTGATCGAGGTCCTCATTTTACATCATGTGTTTGGAAGGCATTCTTTGAACACTTAGGAGTTAATGTCAGTTTTACCTCTGGGTATAATCCCCATAGTAATGGTCAATGTGAGCGAGCCAATAAAGAACTGGCAAAATTTTTACGTTTGTACTGTCATCAGAATCCACAGGACTGGTCTCAGTACTTGGTGTGGGCTGAAATAGCTCAAAACTCCTTGGTGAATTCAACCACAGGACTCGCCCCTTTGCAGTCTATCCTAGGTTATCAGCCTCCGTTAGCACCCTGGACAGCTGTAATCTCTGGAATTCCATCAGTTGATACGTGGAAGAGATGCAGTGAGGAGGTGTGGGAAGAAACCAACCAACACATATCAGAGGCCCTTTCCCAATATAAGGAGCAGGCTGATAAACACTGATCTAGTTCTCCCTCATTCCAGATTGGGGAACGGGTGTGGTTGTCTACGAAGGATATCAGGTTTGAGGGGAAGTGCAGGAAGCTCCTGTCCAATTTTATTGGTCCCTTTCGTGTTTCTGGTAAAATCAGTGATGTAACCTATAATTTGGAGCTTCCTGCTCAATATCGCATTGCTAATGCTTTTCATGTCTCTCTTCTCAAACCTGTGGTTCCAGGTCCTTTGAACGAGGTACTACCCGATGATGTTCCGCCTACAGCCGTGATATTGAGGACTCTTCTACGTACGCCGTGCATGAGGTGCTGGACTCGCGTGGGGGGGTCTCCAGTACCTCATTGATTGGGAGGGTTCTCTGGTATTTGGACTCTTGCCTGATTTGTGACTCCTCTTATTGCTACATCCCTGAGGTACTGTTTGCTCTCTATATTTGACCCTTGCTTGTTCTTTGACTTCTCTTTTGGACTCATGTAAATAAACTCTTTCACTGTGATCCGCAAGTGTTGGTTCTGTCTGGTCCTGACATAAATCAACAACACACATTATTTAAAATCACTACTTAACATATGCACTAGTTCCATAGTAGTTTTTTTTAATGTTTGCAGCACATATTACCAATAGATACAAAATAAAGAGTTAAAGAATCTTCTGAACTTGGTTAAGTCACTCACTAACAAGTGAGAATAGATAATAAATAAAGACTTTCACACGGAAGCTCAGAAGCATGTTTGTCACGACATAACAGGTAAATACAATCAGTCCTCACTGTCTCAGCACGTCATTCACAAACACCACAAAGCAACATGGCACTTTTTTTTCCCAACAACATTGTGACAAGTAGGGTGGGTTTGTCTCACCCCTCAAAAATGTTTTGTTTTTTATTTTTGGAACATTAGACACATTCCTGACACATCTTGAAACTCCTTATGTCTCAACATGAGTTTTGTTTGCTTATTTTGTCAGAAGCACATTGACAGCTTATGACATTATGGTTTGAAAACTGAGAGTTAAAAATGGTTCTATAAATTCCAGCCTCAAGCTTTCCGTTAATGATGAGTTTGTGGTTTTTGTGTTTCTTTCTGCTGCCTGGAAGACTAATGCAGTTTCTCTACAAGGTTCACTTCTTTTTTTAAAGACTCTATGTTGAATAATAATCTTCCAGTATTTCTTAGCAGGTGACTCATTTGTGTCATGAAGAACTCTTACTTATAAATTATAGGTGTCAGATTCCTCTGCCATTATCTGCATCTGTATCAAAGTGTAATTGTTGAACTGCAAATGGAAGACATAAAGGACATGAACTAAATTGTGAATTAGATTATATATTTGAAACTATGGGCCTAAAATTGGAAGGGTGCTATTTGCTATATAATCTATCAGTGTTTTTCAACAACAATTTGAAAAAAAAATGTACCCAAACAGGAACTTTTGGAAACTATTCAGGTTGTATTTAATGTTCCCTGTATGCTTCAGGGATAGCATATTATACGTGATTTATGCCACTTAAACCTGCTAAAAATAAAGAGCATTTATGTCTTGTCATGTCAAAGGCTCTGCGTCTATACAACATGCACCAAATGCTGCCAAAATCCTTACTCCACACAAGAAAACCTGTATTATCATCTCTTCACTATGCAGTCCTTAATCAATATTTGTAGATAACAGGTGGCAGCGGAGTGCTGTGAAAGGGCAGGATATTAGGACCTGCAGGCTTTTGACATTTAATTTTACTTCTTTGAAGTGACATGAAAGGTGTTGAACTTTTGACTTTGTGGTTATTGGCACAAGCCTCTCTATCATCATCACAACAGACTCTACAACAGATTATATATATATATATATATATATATATATGGTACAGATCTGATTGTCAGAATAAATGGAGGCTAATGCGATGGTGCAAAGATACACTCACAGGACATTACTCTTTTAAAGTCCTCTTCCACTTGCTTCATTCAGACTGGTGCAGAGCATCTTTGAATGATCACAGCTCCCAAACACCATTAGGCATCTCCTATTGTTTCCCTCAGAGAGAAAATTAGCCACAACAAAGACATTCTTTTAGCATTAGAAATAGGAGAGGCAGTTACACACACCCATTGATGGGCTGTAATAATGCTTTTACAAACCCCCACAAATGTAGTATGTTCTCTCAGTTAATATGCTATGGGCTATGAGAGGCCATACATTATACATAGAGCTAGGAATAGCTCCATATCAGGAGTGATGATTTGCCGTAGGCCATGTCAGCTGCAGACACAGTTTCTTGGACAATACCGTTGTTCTTGTACTGTAGGAAAATGCAGATATCATCTTAATCAGTTGTATTTTTAGCTAAAATTATGGCTAAATAAATTGGTGTGTTATATCTTATCTAAAATATAATATGTACATTCTCAGAAATGCTATGACTGTAACCGCTTGGGAATTATTTTCTCAGGAGGTGTTGTATAATCTTGACATCTCCTGATATTATTTGAAAGTGCTTGTTCAAACAGAATAAGAATCAAAGTCTGCAAACTTCACCTAAGATCAAAGGCAGCCATGGCATCCCCTCTCATCAAGCTCATTGCCTCAGCTCTCCATAGAAAAAGAGTTTCATAACAAGATTTCAAAATCTGACCTGAGGCAGCTTTATGTTGTATCTGAAAGGAATAAAAACACTAGACAACAGGGAAAACCCCACCATATGCTCTTGATTTTTCTGCTCTTAACATGCCGAGACTAGAAAGACAAGTTGTTCTCCCAGAGACTGGGATCCTCCAGCGATTAGTGAGTCCTAAAGACTGTGAAAATTGCTCCTCCGCAGTCCGTTAGATTTCAGATTCAGATCTTAATTAGTCATAATTCTGTGTGGAACATGTATATGTGCTGGTTCCAGAAAGCCATGTGTGGACTTGAGTCATAGACTGGCATGTCTGGCTGCCAAGTCCATGAGGATGGAGATGCAACTCTGGCTGTGAGCACCATCTGTCTCCCTTGCCGGTCCCCAGGATAAAACAAGCCCCCTCATCCCTTGTGCCTCTCCTTGCCCACAGTGCACTGCTGTGGAGGAGAAGGTGGCATTGGCACTGAGTTAAAGAGCAGCTTATTGAAATCTTTCCCAAAGGAAAGTGTATTGTTTGTGTGGAGGCTAAAGAAAAAGCTTGGGTTATGCAGTAAAAGAGCATATTCATTAGCAGCAGACCAAGAATTCAGCTTGACTGAAATTAATGCAGATTTGAATCCACCAACATCCCTGTGCCTGCTACACTAAAAAAAGGGGGTTCTTTGGATAAACTCTAAAGAAGAATGAATGTCTGTTATTATTAAGAACATTTCAATTTAATTTTTGAATAGACTTGTTTGTGAAGTGGGCGAGACGCCAAGGTCCTAATAGACTATAACAACAATGAGTAGCAGAAAATGCGGTACCACTTTAAAATAAAACTACATTTTTAAAAGTTTATAAATGGCTTACAAACCTGTTTATTACATGGTTATTAATTAAGTTGTAAACACTTTAAACATCATTAAGAATAGCTTGTAACACAGAGTTTAAAATGTTTTCGGATAAACAACATAATCATCAGTGTATAAAAAAGACACTCTATTTGGGATTAATTGATTACAGCTGGTGGTTAAATGGTTAAACTTATTAGGATTGACTGGATTTTTGTCTACTGATGGAGAAGACAAGTAAGTGCAGTATTTGGCTAGTTTTAACAGTGTACATGGATGTGGGTTCACTATTTGGCAAAAACAGGTCACTGATGCCTTTTCTGTCTGTGTTGTAACTGATTATTTATGACTTTTAATGCATTAACAACATATATAATGACCATTAATAAATAGATTAACCTTTATTAGTGTAGTCTTATTCTAAAATGGTACCAGAAATGTAGTTTCTGAAACTTTCAAAATCTGAGAAAACTGTATCCTGGGAAAGGGTGGGCACTCAGTATAAATGATATGTACTTTTGATGAAATCATATTTTCTGCCACTGTTTACACATCTGCACAATATGCTGGTGATGACCCTGACATGTGAATTTATACTGTAAAGCCTTTTGGACAGAATATAAAAAAAGTTGTGTCTGACATTTTCATAGAGCCTCAAAACATAATTATATCTTTATTAGTTTCTCCTTTTTTTCTTCACATATGATCAAGAATATTACTCTCTTTATTATAGATGTTGATTTATTTCTGTGTCTGAATACAAGTGAATTACCTTTCATTTATAGATACATTTTTTTCAGTGAAGTTCAATGGCTTACAAAGGTTTAAATACATTTCAAGGTCATCTAATCAATAGATTTAAGGTCCCTTTCCAGTCATCAATTAAATCCCTAAAAATGTCCTGTCCATTCCAATGACATATTTAAAAGGCATTTCCAAAAAAAAATATTCCCTAACCTCTTAAAAGTGGTAAGATGTAACGTCGACTTTATTCAGTATACGTTGAATATAGATCTATGAATATGCAATTAGTGCCCACCTCTATCCTCTTCACCACTTGCCTGCATATTGAAAGCATTGCCCTGAGAGTTCATGGGATTGGTTCCTTAGGTTTATGACATGAGACCCTGTCCGTCTTGGTTTCATTATTTTAAAATTGCAATCCTTGACCGGGTACCAGTCCCTCATAGGGTATCAATACACGTTCATGCACACGTTCACCTAAGGACGTTTTTGCACAGCCAATCCACCTACCCCTCAATCCCTGCCTTGGGTGAAGATTCAAAGCAGGGAATGAACCCACAATACCAAGACCCTGGAGATGTGTGGTTGTGACACTACGTGTAGCCACACTGTGCTCCTTGAATTAAAGACCACATTTTATTCACTTATTAATTCACCATTCAATAACCCTCTTCCATAAGTGAGTAAGAAAAAATAAATAAATTATGTTTAAATTAATTATGATTTAGATTTAAAGACCTCTATGTTTAGAATTTGTAATATTTTTACCTTAAATTACAGCTTCATCATCAAAATCATTGTAATGCTTCTCTGACCTGTAATAAGGAGAACAGAGCCTCCAACTTTTGGAGGATGTTAGGAAACCACCCCCCTTCCCTCCCCTTCCTCTATGATTCCAGTACAGTGCTTTAAAAATGAATTAAACTTTGCCTCAGTAGCAAAAAAAAATCAACTTAATTTTCCTTTAAAGGTACTCTAAATAAATATGCAAGTCCTGGAAGGGAACTAAAATGGAAACCATTAGTGCTTATTGTTTCCATCTTTGAGAGACAAGAGAAACTCAAACTCCATTCACATCACAGATCTAAGAAGCATTCTCAGATGTTTCTGTACATTCTTACACTGAGTGCTATGGGTCTAAAAGGATGTGTAGCAATCAGGATGCCATTTCAGGAAATGGACAACAGAAGAACATTTGCATATGAAACAAAGATGCTGTGTGTGTTTTCCAAATAATGGCATTACCAACCCTTATCCCGGACCAATACTGGAAAAAGTATTTGCCACTGGATACAATATTTCTGTAGATAACTTTGAAGAACTTAAAGGCATCTTCAGGAGCTATTTTGGGATGTGTACGTGTTTTCTGTACTATATAGTACTATATAGGACTGAGAAATTTAAGTGTGGACCTTGGGATTAGAGGTTTATACCTGCAAGCAGCTACAGTCCTAATTCAAGTTTGACTGACCAGTGAAGAGTGACAATAAAAAGCTTTCAAACAGCTAGACAGGCATCAACTACGCAGCAAAAAACGAGTAGTGCACAGGTGCAAGTAATGGACTTTGTGTTATGCATATAATACAGAGGCAGATGTTGGAGTTATTCAAAAGCTGGTAAAATACTGGCTTTGCAGGCCAGAGCTCAGTGACGAGGTTAACAGCTGAAACCTGTCTTTGCGCAGGTCTGCTGAATGACACTTTCTGCCATGTGGAGGGTGGGGAAGGTGATAGATCAAGCCTGTGTCACAGGTAGTGTTTGAGTTAGCGCTTTCGCTCTCCTTGTCTCCGAGCTGATAATAATGGATGGCATGAACAAGCTTCTCCATCTGTCATTCCAGTGACAGCCATGCAACTGGAATGCAGCAAGCCTTGAAGCTATTACGCAAGCTAACCACAGCAGCCAGAGATCCAGATCCTGCGAGCTCACAGGAGAGGATGAGTGCTGCTGACGAGAAGAAAGTGACGAGTGTGGGAAAAAAAAGTAACAATGTGAATAACACAGGACACACTATCACTTCAAAACTGATGATGAAAAGTAATTATGGGAAGTCTTTAAAATTGAGACTAAAAAGTAAAGTGGCAGTGATGCAATACCAAGTCCAATGATATGGTAAAAATGATCACTCATAATCATTCTGACACCACACCTACACTTTGCAGCTTCCTATGAGAAAGACACCAGATATATCACTTCGGAAGTAGGCTATCAAGCTATTTTTATACAATGAACAAATCTAAGTCCAACCACATTTAAAAATTACACACTGGGGGAAATAAAATACATGCAGAGGAAGAACCACTTTTTGTTCCCCAAAGAACCTTTGATGGATGAGATATGTGAATGGGAAAACATCCACATAGGGCTCCTCCTACAACTGTGGATATGGAGGTTCTGTATACTGGCACTTCTCACAGGCTCCAAAGAATCAATTTAATATTAGAGTGCATATAGCTGAAAGTGGTAACTCATACAAATTCAAAATGGGTTTGTTTGATGTTTTTCCACAAAGGCAGCAATTTTATACTGAAGTACATAAACAAAAAAGTGTTTTATATGCATAAATAGTTGCTTGTATGGTGAATTTCATGGTGAAATGCTTCTTCTCAATGCTCACTATTAAAGTATAATGTGCCAGAAAATGTTTTTGCATGTAGAAATGTTATTCGTTTTTCGGTACACCCAACATGCATTTTGTCTAAAGAGTTACAGACCTAGCAACTGTTCCAAATGCAAGCTCACATTCTTCCAACTCCCTACACTTTCTCATCCACTGGATTTAAAAAATCATTATTAATTTGTCTTTATAAATATCATCAGACTTATTTATTCTATGTTTTAAATTCCCTCTTTGTCACATATTATGAAACTGAAAAAATTGCCAACCTATAGTTATTAAAATTTTTTTTATAAATATTGCATCAGACAAATGTAAAGTTAGTGGTAAATAAACAAAATCGTGCCACACAGATGCACAAGTACACATTTGGTGTACCTTTTATTAATTGGTTTTTCTAATCTTGCAATAGAAAATCAGAGAACAGCTCATTTCCGGTTTTTATCGGTTATCGTTCTGCTGCGGTTTCATAAACTTACTTATATTAGCCTTAGAACACACCTCTCTGGACACTCATTTCCCCAGTGTGCATACAAATCTCAGCATATGTTCCCCAACCTTAACCATGTTTTTAATTAAATCGTGAAATGGGTCAAGTATGCTCATCTTTAATATACCAGCAGAATAAGTTCCTCCATTTCAAAATATATGGTGCCATTAGTGTTAAACTTCCGGTTCTGTCTAAAATCTGCAGCCCGTTATTCATTAATTTAATTTACATATTTTTATATAAATTTTTCGTGCTTTGTTGTAGTTTAATTATGTTTGAGATGTTGTTTTCCTTAAGTTAATCATAATTGTATAATTCAAAATAGGGAAATGGGTCATTGTCCTTTTTTCTATTGCAGGATTTGAAATGGAAATCCAATTAATGAAAGGTACATGGAGCCATGTAGCTATATCTGTTATCTTCCTGTTAGGTATGAAAAAAAACAAATATCAATTTAGAGTGAACTAAAATAAAAAATATATCTAATTAATGGTGCCTCTAATAAGCAGTGACTTGTTCGCCTGTCCACATCTGTGGATGAGGCTGCATAGTGTGTGGATTGAGTGAAATGCTAAAGTCTCAAAATCCAAAAACTCACCAGATTGAATGCGATGTGAACAAAAATATGTCACGGAAAATAGGCGAATGACTTGAATGCAGATTCTACAATTTAAAAATACAATCAGTTTGGGACTGTGACTTATAAATGGGACTGTGACAAATATAAATATAAATTTAAACAAATATATTTATTTTCACATAAAATGATTAAAATGATGATATATCTATGAAAACAAAAAACAAGTATTTATGAATTCAACCGTATTTGTACAAATTGCAGACAATGAGACACAGATTGGATTGGAAGAGATTGGAGACAGAAACAAGAAACAGATTGGAGAGAAACAACACGACATGACTAGAAATGAAAAAGAATTAACACGACATGACTTGGAAAGAGAAAGACACAAAACGACATGACTTGGAAAGACAATGAAACGACTTGACTGGGAAAGAAACAACACAAATGACCGATACACGGAAGTGACGAGGGAGCTTAAATACACGAATAGATGAGACACACCTGAAACAGATAACGAGGACGGCGAACAAGGAGGCGGAATAAAGGCGGGACAAGGGCAGAGACATGAACAACAACAAACAGCCATGTGCTGAGAGAGCACATGGCGGGGAAAACAGACATGACAGGAGGAGGGCATGACATTGTGTTAAATTTGTGGATTAACATTTACGCATTTGTCAAGTATTTTGAGATTAATCTCTCTCCATATATTTCAGACAATACTACAAAATGGAAAATTGTGATTAGTGTTAGCATTTGACCTCTATGGAAACCACAAACTCAATTCAAGTTACACTGACACTGACAATTTGTATTGCTAGACCAAATGCTAACACAAATCACTGTGATTAAGCTGTGTTTTTAAATCCAGATTAAAAACAAAGAGCTTATATATTCTTCTTATTGTTGGTGTTGCTGCTGATAGTATCCGTAGTAGTAGAAGTATTAGTAGTAGTAACCAATGCAACACATAAATGACAAACCTTGCAAATCATTATAATTAGAAATAAAATTATGAACAACTTGGGGAAATACACAGTAAAACTGGTCTCAGGTCAGTGGTAAAAGGTTGTTTGCCCAGCACTGTAGACAGGAATATTTAGGATGCTTCTTTATGGTAAAAGCTTTCTTTCACTTGCAGGTCACTTTAGACCTGTGATATGTGCAGGTGATAACTCAAATAGTGTTCATGTATTATTATTCAGACCTGGTGTATTATTTTTCCCCCAACACACTGACTGAAGTCAATAGCTTAACCAAAATAAGATTTCCAATGAAAAACCACTACAAACCACATTTGCATTGATTTTACATTAACAGGCCATCAAGCTTCACTTGCCTGGTTCTGTTGTGACTCTCCACGCCAAAAAGCATCAGCGCCAGAGCAGTAGGGTTACATCAGGTGGGCTTTAGACACAGTTCAGTGTTCAGCCCATGAGTAATGCATTTAGTTCAGGTCTTGCAGGTGAAACATATCACAATTAGAAAGCCCTGTCTTTCCAGCTCCCATTCCATCTGTGATGCAATGCAGCTGGCAGCTGTGTTCCACTCAAAACACAGCCACTTTCCATTATGCGCGAGTGGGCCGCATTAACACCAGGGAAAATGACAGCTCAATCCATAATGGAGTGTGCTGGCCTAGCATCCTACATTAATGATCAGACCTTAACTCACACTTGGGCCAGAAGCAAAATAGCACTGAGCATAAAATCATAAAAACAGTGTTGTCCTGGGATGCAGATTGCCTCGGGTAGAACGGGGTGTAAACACGCTCTGATGGTGTGAGTGATGGACAGTCTGCTGCTTGCAAATCACTGGTGATGATTTATGCATGATGTCTTGGATGAAAATCATTTAAAAGTTACTCTGAAGAGCTTGCTTCCCTGTTGAATACTCAGTTACATTCTTAAAAATGAAGGTGCCCAATGGGGTTCTTTAAAGTAAAGCCACTTCTGGAAGAAATGGAGAATATTTTTTAAAAGAGAATTTATGAATATGGCAAAGGAAATCATTAGCATTGGTAAGAGGCAAAGGTTACACTTAAAAAAGCATTATTAGGTGTAAATATAACACAGTGCTATTCAACGTTCATTTAATTCATCTCAAATAAAACAGTTAATAATTCTGGTGTTATTTTCTAGGGAAATTAGATATGAGAATCTACTTGCATAAGGAAGGGGAGGGTTAAAGGAAAATAAGTGGAAAAAAAAGAGTTATTTAAAATTATAATATATAGTAAAAATGGGATCCCTAGCATTTATGCAAGATATGGTATCGAAACAAAAGTGTCACCTTGTATTTGGGGAAAATTTTCTCCTCAGATTAATTATCCTGAAACTTAATATTCTGAAAAGAATAGAAACTTTAAGATATAAATATTCATTCATTTATTCACTCATTGTCTGTAACAACTTATCCAGTTCAGGGTCGTGCACACATTAACTCGTACACAGTCACCCGGAGCAGGGCTCGAACCCACACCCCTAGGACCCTGGAGCTGTGTGACAGTGACACTACCTGTTGCGCTGCCACCCAGGTGTAAATTTATAATATTTATATTAGGTTTTTGTATATGTTTCTATTTGTATTATATTTATTTATTCTGAAAAAAACATGACAGGAACTTGGAAATGACAGGAAATGACTGGACAGAAACCAACCCCAGCAGTTCAATATATTAATTTGTTGTTTTCATCTACGAACACATGTTGCACAAAATTTCAAAAAGCATGCACTTCAAACATGTTAAATAAGGTCATTCTTATCAGAGAAGTTTTTCCTCACATAATCCAAAGTATATATAGGGATCAGCTTGCCAACCTTATCCATTTTTTTTTCAGAGTGCATCAAGGGCTTTTTTAACCACAAGCTATTCTACACTTCTCCCATACTTCCACAGAACAGAATCCATCAAAGTGAGGGTGAGTGTCCCTGCTTGAAATGAACAGCCATAACACAAAAGCTTTACCAATTATCTACAAAGCTCTGGCCGTTTGATGCACAGCACTCGGATAACCACCTGGGTTCAGACAGCTGTCTCAGAAGCGCTTCTTCACCATCAAATACATCCTACTCTCAGACAGGAGCAGAATATCCAACTACAGGCTGGAAATTTGCACTTGACTTATGAGAAGTGCAAAGGTTTCCTATCCCTCAGTCCTTAATTTAAATCAATGGTCTGTTTATTCTTCTCCAGATGGTGACCATCCCAGCTTCACATTTGGAACCTTTTGTTTCAATTAAAATTCCACTCTTGACAAGGACACGTTGTGTCAGCAATGTAAAGAGCTGAACAGTGGCAGGTCCTGCCGAATCTCTTAGGAGGGGCAATGGCTGTGATGACGGCACAACATTAAGAAACCACATTAAATTGTACAAATTATTTAAGAGTCTAACTTGACACAGTCACCTAATATTGAAAATATTTATTTCTGTGGTCACCTCATTTAGCAATACCACCAGCATCAACTTCATAAAGCTTAAAACATAAAGCTTTGTCTTTATCCACATACTGAACAGTATTTGTGGGCAACTACAGGGGTTGGACAATGACACTGAAACACCTGGTTTTAGACCACAATAATGTATTAGTATGGTGTAGGGCCTCCTTTTGCAGCCAATACAGCGTCAATTAATCTTGGGAATGACATATACAAGTCCTGCACAGTGGTCAGAGGGATTTTAAGCCATTCTTCTTGCAGGATAGCCATTCTTCTTGCAGACTACGTGATGCTGGTGGAGGAAAACGTTTCCTGACTCGCTCCTCCAAATCACCCCAAAGTGGCTCAATAATATTTAGATCTGGTGACTGTGCAGGCCATGGGAGATGTTCAACTTCACTTTCATGTTCATCAAACCAATCTTTCACCAGTCTTACTGTGTGTATTGGTGCATTGTCGGCCTGATACACGGCACCACCTTCAGGATACAATGTTTGAACCATTGGATGCACATGGTCCTCCAGAATGGTTTGGTAGTCCTTGGCAGTGATGTGGCCATCTAGCACAAGTATTGGGCCAAGGGAATACCATGATATGGCAGCCCAAACCATCACTGATCCACCCCCATGCTACACTGTTGGCATGCAACAGTCTGGATGGTACGCTTCTTTGGGGCTTCTCCACACCATTACTCTCCCGGATGACAGTAAACAGTAAAGGTGGACTCATCAGAGAACAATACATGTTTCACATTGTCCACAGCCCAAGATTTGCGCTCCTTGCACCATTGAAACAGACATTTGGCATTGGCATGAGTGACCAAAGGTTTGGCTATAGCAGCCCGGCCGTGTATAATGACCCTGTGCGGACAGTTCTAGTGGAAACAGGAGAGTTGAGGTGCACATTTAATTCTGCCGTGATTTGGGCAGCCGTGGTTTTATGTTTTTTATAAACAATCCAGGTCAGCACCCGAACATCCCTTTCAGACAGCTTCCTCTTGCGTCCACAGTTAATCCTGTTGGATGTGTTTCGTCCTTCTTGGTGGTATCCTGACATTACCCTGGATACCGTGGCTCTTGATACATCACAAAGACTTGCTGTCTTGGTCACAGATGCACCAGCAAGACGTGCACCAACAATTTGTCCTCTTTTGAACTCTGGTATGTCACCCATAATGTTGTGTGCATTGCAATGTTTTGAGCAAAACTGTGCTCTTACCCTTGAATTGAACCTTCACACTGCTTTTACTAGTGCAATGTGCAATTAATGAAGATTGGCCACCAGGCTGGTCCAGTTTAGCCATGAAACCTCCTACACTAAAATGACAGGTGTTTCAGTTTCATTGTCCAACCCCTGTATATCCAGGAGTTCATTGTAAAAGTTTTTTTTTTAAGTGCCTCTACAGTGACTGAAAAAATCAACTGTGGTAATAAACAAATAAATTGTCATTTAGTCACCTTCACAAATATTTTGAAGAGAGACCAGCTTGATCATTACTCATATAAAATTCTATACATATTCAGACAGATAAATTTTATTTTAGGTGCAGGAGATCAAGAATAAAGAGTGTTGCGAATTTCATGGTAGCCACACTGACCAGATCATTAGCTCTTTGCACGGCTCTGGCTGCTCCAATTTTCCTTACAGGATTGTGCCAGAAATTAATCAGTGCCCTATTCACTAAATATTTTACTATTTTGAGCAACGTATGGAATAGTGTAGAGGGGCATTCGGAGCATGTGTCAGGTTGTGTAAGACAAAAGCACACAAAAAATAGAACCTTAATACGATAGTCAGGGCAATGTTCCATGATGTTGAAATCAACCAAAAAGAATAAGGATTGTAAATAACAAAGTGGACGGTGACACTCAGAGGAGTGTACTAAACCTAACGCTGATTGGACTGTTCATGTGTCTGAAACTGTGCCCGAAACTGTGCCCTATTCATTATGAGCAATATGCTAATGAACTTTATTAAAATATGTTGCCAAAAATATATAAACAGATTTATTTGCAATGTCAATGCTAGATTAAAGTGCATGAAATGTATTTACTGTTCTATTTTTTTTTTACAAATTATTCCAATATAGTCCAGTCTAATTTTCAGAGGGGTCATAATGATTGGCATCCGTATGTGACTAGCAGCGGTGACCATAGACAAATATGAAATATGCAATATCCATCAATTTCTGGGTGTGTCTCTTTCATTTACTCCTCGTCCCCTTTTCGTGTTAGCAGATGGTAGCAGTCTGGGTGGTTAGCGTGGGTGTATGTTTTGGTAGGCTTCGTAGCTTTCCGGTCCCAGGGATCAGTGAGTTCTTCCTAAACCAATATGCTGATTTCTTTGCCCAATGAGCCAGGCATACATTCTACGTTTTTGCTTTCAATGTGAGCCGAGAGAACTGCAAATGGACTTTCTAATGCACAGATTTTCACTCCATTCAGCAAAACATATAAATAAAATTTGATTAATGTGATGCAGATATAGTAAGCAAGTGGATCCATATGTGCTCTACTGGTTCTACTTTGAAAGCATTAAAAAGCACTAAAAGATCAGAGTATAAGTTATAACTATGAGCTTCAGCAGAGGCTTATGGGTTCATTTATAGTCGGCCTAGCCCCATTGACTGTCCAGATGGATAAATCACTCGTTCCTTTTCCTCCCCGCTCACACTCACCGTGTATAGAGAGTGGTTCTATGCGTGGTCCTACACCATCGCTGAAAATCACTTTCACACCCTACACTCCCCTGTTGTCATGGCAACATGATCCAAGTGATCTTTCAGCATCCTCTCGAGCAATGCTCTCATTTTCCCAAGCCAAAGTGAGATGAAAACAAAAGCTGTGTGTGTGCACAAGCAATTGTTTATGCACTTTAAAAATTCACCAACAAGGCTGTTTTAATATTGTCATTAAATATTGATGACAAGATTGAAGAAACAGAACTAAATCTATTCTTAAATAGACAGTTTGATAGCTGTGCTGAGCAAATTGATATTTTGATCCAAGACGCTAATGGTTTTTTATATAAATCAGTTAAAAATTCACAATCATGTTGTCTTTGTTTGTAAATATCTATAGACTTTATCATTTTTATTTCTCTTTCATTCCTAAAGCTAATGTAATGTGTGATCTTCCACTGAACAATGTACCATTTTGTAATTATGCATATTATAAAACTGCTTTTTATCTTTGTCTACTGTGCTATTTCTCTTTTTCTCTCTCACTTGCTTCCTTTGTCTTTCCCTCTCACTGTTCCTTTCTTTTCTTCTCTCTTATCTCCCTACACTTTTCCTTCACCCTTATCTCTTATTAATTTCTTTCCATTTCTTTACCTCTCAACTGCATTTTTTCTCTTTTTTTCTCCCTATGCTCCTCTCTCTCCCTTCTCTCTCACTCTGTCTCAGAACTTCTACCACTTGATCTCGCATTCTTTATTTCTCTTTCTGTCCTCTCTCTCTCTCTCTCTCTCTCTCTCTCACACACACACACACACACCACCTCCCCTTTCAGTTTTCCTCTCACCCCCTCCGTTTCTCTCTCTCATTCTCTGGCAAGTATAAATGTTGTGTGATATCACCTAATTCTGTTTTCATGTGTAATTTTGCAAGTGAAGTGAAGAAAGACTCAGTAATTAATCATACTTTATGTGTCATACAGTGAAATAAAGCATTATTTTTATATTATTTTATTAACTTTATATCTTGTTGCACTGCACCAATAGAGAGCAAATATAGACATGGAAAATGTTCCAGAAAGAAAAGAGGGTTTTAGTTCGTCCATAACTGTAAGGAGTTTGGTGTGTTCTCCTCATGATTGTGTTGGTTTCCTCCAGGTGCTCAGGTTTTTTCCACGGTTCAAAAACACATGTTTGTAGATGGACTGGCTATTCAGAGCTGTCCATAGGTGTTGGTCTGTGAGTAACTGTGTGAGTGTGTGATGACCTGTGATGGACCAGTGTCCATTTATGGAGGTGTTCCTGCCTTAAGTTGCACCCAATGATTCTGGATAGGCTCCGGACCCACCGCAACCCTGAACAGGAAGTTGTTAGAGAAGATGAATGAATTAATTAATCAATTTGTCCACCTTCTGTCCCCTTCACAGAGAAATAACTCACCACACACTGACTTCCAGCAATTGACTGCAACAATTAGCCTTTGGAAACACTGGCTGGTGGAGGCTGCTGTTGACTGAGCATGCATAATGAATGCTGTTTGAAGCGGAAAGATCTTGGAGAGTACAAACAAGGTGTCCATCACTGACTGATGATACACACGCCTTCTGTGTGTTTCAGCTTAACAAACACACATCTGAGAGAGAGTGGAATAACAATTCACAGTTGGCTATGGTATCCCTGTGAGCCACAGGCCATAAACGTATAGCAGGCGAAAATGAATTGATATAGTGTTGTTTTGATGCTCCAGCAGGGCTGTAAAGCTTTCATCACCCCTAAATTTATGGTTTCATTAGAGCATCATAGACAACATCAAGCAGTTCTCAGAACTGACATGAAGGACAGCATCCTACTTAACATGATAAGCAGAGTGTCAACTGCCCTAGTGAAGGCACAGTCAGTGCTGCTACATGTGTATGGAATTTGCATTTCCAAAATGTTTTAGTTGTAGCATAGACTTTTGGGGTGATGGAAAATAAATGTAATCTCAGATTAAATTCCTTGTCTCTGTATGCTTTTACTAGAAACACTGTATGTTCATATGAAAACACTATTACATCAGAAGTCTGTGTAGATAAAGTTCATATATGGAAACACAACTGCAGAAAATACACAGTTTTTAACTTATTATTTTTGTGATGTCACAAATCTTACATCAAAGTTACATTACATTTGCCATTCACCTAATCAATGTAGTCCTTGCCACTGACGTCCAAACTTCTCACAGTTTCAAGTTGTGTATTCTAACAAGAATGATGTTTCATTCTCAATTCATTTGGTCTGTTCACTTAGGGTTGTGAGATCATAAAGGGGTGGAGTCAAAATCTGAATAATGCCTCATATACTGTAGGCTACCTGCAAGCTAACACTTCAGTGACCTGTAGAGTTGCATGAAAATCAGTTCATCAATAAACTGCAAAACTGTTATACCACCATAAGTCATTCAAATTGTTACCAACTGTTCCAAAGAAAAGAAATGTGGTTCTTGGTGGTCCATCTAGGCAATATAAGGTCTTATATGACTGCATTCAGCTAGCCCAGGCATTCAGTGTATCGATAATGAGAGAAGCCTCAAATGTTTTACCTCATCCATTAGCCTGTTGTGTGATTTTTATGTCGGTTGTATGTGGACCAAGCTCTTTGATCTGTATTTTCTCCAAATAGATTGGGAGGTTGGGTGGCCACTTCCATGACCCCATAAAGGATAAAATAAAGGAAGGAAGGTGTGGGGTAATTTCCTACCCTCTTCTAATAGTTACATAGTGCAGTTTCAGCAGTCCTGAGCCCAGAGAAATAATGACAAAGGCTCTGTTCTCATTATTACAAGTCAGTGAAGCACCACAATGATTCTTTAATGTAAAAATACTACCTAGTTTTGCTTTGTGTAGGTAAAAAAAGATTGCTGCACTTAGAGTACACTTAGCGGTGCACTTAGAGTACACTTAGAGCAGTGTAGGCCAAGAGTTAAAAGTTTCTGGTTTTAAAAATTGTTTAATGACCCTACCAATGCATACAAAGTTTAATTCGTGACACAAATTATTATTTTTTTTCTGTCAGCATACTGACTGTTTTCTTCACCTGTACCAATATCTTGCTATGTTTCTCACTCCTTTTTTTTGCCTTTGGATTTTGCCCTTTTCGTTTCTGGAGTTCTCTGTAAGTTTTTGTGCTTGGCCTCAGCATTTCTCTGGTGTCCGCCCTGTCTTTTTAAAAAGTCTGTCTCTAGTCTTTGTTTACATACTTCTTAATTCCCATTACACGCTGCTTTTCTATCAGAAAAGCTTCTGTGGTTTATTCCAATCAAATGGAGTGGAAACCAGGCCTTGTTCTTTTGATGGCTGTGTACTGATTTCTCACAGGTTAAATATCAGTGAAAAATAAAACAGCAATCCTTCAGTAAGGCATTGCAGTGGTGATGAATATTGTGACCTCTTTGTGAATGATAAAACATTCCTTCAAGCTCCACCTCTTTCAAGCTCCATGCATGTCCACCTCCACCCCCCCCCCTCCCCCCACCCCACTTTTCTTCCTTCATTGCTGCCCTTAAAGGTACACTTCACAACCTGCCTGTTAGAGGACTGAAAGACATATTGATTTCCTCTCTTCTTTCATGGGTTCTCAGGGCCATTTCCTAAATGGGGATTATGGAAGAGGTATTTGAAGTGATGAGAGAAAGGCTGCCATGCTCTCCTCATACATGAGCGAGCGTTTTGCCCTGAACTGGTCGTTACATTTTTCCTAAAAATCAGGAAAATGACTTGATCTCTCAGATTTTTGCCAGCTTTTGAGATGCTATTTTCCTGCTGTGCTAAATTTAACTGGAGATGGGCCATGGTATATTAGGTTTTACTGTGAAGCAGTTCTGCAGCCCATATGTTCAGAAGTCCTGGACAGGCATTTTGTCTCTGGTAACTGGTAAATGATTTTGTGTTGAGACAAAAAGTGACTACAACAATTAGCATGTCTAACTGAAGAGATAATTGTTTTTGCAAAGTGCCACAAGGAGAAATTACTCTTAACTAACAATGCACCTCATCAATTCAGAGACAAAGCAGGACTGCTGAAATGAAAGAGCAGGAGGTGTCTGATTACAAATTGGACAACATCAGGACAATAACAGCACTTTGATCATAGATCTGCACAAACAGAATGGGAAATTCCTAATCATAATTCTACACAGACATCAAAGCAACAGTTAGTCAGTGGCTTGCAGCTTATTGCTCCATAAATTTTAGAACAACTCTAGCTCCCAGTAGCAGAGGGATTTTTATCAAATGATGAAGGCGCTGAGTAGGTACAATTCTGTATGCTTAGCCGGTGCCTTCTATCGATTTCTTCCAGTCAATAAAGAAAAAAACAAAGGTGCCACACAGCACCGTTACATAAATAACAATGTTTGGAGCATACACTCCTTCAGCCTCCACATGCATTAACAAGAAAGGCTCACTCCACACACTCCAGGGTCAGAAACCACTGACCCAGAGAATTTTACTGCAGCAGCACTGGATGAAAATCTACATCCTGGCCTACACATCCACAGAATAAGACATCTTAACACTTAAAAAACAAGGAAAGGGGGAATCAGTAAAAAAAAATGAATTGCCATAAAACATACATTTAGATGCATATTTATACATTAACACATTATGGGTCATTCAACGTCAACTCAACCAGGGCCAAGAAATGAATTTCCATGAAATAATTATAGCAAAATATTCAATCGGAATCACACAGCGATGCACACTTTAAGGCTATACTTTATATTTTACTAACAATATTTAAAGCTGCAGATGTACAGAGTCTACATTGAACTTTAAATATAGAAGGTAACTGCTTAGGAGACGATTGAACTGAGCTAAAACATTAATGTAATATAAATACAGCACTAAGAATATCATTTCACATTCAATCAACTGGTGTCATGTGCCCATAACAGATTCATTTACATCTGATTGTGCAAGATATGACGGGAAAGATTTGCAAAATCCAAGTGTTATGCATTATTTCTACATTTCTATAAAATCTATAAATAATCAAATACTGCAGGCAACTTTTGAAGCTATAGGAAATATTCAAAATGACTTTATAATTAAAATACATTTTTCATGCTTTTATGACCCAAATCATCTCTAAAGGAAATTATTAGAATATATTATTTTATTAACTTTCTACAGGATGAGCACATGTTTGACTAACAATAATAAAAAACAACAATAAGGCATGATTCCTTTTTGTTATCATTGATTATATACTTTAATTTCTTCAGTTGCAGAAGAGTGCCTTACAGAAACACTTAAAATCTGTCTTGTCTTCCTGGCCTTTAAAATGATATATTCAATCATTTCCAGCTGCAGAAGGACCATGGAATTTGAAAGAATTATATTCACATTAGATTTTGAAAATATGAGTTACCCTTGAGTGTTTCTGAAATCACATCTATATGTTGGACATCCAATTCCGGAATAAGTATATTATGGATTTGTCTTGCCTTGTGTGGCTCTAACAGCCTCCACTTTCCCAGACTGCTTTCCAGGAGAGTTTTGAGGGTGTCTGTGAGAATTTGTGGTTTTGAAAACACTGTCCTTTTCCTCTCACTTTAAATTTGAATTATACTTATATGTTACACAATAAAATATGCTTTAAAACTTAATTTGTACATCTTAAATTTCTTTGTATGCTGTAGCATTAACATTATTCATGCCAGAAGGAAGAGTTCTGCTGGCATCTGACAAATCAGGATTGTCCATCAGACTACCAGAAAGTGAAGCGTGATTCATCACTCTACATAAAATCATCTCAGTTCAGTGGTGGTCTGCTTTGCAGCCTTCCAGCTGATGCATGATATTGCATGCTTAAGGCTTGTGTGCAGCTGCTCTGATGTTGCTTCTAAAGGGAACAAACTTTCATTATCCTCCACTCTGTGGTTGAGTTGTTATTGCTTCTATATGTTTCAGTTTCACAGGACTAGCACTTACATTTAGCCAGGGCAGAAAACCACACACAAACTTGGCAAGGGTGGAATCCTATTAAAATAATGACCAGTGTTTGTCTGTGGAGACTGCCTGATAGTTATTAGTGGATGTAACTGAACCATCAGAGCACAGTTATGACGAGTATTTAGCTGTCCATAAATATTTGAACATATTGCTTATATGATTTTCATTTTTAAAAGGATGAGATTATCTCGCAAAAGACACCTCATGTTCCAAAAATGTCACCACTAATGTCGCAGTATTTCATTTAAACATAAAAGATGAAAGTGCTGCCGACATAAATCCGAACATGTTGTGGACAGTTGTCATCATGAAAGGTAATAGAATTTTAATTGAAATGTAATATGATTCTAATTGTACGGTTTCATACAGTTAACATTTCAGCTCATTTCTGATATCAACAAACTCAATGTCTATGACTCTAAAAGTGGAGCACAGCTTTGAATGTTTGGATAGTCCATTTACACTGAGAAATCTGTATGACTCCAGAGCTCCTCTGTTACTTGGTATGGAAAGAGAGTTATAACACAAAAGGACAATACAAAGAATGCAGTTTGGTTCCTTGCAGTACACTATTGGTCTAAGCCTTGGACACGGTCTGTGCACTAATTAATGCCAAACTGATAACAAACAGACCCAAGGCTGCGTGTGTAATTGAGATAAGCTGGTCTTGGACCAATCATTTGACCTTTTTTTCTGCCAATGTAACTGGCAGGACAAGGTGTGATTAAGTTGAAGAAAGTCATTAAAGGCATAATTAAACAGTCTGATTTAGAGGTCAGTGTCAGAGGTCTGCCATAAATATATTGACTGGCCTGAATAATGAATGAAAATGTCAGCCACAGTGTTACTCTGAAAAAGAGGCCTTTAATTCTATTTCTGACATATTACACTATCCCCTCACACACACACACACACACACACACACACACACACACACACACACACACTCACAAACATTATACACAATAGCCAAAACAATCTTGTTAATCATGGCTTATGTCCTTTAATTTTAATGTAATTAAAGTCTAAGGTAGACACTAGAGAGTTCAAAAATAATGGCCTTCTGTTGCTTTTGGTAAAACATGGATAAATGATTGTCTTCATTGATTATGTATTGCTTATATTTATACATACATTCTGCTCTCATGATAATGTGCTCCATCTGTTAAGGCTCCAGCACGTTTACGGTACAGACGTCAGTGAGGTAATTGTATAGTCAATGTGCCTCCTGGTGGAGATAGGAGGAGGTGCACTCTTTTATATTACTATTTGATATACTTATGTCATTTTCACACATTTTACAGCATGTTACAGGGTTGGAACTGCACCCAATAGATAGACAGATAGATAGATAGAGCCATTGGAGGTCTTGAGCATTGAAAAACAATGTGAAATTGGGCTAACAATGTATGCATATGATAAAATTGACAATGATTGTATAAACAAGAAGGTCATTTTAATGTTATGGCTAATGGGTGTGTAGTGTTGTTATATTTCAGATATCAGATACAGATATTGACCTTTTTTACAATAGACATTTTTTTAAATTAGCTACATTTAATTCTTTTCAATAAAACTGCATTAAACATTTTAAAATGAATTTCATGTCCTACAGAAGCTGCAGTGAGAGAGATGAACTGAAAAGCACATTAATGGCCTACTCTTCCCTCTGGTGGTCACTTTTAGCACAGTGCACAACACTACACTGTAACAAAAGCAGCCCTGTATTTCAATCCACACTTAAGCTTAAGAGCATGCTCTGAGATAGCTGGACTTAGGTTACCAGTTAGCTGCTTATTGGCACTTACTGTAAGGCTTATTTGCACTCTGCAGATTACCGTAAGCTTCAGAAATCGTTGAATGTGGCAGTCAAATTGAGCTTTAGACAAGATTTCAGCTTCCCTCTGGGTTCATATAAATTTTAAAGTTTCATTGACCTTTTGAAAGGTTCACGTCTTTGTGATGAACTACAAAAAGCAGCTACAAAAACAGTGAGTATTCAAAAAAAGCTATGCCCTTGACAAGGACTTATGTCAAATATGCCAAGGATTCAACAGTGACATTAAAAAGCTTTGGGATCTAAGCCTGGCTTCCGTAATGGACTATTGCTTGTCTTTGTCAGCAGTTTTTTTTCCCCCTAAAAGCTTGACACAACTTTAAAAAATCATACGAATCCTGCTTCTAGCCACAAGCTCCGTGTGTCTTTGAGAATATTTAAGGCAGTACGGTTTGGTTCATGGTGTCCTAGAAGGACAGATGGCACGCAGTCCCACAGGCATCTTCAGGTATACTTGAATGAAGCTCAACAAAGCGTGAAGCCACTCACCTGCTGTGACACTGGTGACGTTTAATCTTTTCCATGTGAGTAATTTTCATATGCGTGGCATGAGACAGGCATCTGAAGAAAACAATAGCAGCTAGAGTGTGTGCGACATCAAACAAGTTAAGGAATTCAGGGAGGAAAAATTAAGCCAGTTTTACACTCTAAAATTACCTTTTTCATCTTGATTATCTGCACTGTTACAAGGAGCTGAACAGATGTAGAGTATCCTATGCCAGTCCATTAGAGCTTCACCTAGGGCCCAGCCTACTTTCTTCCTACCAGCATCCACTCCATGACATTCCACATTCCTGGCCCAGTGTCATGTAAACCTTTACATGTAAATCTAAACTGGCCTCCCTGGTTACTATGGCCATGCCTAGCACTACAGCTCAATTTGGACTGTACACTCCTCATCCCAAACCATACACACAACACCCCTGAATTCCATCAATAATTGTAAATCTACATTGGTCTATTTGGTGACTAAGACCGTATCAAGCCCCACTAGCACTGTTAATGTATGGTGAGAGTTACCAGTTCAATGTGGACTATCAACAGTAGTAACCAAGGCTGTAACTAGCCCCACTGGCACTGTTAGTGCATGCCCAATTCCACTATTTCCATGTGAGCATTGTAAGTACATCTCCAACTACACCTATTTCCATCTGAGCATTGTAAGTACATCTCCAACTACACCTTCATTCATTCATTATTTGTAACCACTTATCCAGTTCAGGGTCACGGTGGGTCCAGAGCTTCTTGGAATCATTGGAATATCTGGAGTACACCTTGGAGGGGGCGCCAGTCCTTCAAAGGCCAAACACACACATTCATGCCTATGGACACTTTTGAGTCGCCAATCCACCTACCAACATGTGTTTTTTGTACCGTGGGAGGAAAACAGAGCACCCGGAGGAAACCCACTTGGACATAGGGAGAACACAACAAACTCCTCACAGACAGTCACCCAGAGTGAGACTTGAACCCACAACCTCCAGGTCCCTGGAGCTGTGTGACTGCGACACTCCCTGCTGCGCCACCCACTATGCATTCAGCATATGCTAAAGATGTCCTATAAACACTATAATACCACACAATACTCTATTCACCTACCCAGGCTTCCATGTATCCCAAACAAATCCTTCAACATTAAAGTGCACTTCCCCAACTCATCTGTGTTCTCCTTATTTACAGCCACTGACCAGCCCTTTCAACGAGTACAACTCCTTCACACGTACTCTTAGTTTATGTCATCTAATGCAAAACTGTAAAAGCAAGGATGTGGTTACAAATCCCTAAACCCTGTATCTACCAGCTTTTTATGCTACCACCCACATTCTCTCACCTCAGCCACTAAGTCTGCATACTTCAGCTTCTTTCTTTCAAAAGCTTCATCAACAGCATCCTCAACTGGCCTGTTAACTATATACAATAATCTATCCATGTACTTCAGAGTACAACACCATGTCTGTTCTCAACTGTAGGACCTGTATTTTTTACTGTTTTGTGCTTCATCCCACGTACAGATATTAATAGCCTATTCCCCAAAATGTTCAGTTTTCAGTTGTTTACACACAATTTGTATGAACTTCATGGAAATGCATAAAATGAAATAGCATGCTATGGACAAGTTCCACATGAGTTTAGCATCACTATGCTCAATGCCAGGCATGGGCTGGGGTGTATAACCCCCCTACCCCCAGCAGTGGATTGGGTTCTCTAGAGTGATGGTGCATCGTTTTTATCCACATCCATGAATTTTAACAGGGCCAATAAATGGGCATCAACTCGTACACCTCACCACTGCTTAACATACAAATTAGTTTCACTGTAGTTACTCACTAAAGTTTTAAGCTTGGTGTAAATTTATTCATTTGTCGCCTGTCACACTGCTTGAAGTGCTGCCAGTATAATCTTGGCTAGCTAGGTTCTGAGGCAGACTGTGTGATGTCAGTTATGTTCGTCTGTTGTGCACATCAGATTCTTTAATAAAGGTTTAAGTGAAAGACAGATTCACAATATAAGCTTGGGATGTCCATCATCACCTTATAGTGGCCATAGTACTCATTGTAAATTCACTGAAAACAAAAAGGCTATTCATGCATTAGTGTGTGGTTCTTCCTACTTTCATTAATTTGTGCAAACCCAATTTCAAGAAAAATTGGGGCATTCTAAACGTTAGAAAAACAGAATGCAATTATATCTAAATAATTTAAACTTTATTTAATTGAATGTAGGGCGGCACGGTGGCGCAGCAGGTAGTGTAGCAGTCACACAGCTCCAGGGACCTGGAGGTTGTGGGTTCCATTCCCTCTCCGGGTGACTGTCTGTGAGGAGTTGGTGTGTTGTCCACGTGGGTTTCCTCCGGGTGCTCCGGTTTCCTCCCACAGTCCAAAAACACAGGTTGGTAGGTGGATTGGCGACTCAGAAGTGTCCGTAGGTGTGAGTGAATGTGTGTGTCTGTGTTGCCCTGTGAATACACCCCCTCCAGGGTGTATGATTCCAGGTAGACTCTGGACCCGCTGCGACCCTGAACTGGATAAGTGGTTACAGATAATGAATAATTGAAAGTAATAAAAATAGAACATTTCAAATGTTAAAAATTAAATTTTTTTAAAATGATTGGGTGGCACATTCGCACAACATCCCTCCAGGGTGTATTCCTACCTTTCACCCAGTGATTCCGGGTAGTTCCAGACCCACCGTGACCCTAAATTGGATAAGCAGTTACAGAGAATAGATGGATTTACATATTTTGAATTTGATACTAACCACACTTAACAAAACAAAGTTGGAACAGGGCCCTGTTTACCACATTGTTGCATCGTTTTTTTTTTTACCATCACTCAATAAGCATTTGGGAACTGAGTAGACAATTTGCTGTAGTTTGCCAAGTCTAGTCTTTTCCCATTTCTGATATACGACTGACATAGCTATTCAACAGCTTGTCTCTCCATTACAGTATTGTTTATTTCATTCATTTTCTGTAACTGCTTCTCCAATTCGCAGTGGGTCTGGAGCCTACCCGGATTCACTGGGAGCCAGTCCAAATTTGTGGACCAATGTGTGGTAGAAAACCGGAACACCTGGAGGAAACCCACACAAACACAGGTGAGAACACACAAAACTCCTCACAGACAGTCACCCCAAACAGAGGTCAAACCCACAACCCCAGGACCCCGGAGCTGTGTGACAGTGACACTACCTTTTGCGCCACTGTGCCACCCCATATTTAATTTCATGATGTGCAAAATGTTTTCAATGAGTCTGAACTAGTTTAGCACTTCTCTTGCTATGGGACAATGCTGTTGTAATTCATGCAGAATGCCATTGCCATTTTTGAATTGTGGGAGAGGACACTTTTCCACTTCACCTCAGTCCATCTTAAATGACCCCAGGCCCAGAGAAAAAGATTTCTTGATCCTTTTTATGTATGATTTCCTGTTTACATGATAGAACTTTAACTTGCATTAGTGAATGTAGCAATTAATGTCCTTGGTGGTTAGGACGTTGTGGCTGGGGGGCTTCTAGTTGTTGGACCATGACAGAATATGTGTGTGTGTGTGTGTGTGTGTTTAGCCTTAAAAAACTTATACTGTTATAATTCCTTTAATGGTAACATGATAAGATAACATGATTTTTATATTATATTCATGCCGATGTAAAATATATGAATAAATGCAAATACAAAAAATCAGGAAAATCCAACATTTACATGTATGTATTTATTTACATTTGTGTTTAGGCTTTTTTAGGCTGTGGTTAATTGGCTGTGGTGTGAGGCAGTTGACCAGTCATTGATGTATACGCAGGCACATGTAGGCCAGTCTAGAGGCATTTTTCACATTCCCAAACAATGACATCTCCTGGGAAAAAGTTATTGTGTGATTATTGTCACCTTATTTAAACTCAAACAGGTCAATGAATCTCGTAAATAATTAGTTGCATTTTTTTTACATAGTACACAAAATGAGTGAGGTTTCTTCTCTAATGACTCTCACAGCATTATTTTAGCAAAAATCTCATAAAGACTAATATTTCTGTAGTAGGAATACATCATAATGGGCTAATGTTATTGTTCTCTGGGTGAAAGGATCGTCTGGGGAGATTTTAAAGTTCGTGTTTACACACGATGTGAAGCTAATTCCTGATGCAAATCTTTTTCCTTATGGGAAATCTCTGCTGATTGATGGAAGCTTTGTGCAGCAGATTCAATGGAAGAGAAGACATGGAAGAACATATTTTGTCTTAAACGCGTAATAAACTGTGCATATTCAACATTTTTTAAATATTTTCAAGATCATATCAAGCCACATGTAAAACCACTGAAGCTAAAGAGAATATAACACACACACACACACACACACACACACACACACACACACACACACACACACACACACACACAGAGTGAGAGAGAGAATGCTGATCGAGATCAGAGCCGAGATGTGTGCTAGTTTATGGGAAGTATTTTGAGCTGGATGAGTGTGAGCATGCTGGCTGCTCTCAGGGCTGAGTCACCAGGGTTCAGCTCCACATGGCTTGCCGCAGGGCAGTCCTTCTTTAAATCCATTGCTCCTTGCACACAAAAGACACACAAGAATCTGCCTGTCTGATTATGTTTTGTTCATCTGCGGCCACAAGGCTCTGATATCTTAGAAAATCTAACTTAAATTCCTCCATGGCCATAGTTTTTATTTTCAAATGTAATTAATTATGTTCAGCAGAGATTAATAACTACTACAAAGATAAATATATGATAAATATATAAACATGTTTGTAATGATTTTATTAGAGAACAGTACTGACTATCGTGTGCATTACAACATATATATAGTTAGGGCATTTTAGTACAAAAATACATACTTAAAATAAATGGATAGAGGGAAGGATAGAAGGATGGATGGATGGATTAATTGATGGATGGATAGATTGACAATAAGATAAGCATTATTCTCTTCCAGCAAAACCCAGGCAAATACATTATCTCTGCAGTTTACTCTTAGTATAATCCATAAATTTCACTATTTTTTTATATAATTTGTATTAAATTACCACATTTTACACGTTACATATCTTTTATGTTTTGTGCCCTTTACCATGAGCTTAGCACTGTAAAATACTGCAGAACAGAGGAGTTCTGAGTCCTCTTTCAGAGCTGCTATGTGCAACATGTTGATAAGTTAATTTTCCCAGCCACAGGGAAGAAAGAAACACTGTGGACTGAGAACATCCCTATCACAGGGGCCAACTTCTCACTTGGAGTACATGGGTTTTGTTTGTGTGTGTGTGGGGGTGTGTGTGTATGTGTGTGTCTGTGCTTGTTTGTGCCCTGGGACATGCGGTACAGTGTGGGAGAGTGTTTTGCAGAATGGAGAAGAACATATAATGAATTTTGAAGAACTGTTTGTTGTTTGTTCCATTTCAAATCTCCACTACATGAACTGGAATAATGTACCTTATAAACACACACTCACACACACATACCACCAATCGACAAAACAGTTGAGTAACCTCATTGTTTCTACACCTCCTTCTACACTTCATCAGCCCAAGTTCTGACTATAGTCCATATGTCTCCCTGCATACTTTGTTGCACCCCATTTACCCTGACCTTGAATGGTCAAGAATCCCAGTAAAACAGGTATGAGTTTTGGGTGGCAAATCTTTCTCAGTGCTGCAGTGACACTGACATGCTGATGGTGTGTGTGTGTGTGTGTGTGTGTGTGTGGAGACAAACTTGACTGGCCTGCACAGAGTCCTGACCTCAACTCAATAGAACACCTTTGGGATGGACATGTTCCACAGAGTAAAGGGCTAATGAAAGAAAAAAACTGAGGTCATTTTAGTCTTTAGTGGATTTTGTTAACAATCACACATTTTAAGAATATTGTTGGATCCTTTTTTCAGGAAGTATAGTTCGAGCTGAAATTATTTTATTCCTCATACGGAATTGAAATTATATTAATAAAGACTGGATTTTAAGTGTGCTTCATTTACATGCCCATGTCTATATAAATCTTGGCAAGATGCTTCAAATAAACATAATAAACATATGCACCCTGACAGGAATATTAATTGGTCCTCCATCATCTCCCCAATTAGACCCAGTTCTACTTATCATACACATACACACACAGCAATCTGCTTTTTGTCATGACAACAGGAGAAAGAGAGTGAGCGAAGATATGAGAGAGAGAGAGAGAG